>NW_008795298.1:1501325-1505088 GCF_000699145.1 Aptenodytes forsteri
CGTGTATCGAGCTCAGCCCCCCCCCCCCCCCCCCCCCCGTTTTTAAGCAGTGCTGTGCTAAGTTTGTCTCCTGAAGCTGCACTTCAAATGTTTACTCTCCCACCTTCTGTGTGAGGAACATAAGGGCTTTTCTGTGTTTAGGCTTACAGAATGTGAGGGACTGTGATAAGAAAACGTGATGGATGTGCATGACTTGGACGGCTGCTTTGTTTTAAGGTACCGCTTGTTCAGAAGGCTGCTTTTTAGTAGTGGATAGTAGTAGATGACAGTCCTGACTAGATTATGCTCTTCAGAGTAAGGCAAAATACAGACAATAAACTTTCAAATAGAAGCTGAGATGTTTCAAAAAGATGGCATTTTTTTTTTTCCTGAAAACAGCTAGTTCAGGTAGTTCATGGAGCTGGACTTTGAAAGCAAGGAAGAAACGGATTTTTGTTCGCCTTTGCAAAACTTCAAGATACGTTTCTTCACCTGTTTTTAAAACCCAAAATCGCACAGTAGAAATATGAAAGAAATTAATCATGGACATCTAAATAGGGTTTTTTGGTTGGTTGGTTTTTTCCCCCCTAGGTAGGTCTTTTTCTTGCAGGAATGGAATGGAAGCCTGCATTAAAGCCTTTAGGTTTTACTGAAGATATCCTAGTGGTGTAAAGTAAAGTGTTGGGAATGGCGTTTTTGGCATTTGGTATTCCAGACTATAAATTTCTCTGAAGTACTAAGTGAAGTAGTGGATGTCATTTGGCAAATGAATGCTTCTCTCTAAGCCTGCACCAGAGGGCTGCAGATGAAGGCGGGCCGGGAGAGGGGAGGAGGTGAGGGAACAACAGGGCCACGAAGGGCATTGGAGTATTGGGGTTTTGAGTGTGAAAGCAAACAAATGTTGAGTCTGACTCGCTTTCAGCGGAATATCTAGCTGGTTAGGTTGTTTGCTGCCCTCGTTGCTCTCACGTAGAACCTGACTCCTTGTGATGTTTCTGATGGTGTAACACAGCTTGAGAAGCTCTGAATTGTTCTTTCGGTTGTGGTTTTGTAAATGAAGTTATGTTGTTGCAGACAGAACACTGTCCCGCTTCCAAGTGGGATGGGAAATAATTCAGCTCTTGAGGTGAGCTTGTTTCTTCTTCTCCTCAAAATCTTGCACTTGTTTTGTAAAACTGGAGAAGATGCTGCTATTCAGTTTGCTTTCTGTGGAACAGACAACTTCTTTTGTTCCTGTGTTATGCTGTCTTTCCAGTTGAAAATGTTTTGAGTGTTGTCATATGTAAAGTATCTTAATCTCAGTGTTGTGTGTGTTACGCTTCTTCTGTGTGATATAAGTTATCTGTTAATTCTTTCTGATGCTTGGAAGACTGAATAAGTAGTCTTTTGAGACATGAGTGTTAGGTGGGAGGTGGTGGCTGTTTTGTTTTTTTTTTTTATAAAGGAATCATTCAAGTTGGCAGGGATAGCTTTGTACTTGGGCTAACATTTGTGTGTAATTGCTAGGTTGCATGTACACAGGATCAGTTGCAAGGTGCTCCTAAGGCTATTAGAAATGCTGACCTCAAAGCACTAGTGGAGAGGAACCATGGAATGTTGTCCTGTGATTCTTTGCATGATCAGTTTCCTACGGAAAGTAGGCTGTGATATGTAGATGTCGGTGTGATTCATTTCCCTCAAGGCAGCGAAGACTTCTACGAATCTTCTTGACTGTCTAACTGTAGATTGCTGAGCTTTTGCTTTCATCGGTACACATGCCCAATGAACTTTGATAGGAAGTCGGGAAGGCATTACTAGAAGTGATCCTGCAGCAAGTATTGTCAAGACAAACCTAAGTGGGTTGAAGTCTATGGTAAACGTCAACAAATGTTGTTTTGTCCTCAGAGTTAACCTCCTATAAGGATAAGTCATTAGATTTTTCTTTTTATGTTGTTTAGAACTAAAAAAAAAAAAACAACCCAAAACCAAACCCAAAACTAAAACAAAACCATAACTGGCTGAATGGCAGACAAAGTAGTAATGGCTGGATTTATCAGTTAACTCTTCCAGTATAGTGCCTCTGAAAGGAAACCTGACCAGCTGAACAGGCAACGTACGGTAAGGTATTTGATGGAGAGCATAAAAATTCTTCCGTGACATGAATTATTTAGGACGTACTAAGTTTGACAGCAGGCTCAAGACAAGTTATACAGTCTCAAAGACGAACAGCCTGTAGAAGAGGTGCTCCTTGGATGAATTCTAGTAAAACCGTGTAAGATCTGGGGTGTTCTCTGAAGTGGAAAAATATTATGGACTGCCTGAGCAGGTGTGGAGTTTGTGTAAAGTGAGGGACTTTCTTATAGGTGAGTAGGATGTATTTCCCATTTTTTTGGGTTAAAGAACAGAATTTTTAGCAGAAGAACATAGCTGTGCCTGAAATTTAGACTGATCAACTAGAAATTCTCTTTGTGATGTTAGTAGTTGGCCTGGTCAGCTGTCTAAAACCAGGTAAGAATGTTCTTGCTGTTATGAGAGTGTTTGTTACAATTAGAGCATGTTTTGGAAAAAGATGATGTTGATTAAAAGAAGTGATTAGTACTAGCATTTCTTCAAGTCAAAATGTGAATTTAATTTCTTTGACCGTTAGACCCTTTTGTGCTCTGCTAAAATGAGTTCATGAGAGAGGAGATTTTTGTGGGGTTGACAAGATGTATTACGCTGTATTTTTTGAACTGGAAAATTAAGTATTTTGAGAGCTGCAGATGTGATTGCTCAATGATTTTGACCTGCTATGTGCAGAATGGAGATCACTGTCACCTGGTGTTTGAAGGAGCGTGTAAAATTTCACTTTTCTTGGTCCAAGTTATCACTGGATGTTTTGGGTGAAGTGGAGAAGTGTGCAGGTGATGATGGTTCTCACAACTACCTTGTGGAGACCTTGCTTCACATGGTCAGTACCTGTGTTATTGGAGTCGCAGGCTATTTCTGGAATTCTTGCTGCCCTGCAGTGCCCTCGAGCAGTGGAGGAGGAAAGGATGGGGTGGTTGGAAATGCAGTGGTTGATAGTGCAGCACTTAAGGCAGGTTAGTTGGTTTTAGGAGGTTTTGCTGTAATGGGAAGGTAATGGGTTGGGGTTTTTTTACGTTTTTGAGGAGCCAGATAGTAACACAGAAAAAAAATGTGAGCCATGCTATGGACCTGCTTAATCTAAGGGTTGGGGTTTTTTTACGTTTTTGAGGAGTGTGCTTTGTTATCAAGAGCAGTTAGGATAGGATGGCAGTAGGCTCAAGGAAAACCACCTGAAGTGGATTTGTGAACTTCATTGGGTCAGAGCGAATAGGTACCTTAAAGTGTCCCCAGCGTCGCTGATGTGTGCCCAAACAGTTTGTCAGACCGCTCTCAGCATCGAGAGACTGGCAGCAGGCCCGTGTACCGGGAGGAGACCTCACCGAGCTCCTGCTGGGAGGAGACCTCGTGGAAGCAGCTGCGTGCTCTCCGATTTTGGGGGCCACCGGGCGAGTTGGTCGAGGCCTTGGCTATCCCTGGAAGCTCCTGGTAATGTTTTTGTGCGTGTGAGCTGGGAGCTGTGTTGGTCGGGCGGGTTGTGCTGGACCTGCGGGTGGCAGAGGGAGTAGGTGAGGCGAAGCACGACCACTGAATTGTTGGCTGGGGAAGGGCGGTGAAGTGCCTTATGGAAAACATTGTGAAAAACATCACAAGGAGCCTGGTTTCGTTAGGGTTTTTTTTTTCTTCTTTCTTCCTATTTTTAAATACTCGGGTGCTGTTTGAGAGACCAGAGCAGAAA
>NW_008795298.1:1505728-1551174 GCF_000699145.1 Aptenodytes forsteri
GGGGGGGAACATTACTGGAGTGCTGCCGGGGGAGGAGGGAGGCCTCCTGCGCCTTGTGGAGTGCTGCGTGATCAGTGAGTGTTTTCTGGAGTCCCTGTGCGTGCCTGGGGCTGACATTGCAGTAAGATCGCTATAGCTCTCAGCCCTTCTGCAGAACAACCGGTTGTCATAACTTCTTTTTTGTGTTTGTTTTTTTTTTTTTGCCAGTGTTCCTGGTTTTTGCACTGAGTATGTGTTAGGCCTATATCATTTCTATTACTGTGTTTCCAGCCGTCTTAAGTATAGTCTGCTTTTACTTCCTCTGCAGAAGTAGATACTGCATTATGAAATAAATGACACTTTCCCTTCTTGTGAGTGAAACTTGAAAACGCTATTTCAGCCAAGTGAAGAGAGGCCTGCCTAGGAATCGTAAAGTAAAACTTCTGTTCAAACAGACACAGATCCCTCTTCCAGATTACATTAGCTGTAATAGTTCAAGGAAATATCTTTTGTTGTTGTTGTCTCTGTGGTTTTTCTGGTTTTGCAAGCAAAAACATGATTTCATTGCCAGCTGACTTCTCAAAATTTTTGCATGTATTCTTTATTGTAACAAGAAGCTGTTACCTTATTAGCTGCTGTCAAAATTTAAACAAAACAGTGCTTTCAGTGATGCTTGTCCTGTAGGGTTTTTTTTCCTTGATGGCCATACTTACGTTGCTCTTTACCTTGCTCTTTACGTTGGACAAAAATTTTAAAACAATAGAAATACTTGGTGTTAACTTCCTTGTGAACCTTGGAACTGTTTAACATAATTACATCCAGAATGTTAACACAACTGCTCAGTTTGTGCTTAAGAAACTGCTACAGATGTATGAACAAGACATTTTTACCAGTTTCTGTGGTGGGGCAGAAAGATCAAAAGTGAACTGGGCTTTCTGCTGTTAGACAAATATTTCGGTATTTCACTGGTCTTACTGAATACTGAAAGCTTTTTGTTTTTTTTTTTTTCCTTTATTTTAACTATAACTGTGATGTTCAACTCTACAGTACGTCAAATTAATAAAATATCTTGGTATTTATTAATAGTCTTGTTTGGAAAGGCAGTTGGCAAAATAATTTTGTCAGTATAGCAGTGTTTTGGGTTTGTATGTGTGAACTAAGCAATTATATCTTGCTTCTTAGAGTAGGATGTAGTGACTTTTCTTTTGATAATTTTATCACGCGTTCTCTACCTGGTCATGAGACCAACTGTATCCCGGTAAAACATCTTCAAAACTGAAGTATGGCTTGTGTGACTTCAGATGTGTGTGAACTATGACCTTGATCCATGATTCCTGATGAATCTCTGAAATACTCTGGTAACAGTGGAGTCTGTTCATAATTTCTTAGTGCATCAGCAGAAGCAATGCGATTGTCTTGCGTTCCCAGTACGGGTCCAGAAGTAAAACTTTGTTCCCTTGAAACTTGTTTCTGTTGTAACTTTGAACAGTGTGTTTACGGTGTGTGTTTTATTTTCCTATTTTAGGGCTTTTTTCCTCCTGTGGAGCAGTTTCCGATGTTCATTCAAAGACAGCAGTGTGAAGATTGAGAGAACTGCTCTGGCTTAGGCGGCAGAATCTATGTCTGGTCTGTGTTTTATTGGACAGACTTGGTACTGCTTAGTATTTAGTTAAATTTGGAGGGATCAGTCCTTGCCTCTTCATAAAAATCTTCAGGGATGTTTTCACTTCTAAGTTGGTTATAATTTCGAACGGGGGAAAAAGGCATTTTCTGTAGCGTGCTAGTTAGGTTGAGTTAGCGTAGAGACCGAGGTTAAAATCGTGTTAGAGGTCCTTACTGCAAGAAGCGAGGGGATGCTTCTGGGGCAAAAATCATTCTGGGTTAAAAAGGTAGATAGTAATCAAGTAATTCATAGTTCACGTGTTCCAGCTTGCTGTAGCGTGAAGGCTGCTTCCTCGGGGAGAGGAAGAAACAATATGAAGTGCAAGCAGTCTCTGCTTGTTTCATTACTGAAGTTGCAGGACTCTGTTAGAAATAATTTTTCCCAATACTGTTTTCCTATCAGAGGATGAAACTAAAGTAACTCTTCAGCAAGTTTAATGCAACTAACTGCAGGCAGAAATGGTCATTAGCCTAGAGGATTTCATGTGGCGTCCTGGCTGCTGTGCACTTAGGCCACCCTCAAACAAGATGTGCTTAATGCAGAACTTGAGCTGGCTTTGCTACTATTAAGCAGCAGATGAACATTGTCTTGCCTCTGGTACTTGAACCTGGTATTGAAAGTGCTGTGTGGGAATACAGATGAATAAAATTTAACTACCGTGGGGGTTAGTTTGCAGTTAGCTTCTGCTCATTTGGTTCTTCTGATAGGTGTATCTTGGCCATATTTCTTTGCTGATGTGTGACCTAACTGACAACAATGCTGCTTTTGTTGGTATAACTTTTCAGTTTTTGGCTTGTATGCGCTGGTGAAGAAATAATTAGGCTACAGGAGACCTTACTGTGGTATTCCAAGAGACGCGTAAACTCGTAGTTGTGTTTTTAACGCTTGAGTTAGTCAACAGAAACATTTTCTCAGTTGGGAGAAAAGGAGATGTGTTTTGTCCTGACAGATGAGGATGTGATCTGTATTGTTGTGTGCTGAACTCGGACTGCCAGCACAGAAAATGACTTAGGAAGCTTATGGCAGTAGAAGGGTAAATTTATATTCCCTGTGTTGATATGAGACTTTTCAGGAGAAGCAGCCATGTGTTCTGACCTTCAGGTTCTTTGAAAGCTTGTTTGTGCTTGACTTCAGAGAAGCCGACTGGAGTATAACGCAAGCCCGCATGTGGCAGTTTCCTTACTTCCTTAGTAAGTGCATTTAAAAAAAAAAAAAAAAATCCTTTAACATTCTAGCTTAAGGTAAATATCTTTCACCTACCTTGAACTGAAACTGAAAATCACTGTGAACAAGCCTTCATTTCGTATTGTGATAGTGGGAGTATTTCCTAACTGCAGAAGCTTTTTTAATTTTGTGCTAGGGTCGTAGAGATATTTTAATAACCCCTAAGATCCTACCTCGGTTACTTTCTGTGTCGGTAAGAGGTGAGGTGATATGAAAGGATCATCTGTTACACCTTCAATAGCCTAGTCGAGCCACAGCGAGGACAGTGGAGCATAGTTCATGTGGTGACCAAAAGCTTTATACGGAATGGAAACTACCCTGCTTGATTAGATGGGTGCTTGTTGAAATAACAGTGGAAGGAAGGGCAAAGATTAAATAGAAGAGTCATGTCTATAATGCGTGCTCGGAGATCAGGGAGGCCTCTGCAATGCAAATTTTTTTTTAGCAAGCCAAGGCTTTTAATATTTATCAACTTTACAGTCTCCTGGTCTGAAGATTAAAATCGGGATTATAGTACAGTATTTCTGTTTGGGGCATTAGTAGCTTTCCCACGTTCCAACTCTTAAATAGGCTAATCCTTTCCATGTTTTCTTTCTCCTAGTTTCTCTCGGTAGTCTTGTCTGGTTTACTTTGTACCTGTTTGCCCATCTTTTTAAAGAGTTTGCCTCTATGAAGTCAGCATTGGCTAATGTGCTCCAGCATTTGCTAGTGATTCGTTGCAGTTGTTCATACGTTGTCTGTCAGAGCAACTTCTTCTTCATGTGTTATTTTCAAATAAGTTGGAGCAGTGCTGTAGTATTCCTTTAATTAAGGCATCATTACTAAGTCTAGGCTGCATCTAGTCCCAGCCCCTGGTGATGAATATTGGAAGCTTATGTTCTGAACTGGGTCCAAGGTAGTAGGGTTTCTAAGGTTTACTGTTAAGAAATATTGACCTAGTGTTAACAGGAGGACCCCCACGTAAATGCTGTGAGGTCGTCCCCCACAACGATGTTTAAAAGGTTTAGTTGAAGGTGGTGGCAAAGAAGCAAGAATGCAGTATGGAGCGCTGTAAGGACGTCAAGAGCTGGACTCTTACTTGCTGTGGTGCTGTGAAGTTGTGCTGTTGTGTGGTAGTCTGAAGTAGAAATGAACTTTTTATCGGGATGTGTGTTCTGCTGAAGAGTAGGTACCACCTTAAGTTTTCTTAGTCATTTGCATCTGGTCAGTGTACTTGTGTCAGTCAGTAGCTAGCTGATCATGCCACAGTTTGCCCAAACTTTAGGAAAAGCAGATGATTTTGGTTGCTGTTTCAGGCTGTGGGACTAAATTGTTCTGAGGTGAACTCATGTTCCAGGAGCTTTCTGGGTGAGTGAGAACTGAACGTAGCTGAAGATGCCTTGTCTGAAGTATTGTTCAGGGAGGAAAACTGGCCTGAAGGAAAGCAAGCTGAACACGCTAACAGAAGAGGCTAAAATTCATCAGCCATCTTATATTCAGGAGGTGGCACTAATACCCCTAGTCATGTGCAGTGAAGGTGAGTAGGAAGACCGGGACGCTTGAACTTGTACCATACCCCTGTTTGGCTGGTAGTCTCACACGAGTTTTAGGAAGATTGAGGTGAAATACGTCTTTTGCCCATCTCTTGAATCAGCTGGAGAAAAGAGGGGCTTTCTGAGCTTACCGGCTGAGATATTTATGCAGCTTACTGATCTACTATGCAACTGTTTATGCAGTGAAAAGCTCTTCGTGCTGCCACCTTCTTCCCCTGGCTCGGTGGAACTGACAGAATGGTGTCAGTCTGACTGAGTAGCAGTGGTGGCGGTCACCTAGGCCCTGCTAGCTTGTGTGTTTGCAGCTTCACGAAGGTGAGTGGAAACTAGAGTGAAGCTGCCTGGCTGGTTCTCAAGGGCTCTTCCTGTACCGTTGTCTAGCGCTTTCAAACAAAATGGCGGAAGGTGATTCCCCTTCCCTTGAAACTGCTTTCCCCCTAATACTGCCTCCTCTGCCCATTTTTCCTGCGGTGTGAGGCAAAGAGCTTAGAACAAGCGTGCATGTTGAGTCTTCCCAATCCTATCTTTGGTTTCTGTTACTTTTCCCCTTCCAGTTAATTTGGTAAGACTGTTTTGCAGGGCAAGGAGCTAATTTTCAGCTGCTGGATCTGGGTTCCCTTGTGTGACAAGCAAGAAGTAAAAGCTGGTAGGTGTGATTTCTTTGGGTCTTAAGCTGTTTCTCCTTGACTTGCAGGAAGAGACTACAAGCTTGATGGTACACTTGGAAACCTTTCTTGTTTTTTATGTTTTATTGCTTTATCTTTTTTAGTAACGGTCTGTTCTTGGTACAGTAATATGAAAATGCAATTATTGTGTGAGAAACCTTTAAGGCAATAAGTAAGTTGGTACTTGGGTAACTGTTGTTTAAAAGGTCCATGTTACTCAGTGGTTGTGTCTCCCAGTGAGTGTCTTGCTAATTGGGATAAGGCCTTGGCTAGCAGGTGGGATTAGATGATCTACAGAGGTCTCTTCCAACCCAGACTCTTCTGTCTTTTAAGCAGTTCGTTCAAATCAGGTACTTAATCAAAAACAATAAGAGAATTGAGAGGGACCTTTTAGATAGGTGAATTTGGTTTTTTTCCCCATATGTCCTGTCTTTAAACTTCCGTAGAAATGTGTAAAAAGGTTCTTTTCATGGCTAAGATGCTTGTCTCTTTTTCCTGCACGTGGATAAAATCTCTTCAGATCTTTGCCTTGCTGGAATTTGCTGGCTGTGTTGACTGATAGGAAGTCACGTGCTGGAAAGCTGTAACCCACACTCAAAACAACCTGTTACATTGCCTCAGCATCAAAATCATGTGAGAAGGAAATACCGGTAACTGGCTAGTATAAATAGTGGTTTTTTGTCACTTGGACCACCACCTCCCGTGCTGCACAGTTCTTGCACGGTTTCTTCAATTTCATTGCACTTAAACCAGCAACATTCCTGCTAGTAGGTGATGCACTTGAACATCTTAGATGATGTTTTAGGAAGAAATGTGTTATTCCTGTCTCTCACTGTGGACAAGCGTGTTGTAAGAGGAAAACGAACTTGGTACTAGCAGTTTTACCTGTGATCTGAATATAGCTGAATGTAGCTTGTGCTCGGGAGGGAAGGAAAGGAAACGAGTTCCATGCAGCTTGTCCTACTGAGAAGCTGATACTGGAGCTATGTTCGTGTAAACATCGAATAAATAAGCTGAAATATCTTTGTGGAACAGATGTGATTAGAAGCATTAGGGGGAGAGTAGAAATCAAAATTGTGGTAGTAATTTGAAGCAACTTGCCACGTGATTTTGATATCTTGCATGTGAAGCAAATAGTGAAAAGGAAGGGCTCCACTTAAAATTGCTGTCTTAGCTCTGCTCTTAAACCTTGATCATTTTTTTAATAGGACTTCTTTTTTTCCCCTCTTACCAAAAAGATACATTTGTATTTAGTCAAATACGTGTGCATTGCTTTAGCTACCTTCACAAGTCTGTTAATTTACCTGATGTAAAAACTGTTCAAATCTGTTCAATATGCAGAAGCCTGTAGTTGGGTGTGCCGAATAGGAAAAAAAAAATTGTACTTAATTAGGTATGCTTAACAGTAGTTTGTATTGAAGGAAGAATTTGGTGAATATCAAGCTTGTCAGAATTTTAACCACATGAGTTGAAATTATTAGAAATAATTCCCTCTGTCTTCAGTTCCCCAGGCGGTAACAATAGGAATTCTAATCAGATACTGAACTTGACTGTCTCCTACTGTAACTTTATCCTCTCACTTCTCATAAGACGACAAGATTGGTTAACTGGGCCCAACCAGTTCCTTTATTGAAAAAAAGACTTCAATTGTAAATGCCAAGAAAGGAAAGGAAATCCGCATTACATTTCAGTTGGTTCCATTTCACTTTCCTATCGGGCTCAGTTTTTATGTCTGTAAGCGTGGTCGGTTATTTGAGGACAGTTGCATAGCTATTTCTCCATTTAACTTTATAGGACAAGAATAAATACCAATAAACAAAACTGGAATGAATAATTTCAAAGCTCT
Organism: Aptenodytes forsteri; assembly: GCF_000699145.1. Lineage (NCBI taxonomy): Eukaryota > Metazoa > Chordata > Aves > Sphenisciformes > Spheniscidae > Aptenodytes > Aptenodytes forsteri. The sequence goes on from NW_008795298.1 coordinate 1,512,638, forward strand.
TGACCTAACTAGTTATATCTTCCCAAACTATTTTTGGTTAAGTTCCTAAATGCCTCTACTTTGAATTGGTTATGCTGCATGATGACAGATACTGAAGGGAGATTTCAGCAGGATAATTACATGGAGAAAAATAGATGTCCTGTAAGGACCTCTAGTTTCTACTTTACTCTCCCTGATCCCGACGGGTTAAGTTGGATGCAGACCACTGGACTTCTGGAGGCAGTATACTAGCAAGTTCTTAATTGTCATCTGGACAGGACAAAAAAAGCGATTTCTAGAGTTTGCTATGCAGTTGAATGGCATGTAGCGGTTGGTTTGCTTGGGATGAACCCTTTTCACTGATCTTGACTTAAAGCACTTTCCTTAAGGAGCCATTCTTCAGTCTTCTGGCTCTGCTGTCATGGTGAATTTTAAGCAGTAGCAGCCTGGCTGGTCTCTTTGCTGTTTCCTAGCTTTGGAAGTTAGGGTAGGAGGGAATGGTAGCTAAACCTGCATATGCTAAACAGAATAGCAATTTTACTGAAACATTGAGGAGGATGGAAACAAAATGCAAGTGTCTGCTATGTCTCGATCTTTTTTTTTTTTATTAGTAGAGAAATGTTTGAGAACTCTGTCCTTCTAGTAACTATAATTTTCCCCATATTGTATAGTTTTTCGTGTTTCTAATGCGCATTAGCATCCATGTGTCTTGTCTGTCGGTCACTTGGTGTAACATGGCTTGGCTAAAGGAGCTGCCACTAGCGTCAGGAAAGATGACTTGTGGGACGTGCATAAGGTTTCTTTGGCTTTTTTAGTCCCTGGAAGAGCATATTGCGTTAAGACCATGAAGAGAGTGACGGAGTCGTCTTACACTTGGTACCCCTGTGCTCTGTACAGTGGACTGATGCTCTAATCGCTTAGATGATGGGGAGGGAAAGCTGTGACTAAGCTAAGCTACGCATTGCATTGCTTGAAGAAAAAAATTGTTCTAACATTCCTGCATTTTGTTTTACATCTCTGCACACAAGTTGATACTGTATTGGCTGTGGACAAGCCCGTGCACACGTCAGTGTTTCATTCATGCCAAAGGGAATTCTGAGTTGGACTCAACAGAATAGCTGTTTGTGCGTTCATCCTGTCCCTCCTCCGCATGTCCTCGTTCCCTTCTGCTGCTTCATCCTTCGTTGCAGAGCACTAGCTTGCTATTGTGAAGAACAGCCGACCAAACCTACTTACAGAAGGGAATGATTTCCTGCCAAATTTGTGTAAGAAAACATGTGGGCAGCTTAAAACTATTTCTGTTTCAAAACCAACTGGTGTTATGCAGTTCAGACCACTTGCTCACTGTGTTTTATGCTCAGTAGTCACAGTGAATGATAGAATAAATTTGCCTGTCCTTCTGGTGACTCTGGACCTGATGCCTGAAATGCACGTGTCGGTGTATGTGCAAGAGTGATCAGAATGGAGAATCTGAGAGGATTTTGGGGTTTTTTAACAGGAACAATGAGGAAGAAACATGCAGCTTAGGTGAAAAGGAGTGGTAGTGCTGCTGAGCGTCATTCGTTCATTGAGGGCAGTGAAAATACTATTTATCTAAAATTGTTATCATGTTTTTTTCAATATATTTTTTTTCAAGGCTTTTATTCCCTGGTGCTGTCTTACAGGAGAAAAAGGGTTCTGGAGGGATTGTAGGTTATACATAGTGGGCAAAACAGGCAGACTGGAGTGGAAGGCAAACAGCTTTTCTTTCTTGCTGTGCGGGGAGAGATGGATGTCTGCCATTGACACGTCTTTTCCACTAAAGCAGATCTTCATTTTTCTGAGCGCAAGCAAAGAGACAGTCTGCCGCCATGGAGGGGACAGACAGGGAGGGGTTGGGAGTGTGTTGTGTGACAGTGTTTTTTGTTCTGCACAACAAGATTTCTTCAGTCCCTGATGGCATTTTGGACTCTTCCTTGTGATTTGTACCGCTTCCAACATTGTGGCAGAGAAGGCAGGGAGAGAGCTGGTGGGTGTAGCAGGGTGCATGCCTCATCTGAGGCTCAGAAGGCCCCTGCCACGCTTCATTTCCTATGCCTGCATCAACCCGCTGTGCTACTACCACAAAATGCGGTTTTGGTGCCCCAGGGTTGGTATATCATCCTTTAAATGGCAAATTTCAAGTTGGCTGTTACTGAAGCTTTATGGTAACTTCCGCTGGGCTTCTATTAAAAAGAGACAATGGGATGCTTTCGGGGGAAACTTAAGTCTTTTACGCTCGCTCTGTTCCACTCAGAAATGTGGTTTTTGGTATGCATTTTCATTACTGTGCAAGTGATTTGGTAAAAAGTCTCTGATGGTTATATACCATGATATCAGTATGACTGTGACAAGCTTCTCTTACGCCATTTAACAGCTGATGTAATGGAAACATGCAGTTTGTGATCTGTGTTCAGAGAAGCCCTAAGTACTTTAAGCAACATGTTACAGTAAATAACAGGAGTTCTTGCAACACGGTACCACTAGTGCAGGTTTATGAAAAGCGTACCTGAAAAAGCCGACTGCTCCTGTAAACCTCCAGTGCATAGAGCCATTTTGTGCCTCTTCTGGACAGGTAGTCGTGCTGTACTGCTTCTAGTTCTCCTTCTTGGAGGGAAGTTGGTTTCAGGCAGGACACTGTCAAAATACTGCACTTCTGGTATGATTTCTCCAGGAAGCAGTTTGTGTAGATGCCTGGTATATATTCTTGATCCTGACGGGGAAAAAAAAGGAGGGAGGTCGGGGGGGAAAAGCTGTGAGTGTCTTTGCTTCTTACTTGATGCTAGTCTGATGTTGTACAAGGGTTTTTAAAGCTTTGAGATGCTGCGGTTGGGTGACACCCCTCCCTTCCAGCTGTTCTGACTGAGGAAGACTTTCCTGGTGGTTTCTAGACATGAGAGGGAGTTCAAGGTGTCGCTACAGAAGTAAAATTGGAGTTGTCCGTGTAGCAGGGAAATTGGTTTTCCTTAGTTTTGCTGATAACTGAATGGCTTTGTGGTTGGGAAGGGGAAGTCTCGTAAGCATCAGGTTTGTGTGCACCCTGGATCCAAATTGAGTAGTATAGAGTTTTAAAGTAAATTGGTGTGATGCGCAGAGCCTTTTCAGTGTCTGTTGGATTAGCAAAAATTGATCATGGTTTCACGGAACCGTAGTGTTGTGGGTTCCTTTTCCCACAACAAGAATGCATGGTATTCATCATCGCTGCGGAGCCAAGGACAGCTGGTCCTGCCAGATGGGCGGTGGTGGGTGCTGGTGGTGGGTTTCTACCAATGCTGTCAGGAGGGCCTCGTTCCAGGAAAACACAGAGCTATTACCTTTGAAGTTTTGGGGAGGGGGAGGAGTTTCCTAGAGATGGGAGACATGGTGTTTGAGTCAATAAAGCAGTGCATAAAGCATCAGGAGATCTGAGGTTTAGTCCTGAGGGTAACGTAACTTGTTCTGACATAATACAAACTATTTAATCTTGTATTTCTGTTCCCATTATTTCTCTTGTCCTGTGGTCTGATTGATCTATATATCTCAGTATCTGTGTTTGGGGATGAAACTATGTGGACAAACATGGATCACTTGCCTTCTCATATTGTTGAAGCAGAATACTGTTGCCATAATAGCTTGTCTGCATGTCAAAAGTTTCAGGGAACGGAAGTCTTTCCGTGTGTGTATATTGCGGCCAGCGCAATAGAGTGGTTCGTCTTCTTTTTGGAGGTTTTTTGCTATAAATGAGCATGTGAGCTGCCCTCTGCTTTGGGGTTGAGTTTTTCTTTAAGATCAGAATCGGGAAACACACAGAAGTCAGTCATTTGACAACAGTTAGGGAACAGGAGTAAACTCCTGGTGAGAATTGTAGCTGATTTACCACCACTGTAGTCGCTTGCAGATGCAGGGAGGAATGAAGCCAAGCTGACTAGGCTAATTGTTGAAAGTCGTGCTGACTGAGAAATGCTTTCTGGCAGATTTAGCATAGTGAATCTGAAGCATCTCTTCATGAGGACTGGTCAAGTCGGTGGTCTCCCTCTACTTAACCTTACAAATGGAGCGTGTTCTGTCAGTGAAAACTCACCGTGTAGCAGTGTTAGTGGAGGCTTTCTTTTTGGAAATTTATTTTGAATGGATGTACAATTCTGGTGTTTTATATCATATGTATTGAAGGATAGGAGGGTGGTCTTGCCTATGATTGACCTGTCCTCTTTTCCCTCTGAATCTGCATAGTTTGCTAAGTTCGGCACCTTCCTTGGCATGGACTACAGAGAAGCTGCTTTGAGTCATCTGAGGCCTGGCCTCATTGCAAGAAGTAAGCGTGTGTTCAAATCTGAGAGAACTGCTCTTGTATTGATAGACTTCAACTATGCTGTTAGAAAATCTGGGTGAAGTCAAGGCCCCATAGCACTGTTTCTGCCTAGGGCTGTATTGCTGCTAGCTTTGTCTACATAGAAGTTATGGTATCGTGTTTCCATTGTTCAGCTGTGCTCATCTACAGTCCTTAGAATAACAACTTGTTTCAGCTAGAAATGGATGAGTGTGCACAGTTCCTGAACTGAAACTTCAACCAGGCACGTCGGGACAGTGAAATGGAAGAGTGCAAAATATTCCAGAAAAAGTGCGTGTGAGAAGTTGAGCCACCTTTAGGTGTGCTAAGCTGCTCTAAACTCTGTGCTCAAAGGATTAGTTAAGGGTCTTGATCTGTTACAACAAAGCCTGAGAGTGACAGAGAAATGGTTGCATATTGAGCTGTGAAAAGAAAGCTCAAGATACTTCTCCTTGAAGACTCTGCAGGCAACAAATATGCAGACCAGCCCCCTGAACTTAACCGGTGATAAAGATGATAAATTGTCATTGGGATTTCAAGCTTGGCTCTTATAGAGATAGCAGAATTGAAACAATGCATTTGTGCTTTTAACAGCTCAGGATTTTATTTTTTTTAGGCTTTCACTTTTTCCTTAGGTGTCATTTAAAAGGAGGATGCTTCAAGGTTCTGAATCAGTTGATGCGGGTCTGTCAGTGTAGCGAGGCACTTCATTGTGGGCTTGGAAATGCTTTATTGAGAATGCATCCATGAAATCTATCCTTGGAGTATATAGTCAAAGCAAAATGAGTCCAGTGGAAAACGAATGTGACTAACTGTTAGAGAAGGATTTTCTTTCTTGTGAGCTCACCTTCCTTAAACAAGGCTTAAGAAAATAATAAGTCCCTTGAAAGTAGGGCAGTGAGGAGTAGGATGTAACAGTGCACAACAGGACTGCTTAGTCCTTTTTCAGTAGTGCACACGTTGTTCAGAGATGCTAGCGTTACTGTGAAGCAAGGTGCTCTTCAGGCCGACATCCAAAATCTTGTGTTGAGAGCAGAGTCATGCTTTACGTACTACCTAATTTTTACGTTGAGTGACAAAACTGATAAAACTTTCATACAGCTACGTTGTTCTGTACTCCTTATGTTCTCTGTATTCCTGAGTTCTTACTACTAGATCCATCAAAACCGGCCATGTCATGATTAGGGATCACTCTGAGTCTGTGGTGATGGTCCTCGGGATGTGCTTTAAGTGCAAGCTTACCCAGAGAGACTTAGAGCCCTTGAGCTGTCCTTCAGCAGGAGGAGAGGTGGGGAAACTCTAAAATGCTACTTATATAGCTCAGAAGGCTTGTCTTAAAGAGCCTGTGATAGAGTCTGGGTGGAGAATTGGCTAGGTGGTCAGAGGCAGCATAACCCCTTTAAGCTTTTTACAGCTGTAATGAGTAGGCTCTGGTTTGTGTGGCCCTATAAGTAACTTGTTAAGTAGCTTAAGTGGTGCTTACCTCAGATACCTGAGAGAGAGTCTTAGGGGGCTGTAGTTGTTCTTCATGTGTGACATTGTGGGATTTTGGTGACGAGGGGAGAGGGTGATTCTGGGAAGCTCAGTTGCATCATCTCTTCTCTTCGTGGTTGTTACGTGCTCCCTTTATTATGTCTCTCTGGATAGACTTTTATCGTTTGGGAAGCCGTGACAGGTTGCTTGCTAAGGGCAGCAAAAATTGCCTGCGTAGGATCAGGCTGTCTGTTTAGTATCCTTCAGTTGTCAGGGTTATTTTGCAGAGAGCGGTTTCCATTTAGGTTTTGCGACAGTATGGGAACAACCTTTGTTATAGGTGTTATCTATTTGTCAGTGGCTCTGATGTAGACCACCACATCTCAGGGTTGGTGCAGAGACAGCAGTGGTCTGAGTGAGTTAGTCATACGCTGTCAAAGCTTTGCTTCTATGGTCAGCTCTTTCCAAGCCCACTCCAGAAGAGATGGTTTCAATCAAAGGTTCATGTTCAGCTTTTTTGTGGAGCTTGGGAGAGTGAAGGTGCATACTGCTGTTCAAGTGGTTGGATTGGAAATGTGTCAGCTTTTTTATTGTTGATATAAAAGTATTGTCTGAAGCTGAGCTTTCAGAAACATGATGGCAGGCAGTTTTAGAGTAAGTGTTTTGATTTTTCTTTTTGGGGGTGATTTTTATATCCTGTTACTCATGTCGGAGACTAAAACTTGTATTTATTTTTCCCCACATAAATGTGAAATTGGGGCAGGGAACTTAAAAAGATCATGAGTTGAGGTGTTGTTATTTTTACATTGGCATGAATTTTTTTTTGTACGAAAAATTGCAGCTGAATACCGGTTAATGTATAAATTTGCTTAATGTGGAAGTATGCCAAGTGTTTGGAATGAAGATTTGAAATGGGAAAAGAGTGTTAAACTGAAGGTCTCTTTCCTTTTAGTTTCACAACCTTCTCGTAGCTATAGGTTTCAGTCTGCCTGCCTCTGTCTCTTGTTGTTTGTAATGCTGGGGATAGAGACTCCAGAGGAGAGGAGGGAATATTCATGTGAATACATCAGCACCTGTCTCGTCACCAGAAATACACTGCAGTAATAATGCAGGTGTCCCTGCAGCAGAAACTCCGTTGGTGCCAGTCATGAGGATGGTGTTATGCCATTTCAGCAGCATGGACTGTTAACTATTCTCACGGTTCTCCCTCCCTCCCGCTTACTTTTTTTAGCAGCAGCGAGAGAAATGGAGTGTATAGTCGATGCAATAAAATAAAAGAGGACACTGTTGAGACGTTCCAGCTGCCGGACTTCAGACTTCTGCTGAACAAGGCATTTAGGTTTGGGGAGGGTCACTGCATGTTCAAAAGACAACAGATCTGATTGTGTATCCCAGATAACTGGAAGCAATCCTGACTGTACAGGGAAGAAATGCTGCTGTAAGACTTTGTGTCTGCAGTGACAGTGCTGCTGTAGTAGCTGGGTAGGGCAAGGGAGAATCACACAGCTTGTTCCTGTTTCAAAATAGATTTGAAGAAAAAACACAAAAAGTGCAGGGCTGAAATTGAGTAGGCAAAATAGTCTGCTTCACTTGGCTTTGGTGTATGCTTTCCCTTTCGGTAACCAGGAAGCTGATCTTGATCTAAAGAAAATGGTGTCATGTGTAAGTATCAAGTAAACCATCAGTTTCACTTCAGAGCTATGTCATATAAATTAGGTGGTCGTGATGTTCTGTTTTGTCCCCACAGAAATGGCAAGCTATGGCAGAGGCTTGTCTTCAGTAAAGTTTTGAACGGAATTTTTAATATAATACATTATTAATGCTCTGAAGATGTATATCTTAAAATGGCTTGAAACCTGTGTTAAGTAAGTGGTAATTTTGCCTGAAAACATGTAGCCTTAGGTGAAAAGGCAGAACCATACACATTGCCTTAATATTTAGTTGGATAAAGTCAAAATCTATTCCCACTGTTTTGTTTCAAGATGTGTGTAAGTTGATTGCTTTGTCTCGATGTTACAGATCAGAGTATTTTTTCCAGTAAGCTGACTTTGAACTGAGATGAATTAATCTATTTTGAAGGTGTGAGAGGTGATACTCTGAGGGCTAAAAGGTAGCAGGGTAAGGGAGAGCAGGCATGAAGTTCTTGCTTTAGTATGGGACGTGTGAGGGGCTGAAAAAGTTTCCTACTCTTTCTTCAAGTGAGATGACCTGTGACTAAGATGAACCAAAAAATGCAGTGCATGTATGTTGTATGGGCATTAGGAAGTAGCTTTGGAATAACGAGTGTTTTGTCTTTATAAGACTCCAAATGGTTTCTTGACGCTTACAATTGAATGCTGCATATAAAGACATGGATAGCCCATTAAGGTTAAAAACACGATGGAATTATGCAACTCGTTATTAGTCAGAGTTGGACTTTGTTCTCGCACTGGGAATTTTGTTTTATTTCCTCCTCTGTGTTGCAGTTGCAAGGTAATAGTATAAAAGCTGCTATTTCTGTGTAAATCAGACTTGTAGGGTATATTCATGAAGTGAACAGTGGAAAATATCTTCGTTTAAAGAAATGCTCATGAAAGTTGTATGAAAGACAGATACAGTTTTTTTTTCTTTTTGTGGTGCAGTGTCTTGCAGTAACTTGGAACAATTTCACGGTAATCCCCAAGGCTGTAGGAAGTGATTAGCAGATGCTCAGTGGAACTGATCGGCAGCTAAAAAATACTTGGGGACCATTTTTCGTACAAGAATGGGCAGAAGAAAATCCAGACGGGGGTCCTGATCCCAGACTCCAGGATAGTTTGTAGGCTTGTCTGTGATCTTCAAGAAAAGGTTTGTCTGTGTGCTAGCCTGGTGCCCCCTTCCTGCCTGTCCAGTTCTGCGCATTCAGTTTGTGAGGTGGAAGTTCTGTAGGTCCAGCTCTAAATAAGTAAATGACATTGGCTGTAAAAACCATCTGTTGTCTTAGTGAGATGAAGGACAGGGACAGAAATAATTAGCTCTGCCATTGGAGGTATGAGAGCTAAAAGTGTTTTGGAGCAAAAGCTGAGATTACCTTGGACATGAGTTGCTAGAGCGCAAGGGGAAGGTTAGGCTCTGCTGTTTACACGAGGAGTTCCTCATGTAAATCAGGATTAAAACCGCTCACTGTATGAGAGTAGCATAACTGTGGGTTAGGCTCTGCTGTTTACATGAGGAGTTCCTCATGTAAACCAGGATTAAAACCGCTCACTGTATGAGAGTCATTGTAGCTGAGGAAGTGAAGAATCTGAAGTTTCCTTGCTCTTCAAGCTAGTAACTTGACAATGTAGTGGGACTACAGTTTATTATCTGACCCGGTAATGGTTGTCGTTTCGGTCTGAAGGTGGCTTTGCAATACCTGAAGGACTTGAAAATCCTTGTTAAATTTCATGTTGTCTTTAAAAACCTTTTGCTGCTCTCCAAAAATTTTGGAGCTGGGAAAAATAAACTGTTAAAGCGCTTGCAGATTGGCAGTAAGTCCTTCTGTACCTCAATAAGAAATAATAGAAAAGGACTGTCGGTTAAGGTCTATTTGAGGTGGTGAAGTTCGCTACGTGGCAATAGCCGCTAGCTGTTACTTGTACGCTAGGTTCTTCGGAATGGTTTTGTACTAAGTCTTGGTTCTCACAGGACCCATTTTCATACAATCATAGAATCATTAAGGTTGGAAAAGACCTCTAAGATCGAGTCTAACCGTCAACCCAACACCACCGTGCCCACTAAACCATGTCCCAAAGCGCCACATCTACACGTCTTTTAAATACTTCCAGGGATGGTGACTCAACCACTTCCCTGGGCAGCCTGTTCCAATTTTGCACACTCTGGGTATCAAACACCAAAGGCATAAGTGCCAAGGTAAAAATTTAGCAAATTCTAAAATTGTAATTGGTGCCTAGTAAGAGGCAAAAGTCATGGGAGTCATCTGACAAAAGCTGAGAAACAAATCTGCTGTTGGATTGTAAGCCTAGATAGGGGCCAGCCCCAAGAATAAGAAAAAAACGTGCAGAGAAAGTATTTTTTCATGAAAGGTGTTTTGGGCCTTTTAAAATACTTGTCTGGGCTAGTGTGTTCCATCCAAATCAGGTTTCAGATGCTGTTGTTCATGGAGCTTAAAAATGTTAAAGCTTAAAAACGTTTCATCCTATTATGTTAATGAGTACGACTTGCTGTTTCACAGCCTTGGAGTTCTGTTGTTTTCAAGGTAACTGCTAGACACTTAAACTGGATTTCACTGTTTATTTGATGCTTTATGAACTGTTCACTACTTCTTTTGAGCATGTCTTCATGTAAGGCTTCAAGATAGAGAAATATTATATTGCCTGTTTTCTTATCATAAACAACGGCTAACACGCAGCTAGGGACTTGCATTGCTTCCAGGAAGATATTGCTGGATGTTTGGCCAAGGGTGCTCTTCAGGTTCTGATGAGCAAGTGTTTGGGCTGGGTTAATGACACTGTGTGCCTAAATGTACCATACAATTAAGCAACTGTTTGCTGGCCTCTGTCTTTGTGCATCCACTTTCAGATGGCACGTTACAGTAATATGATATTAATTTTTATAGTTTATATGGCATGTAGGGTCTTGAATGTTTACTCTGTGTTAATTTCTGTCTAAATGCTGGAAAGCAGTAGCACGTAAATACTGTGTGGGTGCAGGATGGCCTTAAAGAGAAGGACTAGGGAAATGGAATCAGCAAAATGTACTCTTGGGCTTTGAAATCAGGCAGGGCACCTGAGATAAGAAGGAGAAAATGACTTTTTACAGGCTTTTCTTAATGCCTCTGGGTTGTCCTTGTAGCACAGCTGTGAATGAGGAGAAACTGTAAAACAGTGATAAACAAATGCTAGAGATGCTCTGTGGATTAATGACCAGAGCTATTCATGGCAGCTATGTACTGATTAGATGGATAAATAATGGGCTTTTGTCATACTGCAGTAAGGGCTTTAGTAGGTGGTGGATGCTGGAAACGAGCTCTTTTCTGCCGTTGTTCATAAATTAAAGTTTAAATAGTTGCTCTTACTGTTCTCTAATATTCATAAAGTTTGGCTAATCTTAAAGCGCTCTGGTAAGGCTTTGTGGGCGACTGTATTGATGTGAAGTGTAAATATTACAAAGTGTTCGATATGCATGAAAAGAGGGAGTTCAGACACTGAACCAAGTGACATTTTAAAGGTACCAAAGTCACTAGCGTAACAAAAAAGCTTAGCTTTGCTCTTGGGTTCTTCCATTGCGCGGCATCAAACAAGATTAAAACTAATGAGTGAAGTTGTGCAATATCATCAGAGTTGAATCATGTTGTGGTCAGATGCGTAGTCCTGGTATTCTATGTTTTAATGTGTATGAAGAGTTTTCATACTAAATTGCCAATATGTGGCAGGTACTTCTGCTGAGAGTAAGACTAGAGTTGCTGTCATTTTAGGCTTGTAATGTTAATTTAGGTATTGTATACCAATACAAGTGACTTGACTAGCTGGATACCTCAGTTGATGATGTGGTTCTAGAGCAGTTACTTGGTGTTGAGGACTGGATTTCTATCTCAAAGTGTAGAAGATGTGAAGAGACAGTTGTTTGTAGGTGGAATGTATCTTCCCTCCTCCCTCCCTCCCTCCCTGGCTTGACATAAAATTAGGAAGACAGTATTCTGTGTTTAGCCTTATAAGTAGTAAAATTGAAATCAATAGGTGACTGACAGCTTCCCTTCCAATCCTTAACGCATGGGATTTTTTGTATGTGTTCTTTTTTTTTCTTTTTTTCTGAGGGGAAACTATGGGAGGAAGTTTATTGTTTGAACTTAGTTTACATCTGTGTGAGACCGTGTGGAGGCACCTGTATGGACTTGGAAGACACTGGTATGGGGATATGTGGGTATGTCTACATCAGTGTGTCCGTGGTGGTATCTATGCTGATGGCAGTTTTATATGCGTATGGCTTGATGGTGAGAGACTGATGAAGTTTGAGTTAGTGTCAAGAACTGAATTATGTCTCTAGTTGATCTAGCATCACACAGTGGCAAGAGCCATGCCAGTTAGACCAAAGTAACTCAGTTGCGCTTTTTTCTGCTCTAATCTGGCATTTATTAAACTGTACTTTCAGTATCGGGTATTGGGCAGTCAAAACATAAAATTATTGACATCTTGCAAGGCTGTCTTCAGGGTGTATAGACATAAGTCCTGGTGCATCAGCTCTTACCTGGTTGAGATGTCTGTATGTCCATGTACCAGATGGCAAAACAGCACTAAAAATGCAGAAGTACTGTTCTTCACGAAAGAAAAGATACAGCCCCGCCCATAGAATGGTTTTCATAAAAAGTTACATCTTCTGATTCTGGTCTGGTGAAGAGGACGTCCCTCGATGTTATGTTTCCTACTTGATAGGGAAAAGAAAAGAAGCAAACAGATCACTCCAAGGTTGGAGGATGAAAGAACAGGTGAGGTTTTGAGTTTGCACTTAAGAAAATGGAGAAAACAAAATGCGTAGGTCTGTGTGAGTGCATGTGCGCAACGGCGTGCCTTGTGGGAGCCTGGGAGCGTGCAAGGGGAAGAGGACAAAAGAGGTCGCTGAGGGAGAGGACGAGTGTGCAGAACCCAATTTGATGTTGTTGCAAAGCTTTGGTAAGTAGGGAAGAACTGGTCTTTCTAATATGAGGTGGTAAAAGCACGTAATGTTGAAAATTTAAGTTTAGTCTGGTTTACAAAGCTTGGAAAATTTGAATGACCTTTTTGCCTAGAAAAATAGGACTCGGAACATATGCTAAGGTACTTGTAACATGAAATTTCCTTGAGGTTGGCATTTATATACTTGTTAACACCGTGCTTGACTAAGCCATTTTTAAATTTCTTTTTACAGTTGTATTCAATGCATCAAAACTGTAGTCTGTTCTGTTTGAGAGTAGTCAGAACTTGGCAGTTTTGTTCTCCTAGCATCTTTTTTTGATTGTAGAAGCATCAAATACACTAGAAGTGATTACGGGCAAAGTAAACTTGAGCAAGTACACAACATGAGATTTTAATTGCAGGATGAGAGAGGAGGAGAAATCTTGTAAAAGGCCTTCTGTTGGGGACTGTCCGAACAATTGGATTATGTCAGAGTATTGTTAGATCAGAGAAATACTGACTGAGAACGCAGATTAAATATTCTGATATGTAAGGTGGAGCATTTGTGTACTAGTCTACACGTTTTTTTAGTTAAGGGAAATAAAATACGTCTGAAGACGGTTAAAGGAAATGTCTGTTTACTTGGCCTGGTAAATGGAAATGCTTTGTCTTTAGTTTGTAGCTTCTGTAGAGAAGACAGTATTTTCTGAGAAACGAAAATGGAATTTTTAATTTATACCAAAATACAGTTTTATTCACCACTGTTAGGTGCTGTGGCTTCTATCACTATCGCCCTGTATGGCATTCTGTGTCACGTTGAACAGGCTGAAAAGACAAGACTGTAGATCTAATGAAACTCTTAAGCTAAAAGGCAATTGTGAGAATATGCAAGAGTGTAACTGGAGGCTTGACGAAAAGTTCTGCAAGCCGCAGGTTGACCGTGTATCTCCTCTACATTAGAAAAGGAAAGCCAGCTTTATTTATTGTCACAAAATAGTCTAAATTTGTTACTTAGTAAGTTAATTTCTTGAGATGTTGCTCTGAAATGATTTAAATGACAGCACAAATATAAACATTTTCAAAACTTCATTGCAAGAGAAGTTTTCTCCTGGTAACTTGTGGTTGTCTTGGCGCTGTATTGTTTGTAGGTGGATTGCTTTTTCTCCCTGTTCTCCTTGTGTTATAGTTGGGTTTTTTTAATCATACCACGCTCATATTCTTAGCTGGAAGGAAAATAGCGAGATTTTTCCATTTGAAACTTAAACTGCATAAAAGACCTAATTTGAGGGGAGAGGATGTGAGTGGGGGAGAGAAGTTATCCTATTCTGACTTTTTTCTTAGCAAATATTTCATAGTGTTAGGAAGAACCGTGACCAGCTGTTAAATATCTCGCTCAGATGAGATTTTTTCAGTTAGTCTAAGTAGTAGGGATTTTGCATGAGTGGGGTGAGCCAAGAAACCTTCTGACTGCTCAGTAGTTTGCCTTTCCAGTGGCGAAATCTGTCGCTTGGCTCCTGAACAGCGGAGTAGTTCCTTTCTCTTGCTGCTTGCTGCAGCAGGTTTAGTCCTCTGGAAAAAGACAATTGGCAAGTCCTCAGATGAACCAAAACCGGCCTAAAAAGTGCGTTGTAGATGCACGGAGCAGAGCTGGCAGAGACTAGCGAAGGACCCTGGCGAGGCAGGAGTGAACTGTTCCTTAGGACTGGGGAGGAAACTGGGAGTTGCCTTCACCAGTTTGCCAAACTGGAAAGCTGCAGCCGGTGTGAGTATCACCTGGAAAAAGCATTGCTGAGGAGCAACGTGCAATACTGCAGGACTGTCCTGTTGTCGGCAGTTGTTGACATCGGAGCCACTTTCATTAGCAGTTGGAAGTCATCCCCTTCAGCTTGTGGTGTTCCCAGGTTTAATAAGGAGGGCAAAGAGGCCTCAGATGAGTGGAAGGAGGCTTCAAAGATGCCCTTGGGATGTATACTTGTGTGTTGCCAAAAGCTGTCTGACAGGAGATTTTTGTTTCTCAGTGGTATCGTTGAAGTGATAAATTGAAGTCATTTTGAAAGTAGTTCTCAGCCTGCCTTTCTAAACAAACAAAGTATTTAGGTTCAAGCTATGTGCTAGTACCATATCCTGGTAAGTTTTGAGCTGGAGGCGGACTGCAGAAGGAAAAGTTGTTGTGTGAGCTCTTCGCTTGTGACAAGAGAATAGATTGGAGGACGGATGAGACCTTTCGGGAGTCCTGAGATGAATTTGTCACTGCTGTGGTTTATCTGCCCACTTAGTTTCTTAGGGCATTTATCTGTAGGAATCTGAACTTGTGATGCTTGTGAGACTGCTTTTAAACTTTGGAGGCACATGTGAATCTTAAGAATAAAACAAATGACATTTCTATTTTGATGAACTGTATTCCATGTGGAAATACATCACTGCTGTACTACAGATGGTAGTTGCTTTTATCCAAAGATGTTTTTAAGTTTTTCATTATGTTGTAGGGGTGGCTGGCACATGTGGTTTGTTTGTCTGGCAGACTTGCCTTTAGATTGATTTTGATTTTTGGATTGGGATTGCATTTTTGATTGCTTTTATTTTCGAAGGTGTGGATTTTTGAGGCTGTTGAGCTTTGTAGGGGGGTGTTTAAACTTGGTCTTTTATAATCTAATAAACGGTTCGATGGCTAGTTCATAGGCTTACAGGTGTGTTCATGGAACTCCTCTAGGAGTGTCTTTGGTAAACTACTTGACCCAGTCCTACTTTAACAGGCAGTAAAACACAAATGGATACTAGGGGCTTTTCTCGCTAATATACTTCTCTCTCCCTTAATTTCGATGTGTTTCACAACCAAAACAAATGGAGAGTACAGGGAAGTAGGATTTTTTAGAAGAACTTAAACCTCTTGGGATCTGTGTTCTGAAAAAGGCAGATGTAATGGGTTGCATATTCTGTAGGTAATGTTTTAAATAAATGTTTTCTTGTGTTCTGAAAAGGCAGATGTAATGGGTTGCATATTCTGTAGGTAATGTTTTAAATAAATGGAGAAAGATTCTGTGAAACCCTTGTATATTGCATTTGAGTTTTGAGTACCTGGAACATGTTGCTGGTTTTTTTGTTTGTTGTTTTTTTTTGGAACTCCTCTAGGAGTGTCTTTGGTAAACTACTTGACCCAGTCCTACTTTAACAGGCAGTAAAACACAAATGGATACTAGGGGCTTTTCTCGCTAATATACTTCTCTCTCCCTTAATTTCGATGTGTTTCACAACCAAAACAAATGGAGAGTACAGGGAAGTAGGATTTTTTAGAAGAACTTAAACCTCTTGGGATCTGTGTTCTGAAAAAGGCAGATGTAATGGGTTGCATATTCTGTAGGTAATGTTTTAAATAAATGTTTTCTTGAGAAAGATTCTGTGAAACCCTTGTATATTGCATTTGAGTTCATTATACCTGGAACATGTTGCTGGTTTTTTTGTTTGTTGTTTTTTTTTCTTAAATGTTGGATTAGGGGACATCAGACTTGAAAGAAGTGAGATAGCTGAGAGAATTTTTCTGCAGGTCAGAGGAAAACAGTCGACACTAAAACAGCGATGCCTGTTAGTTTTTCTGGTTTTGTGTGCTAGTAGAGTTTAATACCATTTGAGGGGAGGTTACTTCTTTAAAAGATGACTGGGTTGTGTGAAATAGGATAATTCTGTCTTGGTTATATGTATCTTTCACGCTTTGGGGAGGGGGAAAAAAAAACCCAAACCGACAGCTTGCGTAGAAACTCATGGCAGCTACTACCTTCAGGCCTTCTGGGGTGATATCTGTTCTTTCACTTTTCCCTCCCTCCGTTAAGTTGGACTTGAAAAGTGTAGAGTGCAGTGTGGAGCTGTGAAGTGAATCTGAAACTTTTCTAGTACATCATGTGGCTTCTAGTCACAGAGCAAATGGATAAGAGGATGCATATGTTCTTTGTATGTGATTTTGGGAAATCTCATTGCTTCCATTGATGAAATAATACCTTTTTGAGTCAACTGAGGATAGTTTGGCTAACAAAGTACTTAAAAACCAAATGTTTAAGTGATAACTGACACTGTGAGGTTTTTGTGTTTTAAGTATATTTTGGTCAGTTATATCGTTCTTAAACCAGATCTCTTATTTTTCAGGTGGAATCGTTTATCTTAGATCAGGATGATCTCGAAAACCCCATGTTGGAAACAGCTTCTAAATTGCTTTTGTCAAGTACTACCGATGGTGCTGACCTGAGAACAGTAGATCCAGAAACCCAGGCAAGATTAGAAGCTTTACTTGAAGCTGCAGGTAACTATTCGTGTCCCATACAGGTTTAACCCTGAAGCCCTTACATATGAAACCATACTGGAACCGTTTGCATAAGTCTAATACATATGAGCATGATACAAACGCAGAATGTAAGGTGGTGTGAACTTGACGAGGTTGTGCAAGTCACTGAAGAGAAAGTAGTTCATTAAAGCATTTCAAATTTTGGAAAATGGGAGTTTCATGTGAAGGCCGTGCTTCTAATCAGATTTCTGCAATGTTGGATTTCTAAAAGTCTGAGTAAAAATTGACACCCGACCTTGGCTTGCAGTCGTATATCAAAAACTAAATTGCTCAATGAGGCTTTGTTTTGTAACAATTACTGTATGAAAAGCTTTATTAGTTGCTTATACGAAGTAGTTGTCAATAGTTGAAAAATAATGCTTTCTGTGGATTGGAGGGTTTCATTCATGCGCATCGCATCTGAGTGCAGCTTTTAAATTAGTGTTGTAAACAGTTAATTCCCTTCATTTTGGAAGCTGTAGTTCATTATGCTCGGAATGTTTCTGCCAACAGATCTCACAGGCTCAATTTCAACTTCTCTGTTTTCTCCTTTTCTGGCACGCGTACCAATTTGTTGTAAATTGGAATGAAAGGAATAGGTAAGCTGTCTACAGCTGATGGTAAAGCATTTGCAGATCCAGAGGTGCTTCGCAGACTGACTTCTTCGGTCAGTTGCGCGTTGGATGAAGCTGCTGCTGCACTTACCCGGATGAGAGCAGAAAGCACAGCAAATGCAGGGCAGACGGACAAGTAAGCCAAATTTTATGCTGGATTTTTTCAGTAATTTGCTGCTTCTAGAAGCAGTTTTTCTTGTTGTATCGCTTCTGATTACATGATGGTGAAACTCTTAACTCAAGTGGACTTACTGCCAAGCTATCACCTGTGATTCTCCTGTTAAATATTCCTGGACTGTCAGGTCTTGCAATGGGGAGTGAAGCAATTAGTACTGCTTAGAATTCAGAAATCACGCTCCAAGTAATTTAACTTCACCAAGTATAGAAACAAAATTTCTAAGCTCTTAAACAATATGGGCCTTAGAACTGTACCAAAAAATAACAAATCCTGAAATGGGTCGTTCGGTGGTAGCATGAAACTAGCCTTGAGACAAAAAAAACCCCAAACCCAATTTGTTGTTTTAGCAAACTTCAGAGTGCCTTTTTAATTAAGGAAAACAGTCTTGAGGGACTGGAGCCTTCATGGTGCTCGGCAGCTTTGTTGTGTCGGGTAGGACCTTGGACAGAGCCTCGGCCAGAGTTGCTGTTCAACTGGACTTTCTGGCTTTGTGGGTTTTTTTCTTACTGGGATGTTTACGAGGGAAAGAAAAAGAAGGTTCCCTTCTAGGCTGTCATTAAGCTTCAGTACAACAGAAGCAGAATGTTAGTATAGGAACACCAAGGGCTGCTGTGCTAGTTGGCAGTTTGTTCCTTGTATACTGAGTAACTCCAGAGAAACATTTCTTGGTGTGTTGATCAGGACATATGAAGAAGAGCAGAATAGTTGGGGTTAGGTCTGCTTCTATTCTGTGTGTGTCCCTTCCTGCCCCCAGCTACCTCTTCTCTTATGAATGGTGGCTGCTGCCAAAGTTGTTACTGGGGCAGAGGATGTGGGAAATAAAAATAAATGTGGGAAATGCAGCGCACAGACATATTTGAGAAATAATTCTCCCTATGTTAGAATTACGTCTGGTGGCATAAATTAAATAGGAGTCCTGGGTACAGCATACAGGTGTAATTTAGTCCTTGCTACACACATACCTGCCTTTACATCTTGAGTATTTTAGGAATTGCTCATATTTGTGTTGAGTTATATGGCTTGCAAAAGTTTGCTGTCAACTACCTTATTTTTCCATTCTCTTTTGAGTTAGGTCTGTGTTGATGGGACTTCCTAAATGGAGAAGAGATGAAAGGGCAGTGGGTGGGGTGAGGCCAGTAGTCTTGGATTTATTATTATTGATCCCATTATTGGGAGCAGAGTATAGAGAAATATGTCAGACTTGAATTTTTATTCTCACAAAGCAGGAACTGTTTTGGAATGAAGGCAATGTAGACAGAGGACAGAATCGGAGGGATTGAAAATGTGTTTACAGTAGACCCTTTTTTGACGGAAACAGAATTGGAACGATAGAAGTGAAGAACTTGTGGAGTGACGCGAGAACCGCAAATACTCTGACTTAGGGCTTACCAAAGCAGTAGAATTTTACACTTCTCTGCTTGCTTGATTTAGGGCCGCAACCGCAACACTGGATTGCGTTACAAAATTCTGGGTTCTTAAGCACAGAACAGAGGGGAAGTGATTAGTTTTGTTACGGGAGAAGAGTGGTACAGGTTGTTTGTTTTAGTTAAATTAATAGTTACAGTGCTGAACAGACGTTCGTGTTGTTAAGATGGCCAGGCGATTTCCGTGTCCTCTGCTCCTGGGGCAAAAGAGAACGTGAATGCAGCTCTGAGTAGTGGTTGCTGATTTGGAAGGGAATACTCATGGTGTTGTACTTACCGTGATTTAATCAGTTCTCCTTTTCTTTGAACCTTACTTCAGAAAATGAGTGGGACAAAACCCATGTTTTCAAACTGGAACTACAAAGCAGGACTAGGCTGAGACTGTATATTATGTTGTAATTGGTAATATAAACCAACAGTGATTTGTTTGCAGTACTATACGATTAGCCTCTCAAAAGGGCAAGTTATTACTTATTTTTCAGATTCTTAAATGATTACCAAAAAAGGTCGTGCTGCATGTATAGTGCTGAGACAGTAAATCAGGTCCACGGTCATGTCTTCTCTCAACAGGTTTTCTGCTTCAGTTGTACGTAATGCAGAATTTGGTAACCTAAGTGGTCGTCCTGCAGATGTTTCTCTTGTAAATTTCTGTTAAAAATTAATAACAGGAGTGGTTGAGTATGCACATTACTCAATTTTCGAACAAGTTATGTGGAAAACCTCAAGTGTAAAAATGGCACCTCTTTAATTAGCAGTTGGCACTTTAATAGATTGTGTTTCCTTTTTTGTTGACTGCATCCTCATGGCATGTTGGATTTTTACTCTGCACTCAGAGCAAGCATTTCAAGCATAGTCTATTTTCACTTTTAAATGCTTTCTATCTTATTAGCCGCAGCTTGGCAGAGGCTTGTTCAGAAGGAGATGTAAATGCTGTGCGGAAGTTGCTAATTGAAGGACGAAGTGTGAACGAGCACACAGAAGAAGGGGAAAGCCTCCTTTGTTTAGCCTGCTCAGCAGGATATTATGAGCTTGCACAGGTCGGTTTCCTAGCTGTTTTTAGTATGTGTGTATTGTGCAAAAATAAGTGTTGAATTAATGTATTCCAGTCTTATGCACCTGGAAGGCGGTGTTAAGGTAGTGGAAAATGTCAGTTAACTGGTAAATGGAGACTTATACATAAACTGCATGTTGCTAATGCATTCTTTGTACTTACTTCTCTAAGTGTTTCTAACACAAAATTGTGTGTTGGTGAAGGTGGGGGCTTTGTGTAGCATTTCAGCCATCTTGACATGCTGGTTTGTCACTTGCCAGTGTTGCTGATCACCCTTCTGTTCACAGGTTCTTCTGGCAATGCATGCTAATGTAGAGGACCGTGGTATTAAAGGAGACATAACACCTTTAATGGCTGCTGCTAATGGCGGACATGTCAAAATTGTCAAGTTGCTGCTAGCTCATGGTGCTGATGTGAATGCACAGTCATCCACAGGTAAATAAGTGTGTTAGAGCTTGTTGAAAACTACTGAAAAGCTGAGATTTGCAGTGTGCGGGAAACTGTGAAAATTGGGGAAGAATGGCTCTCAGCCAAGCAATGCAGAGTGCTTCCTTGCGGTTTTACTGTTTAGCTTTTGCATTTTTTAAACGCAGCTGTGCAATATTGGTTGTGGACATACAAAGGTGGATTAGGTCAATTAGTAACTGAAGGGTATTTGCGTACGTAGGATTTGTTGTCACATTAGTATTTTAAGCACAGTTTCAGAAGTTTCGGTGTACACAGAAAATGATTTGGTGTCATGTCTAGGAAACCAAGGGGAAAAAAGTAAATATGAGAAGACGGCCCTGTTTTTTTTTCCTCTCTTCCCCCCCAACCCCCGCCCCGTCCTTACCCGTGGCAGTTTGATAGGCATTTGCATTGAAGTGACCAAATTGGGAAATTTTCTTGCTTTGTGCGGCCTCGAAGTGGAGAGACTGTGTGTAGTCAACAGTCTCACTGACAAATGGGGCTGGCCCTGAATGATGAGGAAAGTTGGGATAGCAGAGGACACTTTTTTTTTTTTTAGTGAGATGGGGAAATTTTCTTGCTTTGTGCGGCCTTGAAGTGGAGAGACTGTGTGTAGTCAACAGTCACTGACAAATGGAGTACTGACCCTGAATGATGAGGAAAGTTGGGATAGCAGAGGACACTTTTTTTTAGTGAAGTAATTCTGAATAGTAATACTGCTTTGACCTTTAAACTTTTTTCAAGGTACCTTTCATAAAGGCAGAATTTTTGACTGTTGTGTTCAGATCGGTGTTTTTGTAGTTTTTCTGTGGAGGTTGCTTCTACCTCGTTGTAAAGACTGGGCATTTTTGAACTAGCTCTTTAGAGGTGTTAAAGACTTGATTTAGAAGCAGCGGCTCATTCTGCTCCTTGTTTTGAGCTTTCCTTTTTACAGCATAGTAGGTCCCTTGCTGATTAACAGGGAAAGGGATGGGTTTTTGTGACAGAAGCTGGGATTAGCTGGGATAGAAATGGGAACAGAAGTGCATCAGTACAGTCACCAGGCACATGGAGATCTTCGTGCTGTCAGGACTGAGCTGTTACTTGCTTTTTTTTCCCCCCTCTCTGTAGTTCTTCATCTGTAGCCTGAAAAAAAACCTGTTCCGTAAGGTAGCCATGTAAAAATGATGAAATGGAGCATAAGTTCAAGTTCCCAGGGTAGAAATGCTATCAAATTCTGTTTTGACACCTTTTTCTCTCCTGGCTTTAGGCAACACAGCCCTTACATATGCCTGTGCTGGAGGCTATGTAGATGTTGTGAAAGTACTGCTGGAATCGGGCGCTAGTATTGAGGACCATAATGAGAATGGTCACACTCCTCTGATGGAAGCGGGAAGTGCCGGCCATGTGGAAGTGGCCAGAGTGCTGCTAGAAAACGGAGCAGGCATAAATACGCATTCCAATGAATTCAAGGAGAGCGCACTTACGCTGGCTTGCTACAAAGGTACGGTACCAAATACCATATCTGTTACAAAGGTGTAACAAGTGTGGAAAAGCGAGACAGGTGTGAAAAGTCTTCTCAAACATGTATTTATTCAGCCTTGCTGTCCAGGACAAAATGAATTTGAAGGCTATGAGTAGACGCTTTCTCATGCTTTTATCCTGG
This sequence comes from Aptenodytes forsteri, assembly GCF_000699145.1. Lineage (NCBI taxonomy): Eukaryota > Metazoa > Chordata > Aves > Sphenisciformes > Spheniscidae > Aptenodytes > Aptenodytes forsteri. Next base: position 1,534,690 of record NW_008795298.1, read on the forward strand.
CTGTGATACCACATAACACGTACGCACCATATGTAAAATGACTATCGGTGTGGAGAGTGTAAGTATCAAGATACAAACCTTTTGTCTGAGTTGTTACGATGCTTTGAAAGATTCTCTATTAAATCAACTAGGAGATGAGGAACTAATACGCTTTATCATAGAGTAAGTATGGTAAACTCTCTGTATTGTAGCTATATTATACAAGATACATCTGCTTAGATACAGAAATTATTTAATTTTAAAGGACTTGGCACTTGGAAAACATGCAAAATCTAGGACCTTGCCTTTTAGGTGTCAGTGCTTAGGCAACAGGCCTTTCTTGCCTCCCTTAGAGTATTAGGCAGCTATCTTGCGTCACCCAAACAAGGGATGAAGATGTTTAATTAAGAGGCCAAATGTGTTCACGCAGCTGAGCAGTTGCTATTATAGTCACTTAGGACGTGTTTTATTAGAGCTATTAGAGCGGCTCTGGGCATCATAGAGTAATTGATGTTGGTAGCAGAGGTACTTCTGTGGCACCTCAGTAGAAGATGGTCTTAGTCTTTCATTTATGTTTCCTTTATCTCCCTTGATAAGTTCTTGGTTCACTGTTGCTGAACGCCCTCGTAAGCCATGGTAATTTTATTTTGTGGTGTCAGAGCAAAGACTCTGTTATGAAAGAGGGGAGTGGGACCCTAAAACATTCCCTCCCTCAGAAAATGTGCTTGGGCTCTGAATCCTGAAGTGAGGTTGGAAAGCAGAGATGAAAAACTACAATCTGTGCTTAGTCAGTTGTTCACTATGATATATGGCACAGAAGTTGAAGCTATTCAGGCTTTCATTTTTTTCACCTTACCATATATGATTTGTCTGTCTTTTGTGCATTTCTGTGTTGCTCCACATCGCGTGTTTAGGGCATAAAAATAAGCTCCTAATTTTCTCATGTTGCTTGCTTCCTGTAGTAGAATGACATGGGATATTTGGGACCAAGACGGTCACTAACTTCTCCCAAATAAAGGGGGAAGGGTGAAAAAGCAATGTCGCCTCATCCTGGGCAGTATCTGTGCTATTCATGGTGTTGCTAGGCGTAGTTCCTAGTTTTAAGGTTTAGCCGTGGTCATGTTGAGTTACGAAATGGCAATACTTGTTTTTCTTTGACTTGGTTTTATATGCTTGCATATGGTGTTGGTCAGGACAGTGTAGCGAAGCTGACTGGACTTGGCACACATACAGGACTTGGTGAACTATAGCTCTGAATTAATGGAGGGGTTGAGGGCAAATACTTTAAAAATAGGTGTCCTTACCTTGGGAGGATTCCTATAGATGGTTGAATTCCTAAGAGTATGCTTGGAAGTTTGAAGGTTTATCTGCTTTGTATGTTATACGGTCTGAGGGTCAGTGTGAGCTCAGGGACGGGTTACAATGCTGTTTATAAAAACAGTAACCCTAAATCCTTAATGTCAAGCAAGTACAGGGGAAAGCCTGACCTGCAACAAAACCCAAACGTTCTGTAGCTAAAAGAAATCCAAATATTTTTGTACAAAGTAAGTCACCCTGGTAAAGCTTATGGACTGTGCACTACTCAGTTTCTAAAATCATGTCTGCACTACAGGCGTTCCTTGAAGTGACATTAGAGCTGAGTGAATTGGATTGTATTTATATTAACTAAGCTGTTAAACATCTGTGCACATTGAATGCATAGATATGAATGTGCCTTTCAAGAGTGTTTCACGGGATTTCTTTTTTTTGTTGTAACATGGCCTATTACCTTCATTATGTACGTTAGACCCTTCTATGACTTGTGAAAGGCATTTTCTACAGCAGTTTTTATCTGTTAAATATTTTCTCCGTGCAGGCCATCTAGAAATGGTGAGATTTCTGCTGGAAGCTGGTGCAGACCAGGAACACAAGACAGATGAAATGCATACTGCTCTCATGGAGGCTTGCATGGTAAGAGATGTCTGGCTTGAGCAGTGAGGCATACGTACTGTCTCTTCACCTCCTGATGATGAACGAAGTGATTCCTTCTGGTCTCCTTTTGGTACAGAACCTAACTATGTGATGTTATGGTTCTCCTATGTACTTGATGGCCCTTTCGCAGAAGAAATTGGAGGGGGGGGAAGTACCGGGTTGAAAAATAGTACTTCCTAAAACAGCAAAATGGAACTCGTTCCTCTCGTGGCTGACAAGTAGTTGAATTCTTAGGAGACATCAGCTAAAACTTGCATCACGTGAGCATTAGCAGGAGAGCTCTATTAGTCCATCCTTTGAATAAGTAGGTTTCTGTATGTCTAGCTGCACTTTGTTTTTTCTGAAGTGGCAGAAGTCAGTGAGTAAGTCTGTGCTCATTGTCCCAAAGCAGCTTCTGTAGGCTACATTTCTCCTCGTGTTATATGTCACTTGCTCTTTGCTTTTTGCCCTTCTGATAATCATGGAGGTCTGGTTCAAAATGGACGTTTTTGTGACCTTACTTCAGAGAAATTAATGACTTCAAGAGATAGCCAAAAGTAAATAATAGTAAATTATTTGAACAGAACCTTTTTTTTTTTGGTTTGTGTAATTTTGCAGGCTTCTGGGTGAGAAACTTTGGGTTTACAACGGGCAAGTCCTTTATACAGGAATCTCCAAGTTAAATAACTTGAAGTGGAAGATTCTCAGTGGGTGTTGAAATGCTTTTAACAATTCTAATGTGCTAAACACAGGTAGTGAATATGGTCATTGCCTGGCTGTTGGAGGCATTTAACATACCTATGTCATGTTTAAGGAGTTTCTAAGCTAAGTTCTCTTTCCGTGTACGTGCTTATGTTTAGGTGCGCGGGTGCAACTTGCTTCGCTATGGTTCACATAGCCCCATGTACTCCTTGAAAACACAGGATCAGAAGCTGTTTGGGAAGAAACTAGGAAATGGAAGGGGAAATTGTTAACTTATTACTAATAGGAGTACTTTGATGTTGCTGCTTTGCCCATCTGAGGCAGTTGTAAAATGACGGTGTAGAACAGATTACCTTTTTATAAAATTTAGTAAGATGCTGAGAACAACTCTAATTTTTGAGTAATACTTTTTTGCCATAGAACACAAATACATGTGAAGCTTTCCCTTGAAACAATTATGTATGGGTACATTTTAATGCTGGAATGGTATAATTGATGCCAGACTTAAGATTCTTCCAGGCTTTCGTGGTGAAGAAAACTTGCCAAATTGTGTCTTTAGATAGTTTTTCTGTTTGAAGTACTGTTAGACTTGAACACCTATGTAAGTGTCATATATTTGCACCTTCTTTAAAGCACATATCCTATTTGAAATCTGTTTCCTACATACTGCCTGAGGTAACAGAATTCAGTTGCTTTGGTCTTTTCCTTTGGAGAGTTCTTTAGATGATGGAGTAAATGTGCCCATTTACTCCCTTTATTTCTCCTCCAGGAATTGTTTAGACTTTGGTACCCCTTCTCAGAGAAGTGAATACGCTGCCATGAGTTTATTAACTCTGCACCATACCAAGTGTTGGCAGGGGTAAGCTAATACGATGAACAATCCAGCAAGTGTCAGTTTGCGTTTGTAGAACTGAGAGTGTTTTGAAACTTACTGCCATGAGTTTATTAACTCTGCACCATTCAAGTGTTGGCAGGGGTAAGCTAATAGGATGAACAATCCAGCAAGTGTCAGTTTGTGTTTGTAGAACTGAGAGTGTTTTGAAACTTTTCCTGCTGGAGAAATGAAAATGAAACAAAATGGTACAGAATTAGGCTCCGTTTTTAGATTCCCCCCAGTTTTCTTAGTGACCCTGAATTGCAGTAGGCTGTTGTGCAACGCTTACTGCAGAGGTTTCCTCTACTATTTAGGATGCATAGCTGCAGCATGCTTGGGTAGGTCAGTAGTTTGTTTATGCTTTATGCCAACGTATTGCAAATCCTTCATCTGGATATGTAACTTAAACATAAAACTGAAAACTTGGCTCTTAGGTTTCCTTTTTACCCTCCACTTTAAATAGATTTCTGATGGGTTGGGTTTTTCGTGTCATGAGCCTTGTGTAGTGTCACGTTGTGAATCTGTGGTTATAGAGGAATGCCACAAATCCTTATTTAGTCTTCCCTTCCCTGGAACAACTGTAATGGTTCTAAAATCAGCCAGTTATATCTGTTGAAGGAAGTTAATGGCTTCAGATAGGGGAATCATTAACAGAAACCATTATAGTTCTCAAGAAGTCGTTAGAAAGAAAGGCATGTAGGTAAACAGGATTTGAGCTATTGTTTCTCTCACTCTGAAATCTTAATAGATTAGCCGTATTAATATCATGGGCGCTGTCCTTGCAGCGAGTTCCCTGGAAGGTGAGGATAAAATGTCTTGTTTGATGTTGCAGTAGCCTTCTCATCAGGATGGCTTCTTCACAGATCGGAAGTTTGCAGAGAAAGCTGCTATTTCATGGAGGCACGGAACAATCCTTCCTTGCCTTGCCACTCTCTTCCCCCCCGGCTTTTCCCTCCACCAACAGATTAGCAAAAGTCCATTGGACTTGCAGAAATGTTGGGACCCTTTTTTTTTTTTAATTAAGATTTACTGAGCAATAGGAAAAAAATCTGTCTCCCTTATTTCTGCAGGAAACTGTTCCTAAGTAGGCGTTTCCACACTGCTGCTCAGAATTGACAGATAGTTGAGAGTCTCGGTACCTTCAGCTCTGCTTAAGAGAGGGAGCAGCTTTCTATAGCAGTACTTAAAAAGGTTACCCTCTGAAATGAAGCAGTGCAGGGGCTTCTCATTTCAGCATGTTTTTTCTGCAGAAACGGTTGTTGCTCTTTAGTAGCAGAAGAAAACTACCTTCTCTAGAATAGCATTGAACTTGAATATATGTTACAGAATTGTTTTTATGTGGCATGACACTTACATAAAAGCCAATGAGACTGTTTAAACCTTGTCCTACAAGGCATTCGGGAAGACTTCTGACGGAGAGCTTTTTTTATAGACAGCAGTTAACGTTGGTGTAATGCAAATGAGTTGTTGGGCAATGTGACTTGCCTTGTGGGAGCAAAAAGCAGGTTTGTCTAGTTGGCGCTTCCTCTTCCGGAAGTAACCTAATCTTCCACAGTGAGGGCCACGTACTGATTGCCCACAGCGGTTGATCTTGAAAATACACCCGGTGCGCTTGTGCAGATCGGTCAGGCGACCTTTTGTGATCTAATAGCAGTTACGAGGCTTTTTCTAGCTGTTGTAGAAGAGCTGAACAGCACCACCCCATTGCAAGGTTTGTTAAAACATGGATAGAATTTCCTTGTGTGGTTCAACACCGGCAGTTATTCTCAAGGCTGCTTGGCCCATAAAAGAAGCTTTGAAGCATACCTTTATACTGCTGTTTGCCATACTTGTCGTGAATCAGGGATGATTAGTGAGCTGTCTTGCCAGAGCCTTGGTGGTTGAGGCGCCGTCTCTGCATTTCCCTGAGGAAAGGTTCTTTATGGAGTCTTGGAGTTTTTCCCTAAAATAGTATTGTCATTTCATGTAAAAGGTGAATATGTCCTAGTTAATGTCCTAGATATTTTTCTGAGAGGAAATCGTGTTTTGCTCCCTGGATATCAGAAGAAGGTATAAAACACTTAAGAAAATGAAGTGTAAAAACGTCAGATGCAGTTTTGTATTTTGTCGGGAAAAGAGCTTTTTGGGGTTGTGGTTTCTAGCTCGGCGAGCATAGCAACGGCTGTGGTTTTCTGCCTCTTATTAGTTAATCTGAGATCGAGGTGTACTTACCTGGTTCATTGACAACCTTGGCATAGCCTTGCGTTCCTGGTAAGCTGCTGTTTTTTCTGTGCAGCTCTCCTGTGTTTTGTGTGTCAGACCTTTTCCCATTATGGTTACTTCACGTTTGAATGATGGCAATTTCCTCATGGAGAAAACCAGCTTGGAGAGTTTGTGCTGTTGTTGGACCGCAGTGACCAAGCCAGTCTCTGCTTCTGTCTAAACAAAAGCAGAATTGAATGGCAATTGGATATGTCACTGTCAGGCCTCCAGTGTAAACATATAGCTGAAAAGCCACTTCAAGTAGTTCCTGGATTTATGGCATACTAAAAACATGACGAAGATCATATGCTCAAATATTTTCTTTGTTTCTAAAGGAAGAAAGCAAACTTAGGAGCTACGTTTTGGTAAAACGAGTTTGACAGGGTGATAATGGTATCTGGAAAACCCTGCCAAGGGAAGGCTGTAGTTCAGGTGGCTCCTGTGATGTATGAGGTATGAACCTCTGACAAATGGTCTTGTTTTGGCTTTTCTCTTGGAGGGAGAAAGTAAGTCCTGACTCAGCTATTAAATTGAGCAGTGAAATAGTTTTGCAGGAGCCGAGAGGTAAGCATCGTCTTGTGCACGGCTTCTTTTTAATAAAGGAAGGAAGTAAAATGGTTAAATTTAAACCCGGTCCTCTCTTCCACCTCCCTCCCCAAAAGCGGGAAATCTGTAATGTAAATACTTCGAGACACTAACGGTCTGCATGGATGTGAGGATGAACCGTATTCCTGACATGCGTTGTTTTTATAACTAAAATACACTGTATTGAACAAATAATGCAACTGCATGTTGAATTTAAAACAAAAATCCCTCTCTGACAAAGTGGGGAGCATTGGCATTGAGTGACTTGTTTGCAACGTAAAGGTTTTGTAGTCTTTAGGAAGAATATCAAAACCTGTTCTTAAATCCAAGAGAAGAAATTTTTTTTGGACTGAAATTCTTTTAATACTGCTTTATTTATTAGACTGCTTGTGGTGTTAGTAGGAAATTTGTTGGCAGAACGCAAGAAGAAATACATTTGAGTGTTAACTTATTTCTTAGAACTTGTGTTCCTTAGATAATTTCACGTGTGCGGTTCTGTGTCTAGTCTTTAACGAAGAGCTCCTTCTAAACTCTTTGGGTTTTGGTTTGTGGTTCCCCCCCCCCCAAACGAAGCTGATCCCAAACACTCGAACTTGAGTCTGATATGAAGAAGTTGACTGGCTTGTTACATACACCATGGGCAGGCAAGTTTGATATGTGGTTTGCAATATTTTAGTTTTGAACATATTCAGTAAAATACGTTTGAAGTTTTTTCAGGTGCCTGTTAAACAGTACATCTTTAGCCTTTATCCAAATACTTAGGAAAAACATTTAGGAAAACTTAAACACGTTTAATTATATTTTTGGACTTCTTGACTCGCTTATTGCTTTCTGCGTCTTCCGAGGGAATTTGAGTGGGTGACTGCTTAAAGCTTTGGAGAAGAAGAGCAATTTTTCTATTTTGACGGTCTTTTGATCTTGGTTTTTTGGATTCCTAGGACGGCCATGTGGAAGTGGCAAGATTACTTCTTGACAGCGGAGCTCAGGTGAACATGCCTGCTGACTCTTTTGAGTCTCCATTGACTTTGGCAGCCTGTGGCGGGCATGTCGAACTGGCAGCTTTGTTAATTGAACGTGGAGCTAACTTGGAAGAGGTAAACGATGAAGGATACACACCACTAATGGAAGCAGCTAGAGAAGGCCATGAAGAGATGGTGGCACTGTTACTTGGTCAAGGTAACTGTTGCGGTGCCTTCCATGGACTGTAATTCTATAGGCATCTGCATATGTTTGGGGGCGGGGGGAAATAAAAGCTAAGTTACTGTCATTTTTTGTTTCCTTCCTCAACAACTTCTGAACTCCCCCCCGCCACCTTTTGGAGCAGTTGGTGGAGTGTTTTGTTTGTGGGTTGTGTTTTTTTTTTTTTTTTTTTTTTTTTTTTTTTAGCAAAATATCCTTTGCTCCACTCGTTTACTTTGTAAGTGGTCATTCTGAATTGTTCTTCAGAACACGTTTGCATTTTTCAGACAGACATCGAATAGTCAATGGTCAATGTGGGTAACTTGCACTCTGCATAATGGCCTTGGCCTATCTAGAGATTGTGTTATTGCTGAAAAGCTGTAGAGAGAGAAGTGCTTTAAGGTCCTCAGAGGGGTTTCCAAAGTAGTTAAATAAAGTTGAAATCTTTCATTAGAAGAAAATTTCTGCAGTGCTAGAAATGAGATACGTAGTAAGAAGATGGCTTGTGCATCAGGAAATGGCTTTGTCTGCTGATAGTGGTTTCAGTAACTAGTGTTTTCTGATGTATGTGTGGTTTTGGTGTTTTGTTTTAAGGAGCAAACATCAATGCACAAACAGAGGAGACGCAAGAAACGGCATTGACTCTGGCTTGCTGTGGAGGTTTTCTGGAGGTTGCTGATTTTCTTATTAAAGCGGGAGCTGACATAGAACTTGGTTGTTCCACACCTTTGATGGAGGCTGCTCAAGAGGGTCATTTGGAGCTGGTTAAATATTTATTAGCTGCAGGTATGGACTAATTTTGTTAACGGTTTTGTAGAGACCTAATGTAACCTTAAGAGAAAAATATCTTTTTCCATATTCATTACACTTTCATTAGCAGCTTCTTGAAGTTGACTGCAAAGGTTTGTGGAACCTTAAGTAATTTACTAGTTGGACCCTAATTTAGCTTTTGAAGATTAAGTTCATGTAAACTTGCTTGGAACTGAAATTCTAGTTTACGTTGATTTATTTTTTTTTTTTTTTAATTCCTCTAGAGTATGATTAAGTTGTCAGTTTCGTAGATGTTGGCTTGGAAGGGGGAAGTTAAAAATTTGCTATCTGATCTGGTAAAGATTGTGAAGAGACTTGCATTTTTTCTGTAATGAACTTCATAAAGCTTACATGCTCGTTACTACTGCTTCAGGGGCTAATGTGCATGCAACAACAGCAAATTTATTTTTTTTAATTCCTCTAGAGTATGATTAAGTTGTCAGTTTCGTAGATGTTGGCTTGGAAGGGGGAAGTTAAAAATTTGCTATCTGATCTGGTAAAGATTGTGAAGAGACTTGCATTTTTTCTGTAATGAACTTCATAAAGCTTACATGCTCGTTACTACTGCTTCAGGGGCTAATGTGCATGCAACAACAGCAACAGGTGACACAGCACTGACATATGCCTGTGAAAATGGCCATACTGATGTAGCAGATGTCTTACTTCAGGCAGGCGCAGATCTGGTAAGTCATTACCTTCTTGAAAAAAAAAAATAATTAGGAAATAAAATTATATATGTCTATTTTTTTTTTGTGTCCCGTGTTCATTGCTGAAAACTTAACAAGTTTGCTGTTAATTGTTATAGTTGTATTAAAATTATCTTTTAACCTTTTTCTTCTAACTAAGTGAGAATTGGTGATGCTTTTCTAATGGATTTTAGGCTGTTTAATTACCTGAAAGTGCTTAGGTCAGTTACAGTACTTTGGTGATGGATGTCTAAAGCATTTCCAAGCCATTCAAGGTTGCTTGTACAGAAAAATGGGGGATTTTGTTCTTTTGTCATGTGCAGTCCTGAACGGTATTCAGCTTTGAATTGTTGAGCTGACTATGGGTTAGTACTTGCACCTGCAAATTTGTTCTAGTCCTTATGCAGCAAACAGTTGATAGTTCTGTTCTGATGTGATCTATTTGGTGTACCGTAATGGAATTAAGATAACGGAGGTAAAGTGATTTTTACTTTTTGGTAGGCTTGTACACCTGTATGTTAACAAAAAGTGAAGTTAAGCATGACACAACACATTTGGTTTAACTAAAATCCCCACCATGTGCTTGAGCGCTTTTTGTCCAGGAGTCTCAGACCTGTACAAAGGTAGGTAGATAGCTTCATCTGTCTGCAAGACACGCTGAGTTCAAATGTTACGTAAATTTTTACGTCTGCAGTTCGTGAAACGCTAAAAAGGGATCTTCCATGTCTTCCCATTCAAAAGTACAAAAGGCTGAATTGCATCCTTTCACATGTGCTACTTCTGAATTTTGAATTTTAAGCCTTTCTTTATCTGCTCTAGGAGCATGAATCAGAAGGTGGAAGAACTCCTCTCATGAAAGCTGCAAGGGCAGGTCATGTTTGCACTGTTCAGTTCTTGATTAGCAAAGGTAAGAGCACGAAAAGGTTTTGGTTTTCCTGCTGTTAGAAATACTCAAAGTTAAGAACATGTCAGTGCTAGTGTAACTTCCTTGGACTTGGTCAAAATATTTTAACTCGAGTAGGTAGTTGATTCTCCAACTAGGCACGTAATGATCACCTCTGGTTTCTGGTGAGATTAGTGGGAACTGCAGCTACTTCTAAAAATACCTATATTCCAGTCCCTAATTCCTAGTGAAAGCAGCAACAGTAGTGGTGGTTACTGGGTGTCTCCATGCTCCTGGTGCAGCTTTTGAGCTCTGCCTTTTCAGAAGTTTAACTTCAAGTGCCTGTTTGTCTCAGTTTTGACTATAACTTGCTTGGTGTTGTCAGAACTATCAGCTCCAGGCTTAAATCACAGTTGAATGCATAGAGTTGATAGACAGCTTGGAATTGCTGTTTTCTCTCTTGAGCTGATACTGATGGATTTCTCTTGTACCTTCCTTGTATGGAGCAGGACTGGCCTAAAGCTTACAGTGTGCTGCAGTTTTCCCTGTGTAGATTGTAGAGGAAAGAAGCAGAGATGCAATTCATCATCTGCTTGCTGGTGCTAAGATGCATGGATCCATGCGCTGGATCTCAGCGTTTGTTTTGTGGTTGGTTTTGTTTTTTAAGAAGAGGCATAGCCCTGGCCCAATTGCTGGCCAATTGAGAAGCAATAGGTTCACCTGCCGTGTGACGTTCCATACTTACCATGTAGCCATTTGAACAGTGACTTTGGAGCGCTAGTCCAGGTAGGGTTGCTTTTCTTGTTGTGACACGTGACGTGTTAAATGGTCTTCTGATGATAGTAATAATTGATTGATTTGATTTATCAGTTATAAGACTGCAGCCATGGAGAACTACGTTTTCCTACTTAAGAAAAAAGTTAACTTCCTGTCACTTTAGGTAGAGGAGAACCAGTTCAAGTATTTTGAAATATTTTTCCCCCTTCTATTTTTGAAGGAGCAAATGTGAATAGGACCACAGCTAACAACGATCATACAGTATTGTCGCTGGCCTGTGCTGGAGGTCATTTGGCAGTTGTGGAGTTACTGCTAGCTCATGGTGCTGATCCTACTCACAGATTGAAGGTTTGTCGCTCAACTACCTTATTTGCCTCTGAGGTAGTCTTTCATTAATCTTAAAACTAACGATACCCAAACGAATTTGCTCCTTTTGTCCTCTCTGCAACTGACACAGGATGTCACAATTTAAATAGAAGTAAGATGCAAGAGCTGGTATTTCCACAAGCAGGCATTATGGTCGTGAACGTGTTTATGGAAGGTGGCCTTAGGAGGAGCGGAGGGCTATTGATTACCGTGAATGTGAAGGTTGCGCTCCAGTTGTAAGGTCACAAATGTGGAAGAGGAAGAAAAATTTTAGGAGTACTAGGTTTTTTTGGAAATACTTAATAGAGTCCTTCAGTTTAGATACGGACTTACTGCAAATTGAATGAATGTTTATTAAAGCAGTCTTAATAGATACTGTGTCGTGTCTCCCAAAATGCTTCAGTGTTGTCGTGTTTTGATGATGCTGTTACTAATACTGTGATTTTTTCCTCTTTAGGACGGATCAACTATGTTAATAGAGGCAGCAAAAGGTGGTCATACCAGCGTGGTTTGTTACCTTCTAGATTACCCAAACAACTTGCTTTCTGCTCCTCCACCTGATGCTACTCAGCTGACCCCACCATCCCATGATTTAAATAGGGTAAGATTTAAGGGCTGGTTATCTGTGGATTTGTCGGGCTTTTTTGCATTTCTTCATGCAGCTTACTCAGGAGTTTAAAGATGAGAGAAGAGTCGGTTATGTCATTTCGTGAACTACTGAACTGTAGGTGAACACGCTGAAAATTACTTTGAGCTGTCGTGAAAAAGGTGAAGACTCTTTGGCATCACTGTGTAGTGCTTTCATCGTTCTTCTTGCTGCTCTATAAATATTATTGGAAAAAATGACGAGGAAAAAAAACTGCAACAAGTGAAAAGGTCTGATGTAATGAGGCTCTTCAGATTACGTTTGTAGCCCATTGTGGCTTGTATTTGCTTTGCCATAATATAGCACTGTACCATGCTGAGATGCATATTGTTTGGCAAGTAACTTCTTAGGTTAAAAATGCAAAGTACGTAGAAGTCAGATGATCTCAAATTGTTAACTATTGAACTCAGCATATTAAAAAACGTATTAAATGTTACTAGTCACCATTGAAGTCTGCTTTTCTAACAGGTTTTGTTTACCTTCTATTGAATTATAACTAGATTAGAGTATGAGAAAAGTAATCTGTTAGTATCCAACGTTTTAGGCTCCTCGTGTACCAGTGCAGGCGCTGCCCATGGTCGTCCCACCCCAGGAGCCTGACAACCCCCCTGCTAATGTCGCCACAACCCTTCCCATCAGAAATAAAGGTCAGTCTTAGTTCTGGAGCTTATTTTCTAAATATCCTTCCTAGGTAGAAGATAGAGGGTTGCACTTCTAGCAGAGTAGTTCTTATGAAGAGTGTTTATGGATTCAGTCAAGGAAACGGCAATTTTTTTTTTTTTAAGGATTTGCTTATCGGCCAAATACGAAGTATCAGTCATCTAACCCTGTAATCATAAAGCGTCAAGAAATCTGCCTAAGTAAATATGTTAAAATATGTATTAGTCTGACATACTGGACTAATGCAAAATGTCACCCAGAAGCCTATATAAATTTGATAATGGAAGTTGTAAAAACAGTGTTAATCTCCATATCGTAGTTGACTTTAACTTGTGTCTACTTAGGATAGTACTCTTGGAGTGGGTTTGACTAATTTGATTGAAGGCGGAATTTCTTGTGCTATAAAATATTTAGTCTGATGTGGCTCTTGTCCTCCTAGGACTAAATTTGCATCTATTTTGATATCGCCATTTTGACACTTAACGCTTTCTGTACTTAAGAATTCTCTTCCAAAACAATTTTTATCAAGGATCAGCGATAGTGCAAATACAGGCGTGCATGTCATAAAATTAATACTGTGTGTACACTTGTATTGTTCTGGAAATACAGCGAGGATGACTGGAAGAAACTGGGCACCTCCACTGACTCAGATCCTGAGTTTTGATTTGCCTTTCGCCCTTCAAAATTAACCGATTGTTCCTTCTCCAACCGGTATGGCAGACCATGTCAGCTGTGTTACTGTGGACTTCTTCATAAAAGATGAATTGGATTAGTCCATCGCTCATTCTTACAGGAAGGCTGAAATATTTGCCTTGCCTGGGCAGAGAGCTGAGTTTTGACACAGGCAAAATCATGTCTGCTATGGATAAAATCTAGTGGCTAAACATACCCTGTTAGATCACGTTAAATATAAATGACTATCCTGGGTTCTAGCGCTGTTTGTCAGCTGAGCAAAGCTGGATACCTGTAGTGAAAGGATTCAGTAGTCTAGCAAGCGTAGTGCTTCCTAAAATGTACCGAGTTATTCACAAAACTGGTGGCCTAGAACAAGTCACCTGTCCCTCGAGATGTTTTTGCATCACTTTTGCTGTGCTTTCAGGGCTGTAACCATACATTTATGTCTTAACACGATACCAGACACAAAACATCAAGTAAAGAGACAGCATATTCTTTCTTTTTGTTTCGATTTATCTCGTAGCACCACTTGATAACAGCGGCTCTTGAGACAATCGCTTCATTTGGCAAAAGTATAACAATTGTTGGAGTAAATATGTCAACGTAGCGCAGGGTTATTTGGAATGTATGCGCAGTAATCTGTACTGTTAAATTGCAATCTGACTGCTGTATTAAAATTGATAGCGAAAGATAACGGTTTTCTTTGAGGGCCTTACAGTACACGCTGACCTTCTGTGGGTGCTGTGTCTTGGTGCATAACCGGCCATTTAGCATCCCAACAGTAGCTCTATAATGAGGATGCCATTCGTATGCACTTCCATTGGTTCTGAGGGGGTTTCTTTTTCACACAGCTGCTTCTAAACAAAAGTCCAGCAGTCATTTGCCAGCAAACAACCAGGATGTACAGGGTTACATCACCAATCAGTCTCCAGAGAGCATTGTAGAAGAGGCTCAGGGCAAGTTGACAGAGCTGGAGCAGAGGATAAAAGAAGCCATAGAGAAGAACGCTCAGCTGCAATCCCTGGAATTGGCACACGCTGACCAGCTCACCAAAGAGAAGATTGAGGAGCTGAACAAAACGAGAGAGGAACAAATTCAGAAGAAACAAAAGATTTTGGAGGAACTGCAGAAAGTGGAGCGAGAGTTACAGCTGAAAACTCAGCAGCAGCTAAAAAAGCAATATCTAGAGGTAAAAGCGCAAAGAATTCAGCTCCAGCAGCAGCAGCAGCAACAGTCTTGCCAGCATCTGGGACTACTGACCCCTGTTGGGGTAGGAGAACAACTCTCAGAGGGAGACTATGCACGATTACAGCAAGTGGACCCCATCTTGCTTAAAGATGATCCTCAGCAAGCTGCTGCGCAGACGGGTTTTGCACCAATTCAGCCTCTGGCGATGCCACAAGCTTTGCCTCTGGCAGCAGGTTCCTTACCTCCAGGGTCCATCGCAAATCTTACAGAACTGCAAGGTGTTATAGTTGGACAGCCAGTATTGGGCCAAGCACAACTAGCAGGGCTGGGGCAAGGAATACTGACAGAAACACAGCAAGGGTTAATGGTAGCCAGCCCTGCTCAGACGCTCAATGACACGCTGGATGACATCATGGCAGGTGGGTTTATATTGTTATGAGCAGGTATAATATTTGCTTGACCAGTTGAGGGTATGTCCACTTCTTTGTGTGTGTGTGTGTGTTTGTGTACTCCCGCTAGCTCTACAGCAAGTACCACTAGCCTACTGATCCCTGTCTTTAGGAGTTCAGAAAACTAGTTTTAACTTTTCAATTTGCAGGGTTGCCTTTCCCTTTGTTCAGCTAACTGGTGCCTGTTTGTCAGGTTGGTATGTTGGAAGTGGCATTTTTAACTCTTCATAGTGGGGGGGGATGTGCTAGGGTCTAACAGTTCTATTTCGGCCTGTTTGTAGTTCAGGAACAACATCTTGACGATGCTGGTTAGTACTTTGGACTAGCTAACTGAGAACTGACTTGGAGCACTCAGAATAGGCTTTGAGCAACTATAGCACCACATCAAGCCTATAATGTTGTAAGGAACCAGTAGGCTTGTCTTTTGAATGAGAGCTGCTCTAGTTGGCCTTGAATAGTCTACCTATCGGAGGCTTTTACTTCTGTTTGGAAAAAAAATTATCATCTTAAGACTTTTAAAAAAGTCTACTCAAAAATGGCTGCTTTGCCAGCGAAAAACAAATTTAGCCTTAACAAATTCTTCTTAACAAATTCTTCTTAATCGCTTCGGAGAATTCTTTACCCAGTGACATCAGTGCTTTAAGGCCTTGAGTAGTAAAATGAAAGAACGAAGCAGGCTTTAAATACCGTAGGAAATGTGAGTTGTTAGTGTTGCTTTCCTTTACACCCGCTTCAGTTGCACTTAATCGCCTTTCCATGTTAAAGTAGTCGCTGAAATACTCATTTTGACTACTTAGCTGAATAAAGATTAACTGTTAGGACATAGTATTAAAAAAAACATGTCACTCGATGAAAATGTGCTGAGGTGTTCTTGGTTAAGCTGATGAACTTTCATTTTTAAAAGTGCTGTCTATTTTGACAAGTGTGCTCTGTAAAGCATGTTAGGGTGAGGGGCACGTGCTGGAGGAAAGGCAGGTCTCCAAGAACGTTTTAGACCGGAGGTGCAGAGGTGTGGAGCTGGTCCTGCGTATACTGCAAGAGTTACTGGAGTACAATAATGGTGCAGAGTGAATAGAGGATATGGTAATGGTTAAGAATAACGGGTGGTGATTGTATAAAATACTTGGAACAACACTTTTCAAATTAGGCACCTAATGAGTAGCCTGATGTTCAGGCAAAGCCTCATTTAAGATTGCTGAAACTTAAGGGAGCTACAGAGATTCTTTTTGGAAAATCTGGTGTTAGAATTGAAGCCTAGACATACAGATTGGAAGCTGTCAGTGGATAAAAAACAAGCTGGCTGCATGAAAACGTAGATAAAACTACATCCATCATGCATTGATAGTGAAGATGACAGTGGAGCTGCTGGGATGCATAACAATACTAGCTACTCAATTGAAGAGATGGGATAATTACGGTTTTTAGTTACTTAAGAAGAATCAGTGCAATGCACCTCAACTGTGTTTAAATGTAATTTAAACTTCAAATTAGGACATTTGTTATACGTTTAAACTGCATATAACGTCTTGAGAATCTACGATTTAGGTTATCTGCCACATAGCCAAATGCTCATGCATGCCTTCTTGGAAAGGTCAGGTATTTCCAATGTGCGTTTGAGTGAATGTTTTTGTACTACTTAGTCCCAGTTCTTAGTATGTGCATGCGCACGTGCAATTGGGAATGAGGTCTAAATTCATAGAATCATAGAATGGTTTGGGTTGGAAGGGACCTCTAAAGGTCATCTAGTCCAACCCCCCTGCAGTGAGCAGGGACATATTCAACTAGATCAGGTTGCTCAGAGCCCCGTCCAACCTGACCTGGAATGTTTCCAGGGA
>NW_008795298.1:1551512-1582577 GCF_000699145.1 Aptenodytes forsteri
CACCAGAGCAGAACAGAGGGGCAGAATCCCCTCCCTCGACCTGCTGGCCACGCTGCTTTGAATGCAGCCCAGGATACGGTTGGCCTTCTGGGCTGCGAGTGCACATTGCTGGCTCATGTTGAGCTTTTCATCCAGCAGCACCCCCGAGTCCTTCTCGGCAGGGCTGCTCTCAATCCCTTCATCCCCCAGCAAATTGTGCTCTGGAAGGCATTTGTGGCAAGTCTCTTAAAAGCTATACAGATGCAATTCCATCTTTGTTTTTCTGTGTAGTGGTTAATTTTAGGGTTTTTTTTAAAGCGAGAGCAGATACAGACCTGAGTATACAACTTAAGTGTCAGTTTGAATCCACATGTCAGAATTTAGTGTGGAGGTGAAATGGGCTCAATGTAGCACAAAGTATTTAAGCAGCAGCTAACTATTTTATCAGTAGCTTTGTGTATTGCTTTATTAGGAACCCTCTGGAGTATTGCCATGGATTTAAATCTCTGTTCCTGAGATGACTTGAGTTCCATCACAGAGCTGTGGCTTGCAGCACCGGTTACAAAAACAAAGCTTCACCTTGACTGTGCAAACTTTATTTAATGTTCATCTCTGTGCTTAATTAGTTGCGAACAATGAGTTTCATTTTCCCATTTTAAGTACTTGTTTAAAATAAGGCCAGGTGTGCAAATGCTGGTATTTATCAGAGGCGAGTATAAGACATGGGTATTGCTGTAGAGGTTAACCGTTGTGGCTAGATCAACTCTGGGACTTCAAAGCAGGATTCCTTGCTATTAGAGAAGCTAATTGGTCTTACCAGAGCTTTATGCAATTTGCCTGGAAACACAGTGAGAGAACGTACCGAGTCAAGGGGTTTGGTTTTTTTTAAAGAAAGTAATAGGATAAGTTGAAAAAAACTTTCAGTTTTAACTTCGGGTTCCTTTCTGTTCCTACTGGATTGATGACAAGCAAAAGGTTCACTCTTCAGCTTCAGATGTTGGACAAGTTGTTTGCTTGCTGTGAGGCTGGTGAATAGAAGTATTTTCTAGGGTTAGTTATGTAACTCCTGAATGAAATAATTGCATATGTTAAATGGTGTGTTAAGGGTATAAAGAAAAAAATAAATCCCTGTTTTTAATAGCAAACTTCTTTAAAGTAGTAACTATTCAAAGGGTTATGTCCAGTAACAGAGCCTCACAAAGAACTTCAGGAATCTTGAAGCGCTTGATAAGATTAATTCCTGGAAGCTACCTTGTGGGATGAGTCAGTTCTAACTGTAACTGTCTAAATTAATACCTAAGAAAGAATATGTGTTGACTCCTAAGTTCTTCACAGAAACTCAATACTGAAAAAAAATGATAGTAGAGCGCCAGCATCACAGAAAAATCAGGAGGTTCTGTCCCACTTGCGACCCGTGCAGGAGCCGCAGAAAACTGAGGATGCAAGCTTTTATGCTCTCATATAACTACAATTGGTTGCTGGCAATGGTTACGCTGTTCTTGCAAATGGATGGTAAATGCATTTAGACCTTTGTCCTTGGAATATTAAGAGAATTCCATGTTTTGCTAGGCCGCTGGTTTTGTGTGGGACTGAGCCTGTGATAGTCCACCCTTCAGACTATAACTAATAATCATCAAGACTACAGGTGTGCTGTGGTTTTCAGGCTTCATCCATGGAGCTGTTAGTGCATAGAAGCAATGTTGTGTGTTTGTATTTGAATTCAGAACGTAACTTCGACGCTTGTAACTCAAGGCATGTTATGAATCTGAAGTGTTCTGTCTTGATTTTAAGCATGTGTGGCAGGAACATAGCTTTTAATAAGATCCTACAGAGAAATTGGGGGCAGAGGAGAAGAAACTGATGTGGAACAAGCCTTTTGAGTTGGCTTGAAACAAGTTGGAAAAAGCTGAGGTATCTAATACTTGTAATGTATTAATTTTTCAGTCCCTCATCTTGGTTTATTGCAATGTAATGCGAAACAGTTGTTTTGTACATCTACTGTTGACATTACGGGAGATAAGGAATAAATGCGTAAGAACAATGCTGTGCCCACAATCAGACAACACTTAATGGTCGACATAAAGACGAAGTGGAATTATAAAGGTGCTTGGTTTTTGTAACATCTTGCCTTAGTGAAAATACGAAGTATTCAAGGAAGCAGCAAACTTGAACAACGCGAACAACCCCATGTTCCTTTTCAAAACATCAGGCTTTTTTCCAGACATGTGTTTTGATTTAGGACATGTAGATCAGTGAGGAAAAAATCCTGTTGGCTCAAACGTTAAGTAGCTTGTGTTAGTTTTCAGGGGTTTTAATTTGTCAGCTTGTCTGTTTTCTTTCGTCCCCTGATACTCGGACTGCGTTTGTAAGCCAAAGGCTTCTCTGGATGGTGAGGCTGTTGGGCATGGGGGAGAAGGTAGCAGCTGTGAGGACATACTGTTTTTAATGTAAGCTAAAGGAAAGTTGAGATGTCCAGAAAGAAATCGGTATGAAGAGCAGCTATGCTCCTGATATCAGTAAGCACAGAACTGGTTGTCTAATATCCAAGCAAATGCATAAGACACTGAGTAGAGCAGTCAGATGATGCTTGGAGTGATGTATTCTAAGAAGCTTGACCTTGTTTCGTAACGGTCAGGACTGGTAGCTGGGCCTGTACCAAGGCATGTATATACTAAAATATTCTAATAGTGAACTAGCTTTGAAGATGTTGTTATCCCAGGCATAAAGTAATGATGTTTTAATGTTGAAGTACAGACTTTCAGTTAAATTTTGCCACTGGTCCATTAGAGTAGATGGAGGGGCAGAGAGGAAAGATAAACCTTTGACTGTTAGTGCATTTAGATTTGATCAAGCTAGTTGGTTACTCTTTTCACTGCTCAAGACTGTTGTGAAAACTTTTTGGCTTATTGAAAACTTGTAATATTTTTGTTTGGACACGGTAAAGATTCTGTTCATTGCCCTTGGCATGTTCATTACAAATTTGAACTCTGCACAGGTGATGTTGGAATAAATACAATATAAGTCATTACCCATAGAAATTAATATTTTGTCTCAGTGAAACGTGCTGTAGGGATATGAAATATATTTGACTGTCAATTATTACTGAAGCACACTGGAAATATATTTAATGAGAACTGTAAGTCAACATGCATATTCTCCTCTACTAGCATGCATAAAAACATTTATATATGGGTTGTACAATAAAGGTTTTCTTTCTTGTGGAAAGAGGGGTGTTGGCTTTTAAACATGTCTCTTCTTTTTGTTTGATTTTTTGTGTTTTTTCCTCCCCCTCACCGCAACACCATTGGTATAAAAAATAGACTTTACCTGAATTGAGACCTTACTAACTACCTTGAGGGGTTTTTTTTTAAGTCTAAGAACTTTAATAGTGCCTCCTGGAACATAGTAGATGCTCCCCAGCCACCATATTGGGACTAGAGCAGTAATTCTTAGCAACTGTTTAAAATACACGTGCTACTGTAGCAGGGTTAACCTTTTTCAGGTCTGGATTATTTGACGATTGTGCTTTTGTATCATACGGGTTAAGCATGTTTGGTTAGTTTCCAGTCCATTTTACCATCTTGATGGGGTTCTTTTGGACTAGATGTGAGAGTTGAGAATCACGATCCTTTGTAACTCCATTACTGTTTTATGCTGCTTTAACTTCTTCTTTGAACTTCTAGAAAGAATGTAAAAATACTAGTTTTTCAAAATTACTTGTTAGGACCATATATGTAAAGAGGGGAGCAGGAGCTGAGACTGACAACTTCTTATCCTTCTGTATGAAACCAATTTGAAGTTGTGTTTTTAGGTTATATCTCTAATTTACAGTCAGAGTAAGGAATGAGACGAGTTTAAATTAGATGGTCCACTGAATGATACTTCCTTATGATCTTTGGTTAGTTCTCCTCTGTACAGAACCTCCCTTAGGCCGTAGTTTTTGACCTTATGTCAGAATATTTTGGCTTAGCTTCTGTATGTTTCTTTTAATCCATACCTAGCATGATTTGTCTCATAAGATGAGAAGAGTTTTCAAAAGGCACTCTAATATAAAGATGAAGGGAGTTTGAATCTTGATTTACTCTTAAATATAAGGTTAATCATACTTTTTATGTTATAAGTTGGGGGTTCGTTGTTTCTTTCAGTGACATTTATTAGCTTCTTCCCTGGGATATGGTATAGGAAGTCCAGAAATTAAATTAGTAATGGATGAAAAACATGGCTGCCTTGCAGAGGAGGGAGTACCCAAATTGGCATGTTAGGATACAGTTTTTCTGGCATCTGTTGAAAAACTTAGCACTTCAAACTAAATACAGGAGCTAATTATCAATGGCTGGCAGTTAGGGACACGGCTGATTATTAAACCCGTTTGAAAAATGAACAGGACTTAAAAAGTTGGGATAAAGGGACATTATTTTGGTGTTCCGTAAGGTTACTCGGTGGTGTGTACTAGATGAACACTGACAATATGCAGAAACTGCATTTCTTTCACTTCGCAGTTAATGGTGCTTTTGTCAACTTGACAGGAGAAGTGTACAGTACTTTTACTTTTTCCTTTGCTGATCACACCTCATGATAAAGACATGTAGAAATACTGGAGAAAAGTCAGGGAGAAAAAC
The DNA here is from genome assembly GCF_000699145.1 of Aptenodytes forsteri. NCBI lineage: Eukaryota > Metazoa > Chordata > Aves > Sphenisciformes > Spheniscidae > Aptenodytes > Aptenodytes forsteri. The sequence continues at coordinate 1,556,111 of NW_008795298.1, forward strand.
ATTTGAGTTCTTCTAAGGAAAAAAAAAAAAAACAAAACGTAGGAAAATGGGAGTTTTTCCCCAAAGGCTGTTTTAGATTCAAGTTTGCTCTGTACTTTTAAACATTATCTGTATGAAATGAATTTCAGGGAAGTGTGGCAGCCCGTGCTATTTTGTGTCATGTCGATATACTGTCATCAACTGTAAAATGGTATTACCTTTTGCGTATTCTAACAACCTTGACCAAAGTTTCTGCAAAACGGCTATTAAGAAGCTTTCAGTTCTCTGGTTTCAACAAATTCTACCATGTGAGCATCCTGACACTAGCACTGTTGCTTTTTTGTTATGTTTATGGGGGCCGGGGTGGTGGAGGTTGAAGGCTGGACAGACTTTTATATGAGAATCTTCAAACTGTTTTAAGAAAAATTGCACAGATACCCATTGATTGGACTTGTTCTGCAGTCCTGCTTCTAAAGGTATGGAACTCCTGGTCAAAATAACGGCTGACTTGTTGTAGGAAAGATGTTTGGTTAAAAAAAAAAAAAAAAAAAAATTGTGGTGGGCTTCTAGAAAACATGCCAATCTGATACTTACCTATTTCTTTGATCTAATACAGTTATCCTTTTTCATAGTTGTTAAGTTCAAGAGTTAAAGGTTCAAAGATTGGGTTAAATGTGTAGAAAATACGTATTTGTGGAAAATAAAGTTTTTAGGGAGTTCTGTCTGTCGGTGGGAGTTGTGTCCCACTGTCCATTTATTGTCATGTTAAATATTTGAAGTGAAGTGTTTTGCTTTTACTAAGTGTAATTATTCTGTTCAACAGCAGTGAGCGGAAGAGCATCTGCAATGTCAAACACTCCTACCCACAGCATTGCAACTTCTGTCTCCCAACCTCAGACGCCAACTCCGAGTCCTATCATTTCTCCTTCAGCCATGCTACCAATCTACCCTGCTATAGATATCGATGCACAGGTAAGCCTGCAATGCAATTGTCACTGCGGCACAGATGTGTGAAGCTATTTTGCTTCTGCATCCTGAATAATTCAGTGGTAGTGAACAGCTCTGTTGTATAATGAATTGGTTCCAGAGACTTTATTTGCTGCTTTTAGAAAGCTTGTACAACTCCCCGGAGAGTTGCAACCCACTTTCCTCTGTGCTCTCGCTGAACAAAAGAGAAGGTCTTTGAATGACTAAATACTTGTATTCCTTGTTTCTCAGTTGTTGGAGTGATTATGAGAAACAGCAAAGTTGTCTTCTGACAGAAATTAAATATTTTTCTGGCCTGATACCCTAAGACAAAAATAAGCCTTAAGGTGTAAGATGTTGCACACCGTTTCTTCCGGTTGTGCTTCAGGCTGTTGGCCAATGATCACCCAGCTTGACAGAAGTATGAAAGTATTGAAACTAATAATTTCTGTAAATTTTTTTAACAAGAGGAAATAATTCAAGCTCTCGTTTCCACTAAAGAAAAGGCATTTCTGTATTGACAGGAATTTTTAAAAATGGCAACTTTATATTGACTTGCAGCTAGCTGGCCATCAAAAAAAAAAAAGCATACATATACTACCTAGCATATGTATGTGTGTAGTTCTAGACTACATATAACACGGCTAAGATGTGGGCATTGTGGAGAAGAGGAAAGGCATGAGATAGTTGTGGAAAAAGGGAGAGAAACCTCTGGAAAGCCAGTCTTGGCTACTTCAGGTGCTCGTGGCGCTTGGCTTTGGTTTCTGCTGTGACCATGTTCAGGAGCTCTTGCCATAACCTGACGGGCCTCGTTGTTAGCTGGTAGACACCAGTGCAGGTCAACGTTATGATAAGTTGCCAACTACCCTGGCTCATAACAGAGTAAAGTAAAAGTACATTGTCATAGTAGTTTAGAAATGTGTGTGTGTGTGTTTGTGGGTTTTGGGTGGTTTTGTTGTTCTGGTATTTGTTGTTGTTTGTTTGTTGTCATTTTGGTCGGTCCCTAAGCTGTAACTAACAGTGCCAGCAATCCTCTGAGTTACCCGGTTGCTCTTTCAAATAGGATGGTGGTCATTTACATGGGCCCTGGCAACACTGAGAAATAAAATGCACGTTGTTTCATTGCAAGTGTTTAATAGGCAGAATCAAGGTTGATAAGGGCTCTGTGCTGTTACCGAGAACTGTCTATCACTCGAAATGCTCGCTTGGAGACAGCGTATGAGGGCTCTAAAGGGAAAAAACTTAAAAGCAGAGCATAAGCTCAAAGACTTCTGTGTCTTTTCAGTTGTTTTTTTCTTTTCGTTTACTGTGATTTGTGGACTCACTGTAGCTGATTTGTACTATTCAGAGGCTTCAGCAACAGTAGAGGTGAGATTGGGAATTTTTCCCCCTTGGGTTTGACCGGAGGGTTAAGAATTAAAGATACAGTTCTTATCTTCATTATACCATCTAAAGGTCACAGCCAAGCAGTGGTAAAGAAGTCAATCTAGTTAGCAAAGCACAGATGAAATCTTGGTTCTGAAGAATCTCAGTTCTCATCAGGAATTGTTCTCAAATCTCTCAACACGGCTGACTTGAGAAGTAGAATCTTGTTATGAACTTGAACACAAAAGATTAAATGTGAGGTAATCGATAGACATGTCTTAAGGTTATAGAAGCTTTTTATTCTATCACAGATGTAGTTGTACTTGGGCTAATATGCAATATAACAGGAGTTGTACTTGAAAAAGGAAATACTTATCTTGCTGTGTGTATGATGTCTGTTTCTTTTAGACTGAGAGTAATCATGACACAGCATTGACACTTGCTTGTGCTGGTGGCCACGAAGAACTAGTACAAACACTGCTAGAGAGAGGAGCTAATATTGAACACAGGGACAAGAAAGGTAGGTATCTCACTATGGCAGTACAGACCCTCTCTGGTTTTCCAGTGGATCGCACTAAATAAATACACAATAAGCGTAGTCTTCATGTGAAGCTTTTAGGCTTGCTTTTCTGGTGGTTTAACATATGTCACTTGAACATAAGCTATGAATGTGGACTCTTCAGACACCCTTTTTCATTTCAGGGTTTACTCCGCTTATTCTGGCTGCTACAGCCGGCCACGTGGGTGTTGTTGAAATCTTACTGGATAATGGAGCTGATATTGAAGCCCAGTCTGAGAGAACCAAGGACACTCCCTTGTCTTTGGCTTGTTCAGGAGGGAGACAAGAGGTGAAGTAAAACTTAAGTCTTCAAAAGCAGTGTGTAGATTACATATTGTGTCAGCATACTAAAGCAATCTTCCAGAGAAGTTACAGTAACTTAATTCACTATATTTTGTTTCAGGATGGTGTTTTTTTAAAAAGGATGCAACGAGCTTCACATTTTCTAAGTTACGTATTGCAGCATGTCTGATATAAATTGCTTTTTCTATTTTTATAAGCTGGACCAGTGCTGTGCAGACGACCTCATGACTGTAATCATTAGTGGCTCGTTATGGGGCTTTTACTAGCGTAATTAGATGTAGATATGAAAGTGAATGCAATGACTGTTCTTGTTGAGAAGTTGGAGTTAGACATGAATCAGCTCCCTATATGAGCCCAGAGGGTTTTCTAATGGATTCTGTATAGGCCATAGGGTATTGGAGTACTGCAGATGACTCCAGTGTCTCTGACTAAAAATGCAAAAAAGGTTTTTCAAATGATTGATCAAAAGTAAATGTAGGGGAAGGTTTTTTTAATGTTATGTGAAATACTGTATTCTTTGACTTAATTATGAAATCTGCGTTTTGATTTTTTTTTTCCTAACGGTTGTTAGAAATCTTAAGTGTATAATTCTGTTAATGCTTCTACTATTTGGATTGCAAAAGCCACGGTGGAAGCTATATATTCTGGTGCAGGATCACTTTCCTCTGTCTATGGCCATCTGGAAATTAATGAGGTTCGAGATACCTTTCCCACTTCCGCAGGTTGTCTTAACGGTGATAGTGTGGCATTTAAAAGGTGATTACCTCCCTAGACAAAATCTTACTGAAAACTTCTAGCTCTTCTGGCCTGTTTTTAGTGCCATCTGGAAGATTTCAGCCATTGGGGGGATTAGCTGCAATGACAATCACATGCTCCCTGGTGAAGGGAAAGGCCTGCTTTTTTTAGTAAGTGTCTCGTAGCAGCCTTTGTGGACAGCAACCTCATACAGCAAAGGTGAATTTATGCTTACCTTTTTAGAGATTGGCTTGATCTGTGTTTCTCAAACAGTATTTCCTGGAGGAATGCATCATGTTTTCTTGCATGTTTTTTGGGAAAGAAGATGGAAAACATTGGGCTTTGGGCAGTAGAGATGTTGGGATGCCCTCCCACCCCAATTTTTGTATTTGGCAGTATGTTTGTCCTGTGATTTCAAGGGAAAATACTCTTACTGAAAAGCCCTTGGCTTCAGTTCTGAAGGTCTAATCTAAACATGTTTTACGCTTAAAAGCTGAAAGTGGAGCAATTAAACGTTGCACGGGAGATGACACAGTGGGTTTTCACCTCAGTGTTCATTTTGATTTTATGTTGCTAGACAGTTTAGTTTCTTGTCAAGTCTTCTGCAGTAACTTCACTACAGAATGTAAGCTTCCTGTAGAATACGGGCAGGTGCAAATTGTTTGGGTTGTACGTGAATCTGTAAGGAAGGAATAACGTAAGAAGTATTTGTGTTGGTTTTTGTTAATGTACAGAGCAAACCAGCAAGGGATGCAAATGTTAATTTTTCTGACGGCTCTTGCATGAGACTTCTGTGTACAATCTATGCACCGTTCAATTTAGTGGTGTAAATAGAGAACGTAAGATAAAAGCATGCAACCGCTTTCTTGTTTGCTCCGCAGCTTCAATTTGAGGATGAGTGTTTAACTTGATAGTGAACTGAGCATTAAAATGGGGGAGGTATATACTTTGTGTACTATATTCAAACAATCTCTGGTTTTGGCAGTCTTTGAAGACAGCTGAAATAATCATGACAAGATCTCAATTTTTCTTGCTATGTTACACAACTTGGTATGAATGGTTTTAGCATGCTAATGAGTGATCATGATAGATTTTTAAAGGAAGTTTTACAGTGGCTTTGGGAACATAGTTGCAGCCTCATCTATTCATGGAGGCGAGGAGTATAGGGAAGCAACTGAGTAAAATCGCTGTCTTACTGTTGGAAGATGTCAATGGTATATTTAGGCTTCAAAAACATTTGCCGTGGATAGATTTGCAAGTCTGGGAGAAAACCAGATGTTATGTTATTTCTTAAAACACTGCAGGTGGTGGAGTTGCTGCTAGCTCGAGGGGCAAATAAAGAGCACAGGAATGTTTCTGATTACACACCTTTAAGCCTCGCCGCTTCTGGTGGCTACGTGAACATTATCAAGATTCTGCTAAATGCTGGGGCAGAAATAAATTCCAGGCAAGTTCCCTTTTCACCCCTTCTCTCATGGTTTTTGTAGTGTTCTGAGTTTTTACCCTTTCCGGAAGGATTTCTTGACAACTTGCCAACTACTTGCAGCTAAATCTTATTATTCTTAAATGATCACAACCACTGTATTGTTTAATTTGTAGTAGGCTTTTTTCCTCTTCAGTTAGAAACGAAAGGTTTTGACTGTGCTTTTCTAATGCTCTTTTAACTTCCATATCTCTCTATGTATTTTGTTTCCTATATCATACAATCAGTTGTCTTTGTCAAAGATGGAAATCTTTTTTTGCTCTGGTTGGCCCGATGGATTGAAATTAGTTCTGGGTTACATGAAGAAAGTGTGTGTGTGCGTGTGTTATCCCTTTGTTTACCCTGTGTAGTTTAATGAAAGCTTTTTCTGTGCGTGTATGCATGTATGTAATGCTTTTGCATCCATTAGGACGTAGAAAATAGCTCAGCCGTGCGCTGCACAAGTCAAACGAAAGGTCCAAGCAAAAGTTATGCTCCTCATAAGAGATGCCTTTAAATTTACAGCAATTAAAAGGTAACATGCGTAGTATCTCTAAGGAGAAATACTTGTCCTAGGCAATGCTACTATGGAGAACCTTTTGTAGTTTCAGTAATAGTTGCTGTGTAGCTGATTTTTCGGTCTTGGATAAGTAGTCTGCCTTCACTACTTCTGTTAAAGTCATTTCAGAAATGTGATTACGATTTCAAGAGGTTTTTGGTTTTTCTTTTTTCCTCTTTCAGAACTGGTAGCAAATTGGGCATTTCTCCCTTAATGTTGGCAGCCATGAATGGGCACACTGCTGCTGTCAAGCTATTACTGGACATGGGCTCTGATATAAATGCCCAGATAGAGACCAACAGGAATACAGCACTGACTCTGGCTTGTTTCCAAGGGAGAACTGAAGTCGTTAGTCTGCTGCTTGATAGAAAAGCTAATGTGGAACACAGAGCTAAGGTAAGGAGCAAATAGCTGAATAAGTCTCCAAAAAGAGATGCTTGTAAGTCATCGCTTCTCTGTGCTTATCTGATTTTTCTCACCTTTTGTGCAGGTTAACTTCTCTAGTTTGGTTAACTGAAATGAACCATATATTGTGAAGAAAAATAATGGCTGCACTTGAGGGGTAGTATTTTGGTGGTTATACGGTTCATCAAAAAATAAGTGTTTGTTTTGAAGCCTTAATTCATCTTCAGGTGCTTGCTAGCATAAGAATAGTAATCCATTAACTTAATAAAAGTAGAATGTTTTAATGTATTTAAAAATAGCTAGAATCTTGGCCTAGGTATGCTCATGGTCTAACCTCTTCTGTCTGGCCAGCTGCTTATATTGACAGTGGTGATGCAGAATTGAAAGGGGATGTGTGTGCTTGAGAGTCTCTCAGTTGACCCCAATGCTTTAAATGGGAGGAAAGGCTGTTCACTAGAAAAATGGCTAGAATATTGAGGGGGAGAAGGAAAAAAAGAGACCTCCTACAAATGTGGCATTCTGTTCTCCTTTTCCACTGTACTTAATGGCTGCCACAGAGGAGCTCAAAAGGACCTGCTGATTGCTGCTAGGTGGTATTCCTGCTAAAGTTAGGTGTCCCCTTGACCTAGCCAGGTGCTTTCTGGATGTTGCTATGTAGGATCTTGTAACTGAAGGTAGAAAATGTGATTTGCATCATCTGTATCCTAACATTGGCACTTCACGGGACGTAATGTTGATGATCCTCATCTGTTTGAGGTTGGCTGGGTTAGTTTTGAGAAACGGACAGCAGTGGGCTTTGAATCCTTCTTAGCACTGCGGAATGCAGAGGGCCACTGTGCACTGTGCTGCTCAGTGAAAGATCTAGTTAAGCCAGCTGAAGATGAGCTCACCTTCAAAATGTTGTTAAGCTGTTACAAAATTGGCCAGGGAGCAATTGGAATCCATGCACCAGAACTAGAAATATGTTGCTGGAAGTTTAAATAAATCCTGACTCTCAAGTAAAACTCCCCACCCCCAACTAATTGCTGGTTTTTCCTGCTTGCTTGCTTGTCTTAGACTGGTCTCACACCGTTAATGGAAGCAGCTTCTGGTGGATATGCAGAAGTGGGCAGAGTTCTGCTGGACAAAGGTGCAGATGTAAATGCTCCTCCAGTACCTTCCTCAAGAGATACAGCTTTAACCATTGCAGCAGACAAAGGGCACTACAAATTCTGTGAGCTTCTCATTAGCAGGTACTGTATTTGCAAGTGTGCTGCTTGAAGAAAAACATCAATATGGCCTTACTTAGGCTAATCTTTCCCAATATGCAAGAATATTTCCCAGAAAAGACTACAGGGTAGGAAATGGGATAAGTTCTGTGGCTGTTAACCGTTACTATGTATTTTTATTTATCGAAGGCGATCAAAGGACGTTCTCTTTGGCGTTAGAGTGCTTGTTTTTGCCCAAATGGGCTAATTCAGTTTTTCCCATCTCACTGAATCACGAATGTTAGAAACAAAGTTTCTTGTAAACTTTAAATACATGGTACTCATAATAATGACACACAGCCATTTTAGATGGTAATGTTAAGTCCTTAAACAACAGACGATGTGCTCAAAACATACGTCTTAATGATTTCTTTTTTTTGATTGATCACGATGCGCGTTCAGTGTAATTATGTTTCCCGAGTAGCTTTTTGGATGTGTCTTATTCCAAGTAGTTGCACTGGTTGTTGGTTTGCACTTGAAATGTCTTAAGTTGTTCTGAGTAAGCTAACGAAGAATACAGTGTACTGATGGATGGGAGTTACTGAAGTAATTAAAGAAGCTTCAGAGATAGCTGACAAACAGTATGATTTAGAGTATTAAAAATGTTTTTAGGCTGAGTTGAGGCTCTTGACAGCATCAGAAGAAACAAAAATATAATTTTGGAAGCTGAAGCAGTCTGTGAATGCATATGTTTGATGTAAAAATGAGTATTGCGTTTTGCCCTATCGTTCTTGTGTTGCATGTCCAGTTGATACATGAAATGAAAATCTGGTCCAGAGCTTTGATCGAATGTGTTTGTTTTTGTAGAGGAGCTCACATTGACGTGCGTAACAAGAAGGGGAATACTCCGCTGTGGCTGGCAGCAAATGGAGGGCATCTAGATGTTGTCCAGTTGCTAGTTCAAGCTGGAGCTGATGTGGATGCTGCTGATAACAGGAAAATAACTCCTCTTATGGCAGCCTTTCGAAAGGTAGAATATGAAGTTCAGGTTTGGTCTTAGCTAGTATTGTCTCGATCATCCCTGCATAGTTGGTATAAATAGAACATAGCTGACAGAAACTACATGTTGAAAAAATGTGTCAACTAATTTTAATACTTGACATTAAATCTTCAAAAATAGGTATGTGTGTCACCTGTGTAATATCTGTGTTAAATTCCAGTAGAAATTTGCTTTACAGGCACTTCATTGAGGCTGGCCCTCATGGGTCTGAGAGGTGAAAATTGCAGTGTATTTGTGTGGAGAGAGGGAATATGTGATAGAACTGGGGGGAAATTGGTTTGGTTTCTTATGCAAGAGAGGATGAGCACTTGTGCTAAAAAAAAAAAAAGTGTAATTTAGCCCAGTTTGACTCTAGAGATAATTGTTGTTAGCAAGGGAGTGTAGTTCAAGTGCTGTGGTACTTGAAAAACTGCAAACGGCTGTAGGAGCCCGCAACTGTTAAGTTGCCAGAGCTGGGCATTTGAAAACTACCAAAATAAAAGGCGCAGAGGTATGTGAAAGTATGGCTGGAGTAAGAGCAACCTGACAAGAGGTTGCTTGCCTTCTCTTCCATCATAAAAGTGAAGAAACATGCCTCGCTAGTTTAGGAGGTGATAAAGATTTTAAAAAAAAAAAAAAAAAAAGTAAGTGTTAAGAGCATCGTTTCAAGGAGTTTAAAATAAATATTTTGCAATGAGTGCTTGGACTAAAGTGTTTCTTAGCAAACCAGAAGCAGAATAAAATGTTGTCTTCGAAATTTCTTTTTCAGGGTCATGTAAAAGTGGTGCGCTACTTAGTGAAAGAAGTAAACCAGTTTCCATCAGACTCGGAATGCATGAGATATATAGCAACAATTACCGATAAGGTAAGATTGTAAGAAAGAGAAAATATTTGAGAAGAAGTAGTGCTGTGACTCAGCTTTAGAGTCGGTGTTATGAATGGTCTTTCAGCTGCCTGGTACACCAGACTTCAGCCAAATGATGAGTCCCGTTGGAATTGTTCAGAAAAAGCATTGCAAAAAAAGGGAACGCGCAGCCACAGTAACTTTGTGTGTGCCTTAGTGCCATCATAATAGTAGTAAAGGTGGTGTTATTTATTATCCATGCTTATTTTCAAGGGTTCTCCCAGTCATTAACTCACTCTGTGCATTCCTCCCTGTTGAGCCAGTTTGTACTGAATTTAGAATGGCTTTTGCAGTGGGGTGGAGGTAACAGAATGAACTTCTGCTCAGAGTGTGTGTGAGCTTAAGAATGAAGTCTCTCGATCTTTTAGAAAAAGTTTGTACTACAAAAGATAGAAAACATAATATGCTATAAGAAACCACTTCACTGTCAATTAAGTGGACTGCTGCCCTTCCGTGTGGAGCTTTGGTTTTATTTGGTTTATCTTCAGTCCGGATTAACAGGGCAAAAACTATTTTGTAGTAAGAGAAACGAGAATAGCAAGCGGTGCAGAAATACGGTCGTTGTGCTTCTCTCTTCACTGATCCACTGTGGTGCAATTGAGTTGTCTTCTTTCTGGGCATCAAGCTGTGATGAGCATGTTGAGGCTGAAGAGGTGCTGATGTTTAAGTCAGTATGTGTTTTATTGCCAGTGGCTGCGACTACTGTCCGCTTCCACGATGCTAGGCGCCTTATGCATTTAAACACTTGCACAGCTATGAAGCCAATATAGGTTTGAGTTGTACTATAATATTCACCTATTTCCCAAGCGTTTAACAAAAAAAAAAAGAAGCCTTGCTTTATGATACATTTTTATTGCTGCAGTTGCTTCACCTTTCAGACCCTTTGCCTTAGACTTCACAAAATTTTTTTGTCTTGCTCATGGGCGTAGAGTATGAACTCTTTGTAGCGTTTATAGCACACGGAGACATAGGTCGTTGATTGCATGTCACATCTGTGGCTGGAATATCAGTTTGCAAGGTTGAGCGTGAAGAGGGAACTTAGAGGAGGGAATTTAAAGTTCTCCCTGAAACTCCTGTGCAAGTAATGCAGCAGTTACTAAATTACAAGTGTAAGCTTGAGATAATACCTTCCAACACATGCAGTGTTACTTTCTCAAACAGAGGTTTGATGTACTTTGTCGTCTTAGGAGATGCTGAAGAAGTGCCACCTTTGTATGGAATCAATTGTTCAAGCCAAAGATAGACAGGCTGCTGAAGCCAACAAAAACGCAAGCATTCTTTTAGAGGAACTGGACTTGGAGAAGGCAAGTTGAAAGAGTTTGGAGCTGTGAATACTTATTTGCTAAAATTCCAATTTCACATTCCTTCAAGATTATAAGATGGGTGAAAGTATGTATTAAAGTATAAGAGTATATGTAATTACCATAACTGGTATGTCTAGAGCTGAGCACCTTTTTGTTCCAGGTAATCTTTGAATTTTACTTTGACTGTTACTCAGAGAAATTGGATCAAGAAACTCCGATATAACTATTTCTTCTGAAATAACATTGTACCAAAAGAAGGATTTCTGAGTAAAGTTCCTTGTCAAGTGCATGGTAGATAGGCATTTTTCAGTCACATTGCTGTGGATTTTAGGTCTAAACCCTGTTTCGTGTCTTAAGAAATAAAAAAAATACACTAATAACGTTACTAGAAACCATAGTACTGTAGTAGAAACCTAATGGAAAAATCAAAGTACGAGTATAGTGTCAAATGAGCGCAGACTTCATTTTCAAGGCAGCTGAAACCATTTCATGTTCTAATGTTTGAAAGGGAGATGGGTGTCGTTTGGACTGTCCTGCTGAGACACACAAGGTTACACAAAGAATCCTGAAAATGCGTCTTGGAAAACTCTGACTTAAGTCTGTATGGTGTCTGTCCTCTGTTTCTACATTAACCTTCTGCTAACATGAGTGAACAATCTGTTTGGAAGAAGTAAACATGTAAAAATATGGATCACAGAGAATTTGGCTTCTGTTTTGTAAATGTGTTAGTCTAAAATGCAAGTTCAGCTTCCCAGGAAATAGAAAGCATTTGCATTTCTTGAAATGCATGGGACATACTGTAATACTGTTCCATGTGCTTGACTGGTAGCTAAGGGAAGAAAGCAGGAGACTGGCTTTGGCTGCCAAAAGAGAGAAAAGAAAGGAGAAAAGGAGGAAGAAGAAAGAAGAACAAAGACGAAAACTAGAAGAAATAGAAGCTAAAAATAAAGAGAATTTTGAACTTCAAGCTGCTCAGGAGAAAGAGAAGCTAAAAGCTGAAGGTGATTTAAAATATTTGCCTTATTTTTGAAACGTGGCCTTGATTTTATTCCCAGTATTAAAAACTGCTTTTCTTGTCAAAACTTGAATACAAGCTTTCTTATGACCTGCTGAGCTTTCCTTTTGTTTACCTTTTCTGTTAAGCCTGTAGATGAACGTGATAGCTTCAGTGAGTTATGGGTTAACTTTACCATGGGGATGTTGTTGGTTTGTTGTTTGTTTTTTTTTTTTCTTCCAGGTCCCAATACTTAAAACCAGGTCAATTAAATTTTTTTTAGCTTATAAAGGGAATGATAATAACGATTAGCTGAAAAAACTGGCAACATGGAAATTCCAAATATGTATCATTCTCTTCTTACCCATCGAAACCTGGCTCTGCTGTATCTTGTGGCAATGAGTTTCATGTGGTGTACTGAGAAATGGTTTTCACTGACTGTTCCCTCACTGTATGCTGAAGGAAAGGGAAGACATGTGACAGGTTTTTTTCTGTTGTTTCATATGCTTGTTTATGTTGCCTAATCGCTTGTCTCTGTCTTTCCGTGCCTGAATTCAATTTCAGATTTGTTAAATTGCTACTGCACTTGTTCCAAGAAAAGAATGAAATTCTATATAAGTTGGCATAAACAAGGGGAGAGGCTCCACGGTATGACATGAATAATAGTTTTACAGATGTCCGCAGAGTTAGTGGTTCTGCATGTTTCGTGGAGTCTTGTGAAGTTAGTCATGAGTCATTGGATAGGACAGGTGTGACTTGGAAAACAAAACCACACAAGCTTCATCAGGCCAGCTAAACTGGTACTGTTTTTTCACTCTTTCATCAGATGATCCCGAGGTCCCCATGGAGCCTCCTAGTGCTACCACTACAACCACCATAGGTATATCTGCAACTTGGACAACATTAGCAGGCTCCCATGGGAAGAGGAATAATACCATCACCACAACAAGCTCCAAAAGGAAAAACAGGAAAAACAAAGTAACCCCTGATAACGTTCAGATTATATTTGATGATCAACTCCCAATTTCCTATAGCCAACCGGAAAAAGTGAATGGTGAATCTAAGAGCAGCAGTACTAGTGAAAGCGGTGATAGTGACAATATGAGGATTTCCAGCTGTAGCGATGAAAGCAGCAATAGCAACAGCAGCCACAAAAGTGACAATCATTCTTCCACAGCCGTTACTAACACACAGAGCAACAAAAAGCAACCATCGGTTCTTGTCACTTGTCCAAAGGATGAGAGGAAAGCAGTTACTGGCAAATCATCCATAAAGTAAGTAGCTGTGACCGCACGCGCCATTTTAAGGTGGTTGTTGCCCTACATTTGAACGCTGCGCCCTTGTCTTTGTGGACCTGCATTCTGAAATCAGTTGTTAGGAAGTGGATGAGGCAGTGTGTCCTTGCTCTAGTGTGTATAAGGAGTATAAACATTGTTGCAGTATGAACTTGAACTTAGTAATAGGTTCTGAAGCAAGAAACATCATCGTGGATCTGGAATTGGGGAATTGTTGGGGTATTTTCACGTGTAAGCATCTCAATTCAAGCAACTTCTTAATAACATAGTGTTTTTGTGCCAGAAGAGAAAAATGGGTTGGGGGGTGCTGGAGAATGGGTAAAAAGCCAGTCATCCTGCCTTTTTTTTTGACTGCATAATGACAGCGTTTCATTTCTTTTAAAGGTTGTCTGAAGTAATTAGTGAAGTGACGAGTAATTCCTTGTCTACTTGCACGAAATCTGGTCCTTCTCCCCTTTCTTCTCCAAATGGAAAGCTAACCATTGCTAGTCCTAAACGTGGTCAGAAAAGGGAAGAAGGATGGAAGGAAGTTGTGAGAAGGTAAGCAAAACATCGCCTTAACTCCCCCTTGTTGATGTCCTTTTTCAGATTGTTTTATCTAGCGTAGCCCACTCTGGGGTTACTGAATGACCACCTTCTTAGCGGACCTAATAGATTTCACAAAATTACTGCTACTTAGGTTGAATCGTGAATTATAACATTAAGACCAACCTGCCCGCTGCTTCATGCCACGGAAGCGTTTCCTGGTTAATATTGTTTCTTATTTGTATAGATCCAAGAAGGTTTCTGTTCCATCAACCGTAATTTCCAGAGTCATTGGCAGAGGAGGATGTAACATCAACGCAATACGTGAGTGCACAGGAGCACACATAGACATTGACAAACAGAAGGATAAAACTGGAGATAGAATAATAACGATAAGGTAAGCAGGCTGCTTGATTGGCTCGTTCCTGTGGGGAGTTTTTCATTGTAGAACTCTGCTGTATAGAAAAATGAAAAGGCTTGACCTCATTGTCCCTTGAAAGATCACTTTGAGACAGGGGAGACGAGTGGGGTGGGGAAATGGAGAAGAACTGCCAATTGGTACCACCTCGTTTGTACAAAAGAAGACTTGTGAGATAAGTTGGAACATAAATGTTAGGATTCTGTGTTTAGACTTGTTTAGACATGGTTAAATATGTAGGGAAGTAAACGTTTTAACTCTTTGGGGTTTTTTGGGAGTTAGGGTTTTGAACTTGAGCTTCTTAAATAATTGTCAGCAGCCAGAACATGCCAAGCTCAGTCTTCAGATAGAGAGTTATTTTTCTGTCTGTGTTAGCATGATGGAAGACAGGCTGGATCATGTGTCGGAGGTACTTCGCTGTAATGTCTGTAAATGCTTTAGATGCACTTTCACTTTTCCCTTCCTTCCTTTTTATAGGGGTGGCACAGAATCAACAAGACAGGCCACGCAGTTGATCAATGCTCTGATTAAGGATCCAGATAAGGAAATTGATGAACTTATTCCAAAGAACCGTTTGAAAAGTTCGGCTGCAAACTCCAAAATAGGGTCATCGACACCTGCCATCACTACAGCTGCTAACAGTTCTCTCGTGGGCATCAAAGTGACCACCGTAGCTGCTTCGTCAACATCTCAGACTGCCTCCGCACTCACCGTGCCTGCAATTTCTTCAGCATCCACTCACAAAACCATTAAGAACCCAGTGAATAATGTGCGGCCTGGTTTCCAGGTTTCTCTTCCATTAGCATATCCTCCTCCGCAGTTTGCACACGCTTTACTCGCTGCTCAGACTTTCCAGCAAATCCGTCCGCCTCGGTTGCCCATGACACACTTTGGAGGTACTTTCCCACCAGCTCAGTCCACATGGGGTCCGTTTCCTGTTAGGCCGTTGAGCCCTGCAAGAGCTACCAACTCACCGAAACCTCACATGGTGCCTCGCCATAATAGTCAGAACAGCAGCGGTTCTCAGGTGAATTCAGCAAGTTCTTTGACAACTAGTCCAACAGCTACAACAAGTTCAGTGGCTTCTACTGTGCCTGGTTCTGCAAACGGCAGTCCGAGTTCACCTTCAGTCAGAAGACAGCTTTTCGTCACGGTCGTGAAGACATCAAACGCCACAACGACCACAGTGACGACCACGGCGAGTAACACGAGCACAGCGCCTACGAATGCCACGTATCCAATTCCTACTGCCAAAGAACACTACCCTGCATCTTCCCCCTCATCTCCTTCTCCTCCTGCGCAGCCAGCAGGTGTTTCCAGAAGCAGTCCTTCCGACTGCACAGCAACCTCTCCGAATAAAGGTGCACCTTTGTCTGATCCGGAAGCGGGTAGTCCGCCAGCAGTGGAAACAAACAGCTCGACCAACAGTAGGCAGCCCAGTTCTGGTACCGGCAGCTCGTCTGTGCACCCTGCTCATCAGCAGCCTCCGGGAGCTCCTCTGCAAGAGGTGAGACCCCCTCTTCAGCAACCTCAGGTTCCTGCACCAGATCCTCGAATGGTTGTGCCTCCAAACTTAGCAGCGACAAGCTCATCTGCTGCTGTGGCAGGTCCAACAAATGCCCCGATGACCTATCCCATGTCTCAGACATCAATGGGGTCTTCTCAGCCTGCAGCTAAGATGGAAACCCCGGCCATTAGACCGCCTGTCCATGGAGCCGGTAGTGTCCATAAGAATCCAGCTCCTGTGCAAAATTCTTCTGTCGCAGTCCTCAACGTTAACCACATCAAAAGGCCCCACAGTGTTCCTTCTTCAGTGCAGCTTCCTTCTACCTTAAGTACACAAAGTGCTTCTCAGAATTCAGCCCATCCAGCAAACAAGTCTATGGGTAACAATTTCAGTGCTACTTTACCATTTGGGCCCTTTAGTACGTTGTTTGAAAACAGTCCTACGTCTGCTCATGCCTTCTGGGGTGGTTCCGTTGTTTCATCTCAGACAACACCAGAGTCTATGCTATCAGGAAAGTCTTCATTTTTGCCAAATTCAGATCCTTTACATCAGTCTGATACTTCCAAAGCCCCAGGTTTTAGGCCACCGTTACAGAGGCCAGCTCCAAGTCCCTCAGGTAAGTCTGTGATTTGTGTTCATACCTTAACAATACACTTAAATAATAACTGCTGCATGTTTGTATTTTCAACACGTAATACTTTCTGCCTCAGCTTTTGTGGTCATTTATAGTAAATCACTGTCTGCCCTGCAACGAAAGGGTGCTATAATAGAGTTTATTGTTGTTTCTGTAAGCAAAGTTGAGTTCACCTTCCTTTTAAGTGCCACCTGTCAAATCTAATAACTATTTTGCAGCTGATGAACTTGATAAAAGTCGAGCTGAGACATTCTTTCTGCCATTCCAGTCTACTCTTCTGCGATAGCTGAGCTAATAAAACACTTGACTGTTGTTTCCACCTCCCTTCCCTACCACTAGCTAATAACTATTCTAGTTTGTGATTACTTGCTTCTTGTCCTGAGGCCGCAGAAAAATATGCGTCATCTTCGAAGTGTTAGTATGATAAAAAAAAAAATCTGTTTTGATGTGAAATTCTAATAAGAGGTGAGTTCTCTTAACTACTAAATTTGATCACAAAACTTAATTTTATTGACTTCCTGAATTTTGTGGCGAGATGTTTAGCCGTCTGCACAACCAGAGGCCGAGGGATTGCCACAGAACTTGTTCTGTAGTTTCCAGAAAGTACACACACAGTTTGTACTATCTGTGTCTGGTTTAGTAAGACCGGCGAGTTGTTTATGTAGCTTTGTTTATGAATAGAGAGATATAACAGCTAGTTTTTTCATGTTTAGTGAATATCATGGGTAAGACCCGCGAGTTGTTTATGTAGCTTTGTTTATGAATCGAGAGATATAACAGCTAGTTTTTTTCATGTTCAGTGAATATCATGGTGTTGAGTACCTTTTGAGGCATGCTCTGTGAGTTTTGTCAACTTAATATACTTAGTGTTTTGACTTCGGCACACTCGTACACCGTGCATCGCTTGAGTATGCCTGTCAGTTCCTGAGTAAAAGCAGTGCTCTAACCACAGTCCTACTGTTATCTCAGGAATTTCTCTTGTGGAAGGCTGCGGGCACGATAGATTAAGTTGGAGGTGTGTATAGAGTCAGGGAGTGTTACGTTAGGTCATAGCAAAGTAGCCCCTGAGAGCCTGAAGAATTTGACAAAAAATAGAGGTTGGATCTTGATAATGGATGATGCAGGGGAGGCAGGTGCTGTGCTTCTTCATTCTTCTGCCTGTCGCTGGTGAACGGGTTATTTTTTTCTAACTAAAACTACAAATGTAAACCTTCTGTCACGTGCTCTATGAGTAGGAGAAAGATGCAAGTGCCACAGCAGTTAGGTGGTAACAAGCTTCCTTAATAGTTTTTGAAACTTAAAATCTTAAGATGCTATTATTCCCTTTCTTCATTTAGGAGAATATTAGGGGGGTAGTAATTCTTGTATTTTTAATACCTTGGCTAATTGGTGCCATTTGGTCTTAACAAAATACCATTTTCCTAAATGAGTGAAAACGTATCCCTGGGTTGGAAAAAAACGCTTCAGTGTTGATCATGGTGTATATAGACATCATTCTGTAAAATAAAAAATGAATGGAGAAAGTCTTCAAATATTTAGTAGTATTTTCACTGTTCTTGGTACAAAAATCATACTTTATAAACTTACAGAACTTAAATTACAGGTTAATAAAATGCTCAGTTACTTTTCTGATGTCCAGTTATATCATAACATGTATCATTTACCTTAATTTATTTGCGTTCAGGATCCCTGCATGATAACATAAGAATGTTCTTGTTTTATATATACAGCACAACTGCCACATACTGTCAAGACTTGCGGAGTATGAAGCTTAAGACTCCCAGTTCTCTTTGGAAAACAATAACAATCCCCTATCGTGCCCCCAACAATTGATTGGATAAAAGTTTTCCTTCTTTCTTTATTATTTCCATAATACGGGTGGCCTCTTGACAGAGATCTTGGCGTACTGGGAGTCATTTGTGCCAATTTCTCTCACAGGTATTGTCAGTATGGATTCACCCTATGCTTCTGTAACACCTTCTTCTACACACCTGGGTAATTTTGCCTCAAACCTTTCGGGAGGTCAGATATACGCGCCTGGGACACCTCTTGGCGGAGCACCTGCAGCTGCTAATTTTAACAGGCAGCATTTTTCCCCACTTAGTTTATTGCCTCCATGTTCATCAGCATCAAATGGTGAGTTCTAGTCAGCGGGAAACTAGTTCAGAAGCTATTGTACAAATAAAGTGGCCTCATGCACTGCCTGTGTAGGTAGGCTTTTCTAGTTTTGTTCATTTTTAACTTCAGGGTTTTAGATATGTTTTAAACCCTTATGCAATCACAGGTTTTGAGAAAAACTTCTCTTGTGCAAGTTCTGATCTCTAGTGTGTGGGGGGTTTTTAACAGCTAAGGTCATGCTGTTGCGGAGTTCCTTATTCTTGCTGCAATTAACTTTGGCCTGTTAACATATATGACATTCTTTCAGTCATCTTGCAAAGAAAAGGTTGGGTTTTTGGTTTGTGAAGGTAGTATTCCAAGTGTGAGTTGTGTAAACCATTTAATGATGTTTTACTAAAGCTAGCTCAGCAGTGGTGATAGCTTAGTTTTTCTGATGTTCTTAAAACAGAACTGTGTAATGTATTCCAGGAGAAAATACTTAGGGCAAGTTCTGGTACCTTCCTCCACGTTTGGCCCCTGCAGTTTTGCCATGTGTAGTGGAGTTTTTTGGACAGAAAACAAACTGTTGAGTGCTGGCTTGTTCAGGGAACAAGTTAGTCTGTTTCACTGGCAAAAATAACAACAAACAAAACCCACCAAAAAACCCCACAGAAAACAAATCAGGATGAAAAAAAAACAACAAACCCCCAAACAAAATGGAAAAAAAACCCCAAACCAACAAGAAGAAACAAACCCAAACCAACCCAACAACAACATGGGTTTATTTCCGCTATACTTTTGGGTATAATCCTCAAACCTTCTATTGCTGATACACAGTAATGCTTAGCTAAGATTTTGAACTGTCTGTTGTGATCAGTTGCAGTGTGTATCTAGTAGCTGAGCTGACAGGGCATGATAATCACTTCATGTAAGAGACTAAATCGATGGTGAACGTGTCTCTGATCTGAAAGTAAAACCATTAAAATTATCCCGAAGTGTTTGCTGTATAACTCTGGCATTAACAAACTACCCATTTTCACTTGTTTGACGTATGGCTTGACGTTAAAGGATAGGTTCGTGGTGACTTGAGAGGATCTGGCTGCCGTTGCTAAGTGCTCTTGTTGATTTTTCTTGCAGAATCTCCTGCTCAGTCGGTGTCTTCTGGAGTAAGAGCACCATCTCCCACCCCTTCAGCAGTGTCCTTGGGATCAGAAAAACCCAGTAATGTTTCTCAGGACAGAAAAGTTCCTGTTCCGATTGGGACTGAACGGTCTGCACGTATTAGACAAACTGGAACTTCTACTCCATCTGTTATCGGGAGCAACTTAGCTGCTCCAGTGGGACATAGTGGGATCTGGTCCTTCGAAGGCATAGGTGGCACTCAAGGTACGTAGTGTTAATAGGCGTCCCTGTGCTCGCAATTGACCACAACATTGTGTTTTCCTAACTTGCTTTTGGAGCTGAAGGACAATGCAGAAGTGAGTGCCTCAAAAAGTAGGAGTGCTCTTTACGAAGGAGTTGGAGCGAGGACTTCTCTTTGCCCTCCTATCCACTTAATTGTGTTTTAACAAGGTCTCAGAAAACCTCAGGGGTTCTGAAACACCCTGGCTGCGAAGGTTTGTTACTCAAAGCGAGAAGTAACAGGGAAAATCAAACCACAGGGTTTGCAGGGGTGAACTGAGCGAGGATCATTTGATTTAGGAAGCGGTGTCTCATGATAACTGTGTATTTTCTTCTGTTGATAAACAGATGATTTTGTACAATAGGAGTTAATACTTTAATTCATAGCCAAAATGGAGCTTTTTGTGCTGAAGATGGTGCAATTTAATTTCTTATGAGTTTTCTTTGTTGTTTCCGGTCATGCCGGTAGCATTTTACTAACACAAGGCTCTTGGCTCTCTTGTAGTCACATAGAATTCAGTATTTCAGAATTAATTAAAAACTTAAGTTACCGATGGGACAGCTTTTCTCAACAAACACTTCAGGAGTCTTGGGTGCGATTTACAGAAGACTGCAGAATTGGGTGGGGGTGGGGGTGGTCGGTTTGTGTTGGGTTTTTCTCGGTTTTTGTCTTTTCCTTGGGATGAGGGGTAGGGAATCATGAGATGACATTGGATGGGACCTCTGGAGGTCATCGCAACCTCCTGCACAAAATGGGATTTGCTATGAAGTCCAACTGGGTTGCTCAGGGCTTTATCCAGTCTGATCTTGAAAACCTCCAAGGATGGAAACTGCTCAACCTCTCTGAACAACCTGTTCCACTGCTTGACTGAGCAGTCCAAACAATTTCAGGTTTTAATAGACTGACTGTGCACATGCTTTGCATACGATGAGTGTACTGTCCTGTTTTTTTTCCACCAAATACAAAATAGGTAGGATGTATCCAAACCTTTTTTTACTTCGCTAATGGTCTTTTCCTGATCTGTGTAGTGAGAGGGTGTTCATCATTAAGGCTTTAGAAATTGAATTCATTTTTATTTGCGTTGTCTAGGTGTAAAAGTTGCCTTTTCTGTTTGTCTTAGCTTTCGGAATGCTGCTTGCTTTCTACTTCGTTCAATTATTTCAACATTTTGGTTTTCAGTTCACAATGGGATTGGCTCTTCTCTTGATGAGTATTAGGGTGGCTTCAGAAATGTTTCTGTATTCCTTCGCCGCCCCTCCAAATATAATTTCCTTATGTTTTATTTTGTAAAATTGGCTTTCTGAATGTCGGAGGTTTGAACTGCAGTAACAATGCCAAGCTGCCTCTAATGAATTCATGTAATTAGAATATGAGCACACATCTCTAGCTGGTCATTTTCTGGTTTTGCTTTTCAAAAGTACTTCTCTGTCTCTTAGTTCATTAAATAATTCATGAAAGAATGGTAATGAAGTGGAACAAATAGCCTTCATAGCATACATACCCCTTTCACAGCACCAAATGCACAAGAATTCAGGTTTTTGGAGGAGGAAGAGTTAGTACAAATGCCAGCTCTCCTTTTCAAATGAAGGAAAACTGCAGAGGTGATGCTTTAGTTGCATATAGCTGTTGAAAACTCCTTGCAGCGGCTCAGTGTTCCTGCCATGGAGCAGCTCTATGTGCAGGTGCCGTTTCTGATGCTCCCCATCCCACATGCACCTAAGTTTTCATGCAGGTGGATGCATAGGAACTGCAAGCTGAGCAAATGCCACTTTTAGAAATGTTACAGTGCACAAACATTTAGGCTGGAAAATGGATGGTTAGCGGGTGTCATGTCTAATGCTGTGTTTTCTGTCTTGTTAGATAAAGTGGACTGGTGTCACAGTGGAATGGGCAGCCACATGATCCACAGGCCCATGTCTGATCCAGGGGTGTTCTCGCACCAAGCCATGGAGAGAGACAGCACGGGAATCGTAACGCCTTCCGGTACATTCCATCAGCCCGTTCCTGCAGGATACATGGACTTCCCAAAAGTCGGGGTAATGACCACCTTGGACTTGATATGCGCGTTACCGCTCGATTTCTGTGGCGGTGCGTGAGGCAGATGAACAACACGGAGGTAGCGTTCACTGTGCAGTTGAGCATGCGTAAGCTAAAACGGTAACTAGCCCTCGCAGTATTGCAGAAGCCTAGATCTGGTAAAAAATAACTTGTCCGTGACGTAATAAATAGATGCATAGAAAGGTTTTCCTTAAATTCAGGTGTTTCATTGCTGCTTTAAGATGGAGAATTTCTTTAATGCAAATTCCCTTTTGTCATTCTGTATGTGCAGTAGTGGCAGTGTTTATGAATACATACTGATTCTTGC
The DNA here is from genome assembly GCF_000699145.1 of Aptenodytes forsteri. Classification (NCBI taxonomy): domain Eukaryota; kingdom Metazoa; phylum Chordata; class Aves; order Sphenisciformes; family Spheniscidae; genus Aptenodytes; species Aptenodytes forsteri. The sequence continues at coordinate 1,578,115 of NW_008795298.1, forward strand.
TTTTTTCCTCCCTCCAAGGGTATGCCTTTTTCTGTGTATGGGAATGCAATGATTCCTCCTGTAGCCCCCATCACAGATGGTACTGGAGGCCCTATATTTAATGGGCCTCATGCTGCTGACCCATCTTGGAACTCGCTGATAAAGATGGTTTCAAATTCCACAGAAAATAACGGGCCTCAGACGGTAATTTTTCGATTTTTATATTCGCAATTTTGCTTTAACCTTAAGAAGCAGTGTGGTGAAGATAAGATCCTAGCTGGTAAAAAATACAGTGTAGTGTTTCTTCTTTTTGCTCGTGTCTCTAAGGAGCTGATGCAGCCCCCCTACTCACTACAGCACTGAGTGCTGTACGTGCTTCCTGACAACTTCTAAATGTTAGTCATGTCTCCAAAAATAAGTGCAAGTTGTCCCGAGAAAGAATTGGCATCTCTAAGTTAATGCAGTTCCAAGGAGCGTGCTGTAGTTACTTCTGTCAACGTATTGGTGCTTGAGAACTGGAAAGCTTGCTTCCAGCTGAGCTCAGAGAAGCTGCCTATTTAATCTAAGTAGACACTTGGTTAATTACTGCAGATCAGCTTTTTTAATTATGTGTTGGAGAGAGTCTGGATAGAAAAGATACTTTTACGCTGTATATTTTAATCAAAATGATCATGGTTTCTGCCTGTGCAGTTCTGCATTTGGGAAAACACAATCAATTTGCTTTTGTGAGAAAAGCCATTTATTTGCTGTTACGTAAGCTTTCCCTTCCCAAAGAGGGAAAACAGCATTAGGTCTAAAGGATTGTTGCTAGGCACCGAAGGGTGTGATGTCTTCACTGTGTTAGGGGTTGACGTAGGAAGGGAGTAAGTAGCTCTTCTGTCCACTGCTCTGGTCTTGCCTGGGTTATAGGCTTGTCCACTAGATGTAATTGAGGTACAGGGATTATGTTCCCCTAAACCTCTTGTTCGTACTCAGCCAGCAACTAATATTACAATGCATCACCAGTAGCTCTTGTAATATTATATCCCGTGTTTATTTTTAATTATACAGTGAGCTCTGTTATACTGTTATTAAATAAAGATATTTCTGGACGTAATTTGCTTGGGAATTACCCAAGCTGCAAATAGCACCTCCCAGCTCTGGCAGACCGTAGGTGTGCAGAAGAAGAGGCGGTCTGTTGGTTGGCCACAGTTCATGTATTGCTCTGAAGTGGCTCATGACCCCTATGAGGTGACTTCTGGTTTAGTGGGAAAACTTTGTCCCCCAGAGAAGGCTTTACTTTATTACACTTGGATTTCCCCAGAGCCGAGGGCGTTGGTGTGCACTGGGGGAAAAATAATGCAAGGTGCCAGAAATCGAGCTCTTGATTGTCTGAACTTCTAAGGTAAAGAGGAAAGACAGTTTCTTGCTCTGAAAGCTGGAGGTCTCCAGACGCTGTCCTTGCAAATCAGTGTGCATGTATACAGAGTCCTGTTAATTCTCCTTGACGGCAGACCTGGCATGTTCAGAGGGAGTACACACAGATGCAAATCAGTGTGCATGTATACAGAGTCCTGTTAATTCTCCTTGACGGCAGACCTGGCATGTTCAGAGGGAATACTTATTTCCCTGGGTCTAAAGGGATACATTTTACCTGTGGAACAGTGAAATATATATTACATCGGTGTAGCTATGATGGAGGAGGTAGTGGGCATAAATAGCATTGATTTTTCTCTTTGATTTTGCTGTGAAGGAAAGCAGTCAGGCTGGGTGAAAGCATTTTTTTGCACTAAGTAGAAAGGAAGAAGAAGATGGACCCTTCACCCCAAGGTGAAAAAGTACAGGCAGAAAGATTGAAACCCCATTTCCCTCTCCTCTCACTTGAATTACAGCAGCGTAAAACAAGTCCTGAAAGGAACTCGGTGTAGTTTGATGATTGATTGCCATGTTGTCTGATGTTGGGCTTTACTTGGGTGCAGTGAAAACCGTAAGCACTGCAGTGTAATTTTGACTTCTGAACTGTTTTGAGCAGCCCCGAAGCATGGCGTTAAATGAAGTTTTCTCTTTCAGGTGTGGACTGGAACTTGGACACCTCACATGAACAGCGTGCATATGAACCAGCTTGGCTGAGTGGGATCAACTTGCTAGCCTTGAGATTCCTTTTTTGCAGAGGAAAACACAAATGGCAGAAACAGTTTATGTGCTCCCAGATCATTCTACTGATGTGCTTGACTGAAGTGTGTAGGCTTTTTGCAGAAGAACTTACTAACTGACCTTTTTCTGTGAACATTGTGACCGCCCATTCCCCACCATCATACGTTTCAACTTAGTTAGCCTTTATTCTTTTCTTTCCTTTTTTTTTTTTTTTGACATAACTTTCTGTTGAAGCTGTTCTTTGGCTGGTTGGTTTTAGTACTGTAAACTGCTTCTGAGCAAACACAGAAAATTAGCAAAATTATGTAAACTTGATCCTGAAGTTTTAGAATGGCAAATAAATGTACAATTGTTTACATAACAAATGGCTAAGCAGAAAGTAAATTTCAATATGTCAGTATAGAGGCTCTACTTTATGTAGACTTAAATTAATGTGAGATATGTACCTTCATATTCAGAAATCTGGATGTTTCCTTCATACATTAAACTATTAATAAGCATAACTTTTCTACTTGTGTAATTTAAGTACATTATAAAAAAAAAGGGCATTATCAGAGGGCTTTTTCCAAATGTGTGTTGGATTTTTTTTTGAGAAGGCATACATCAGTTGTAACCAGATATTAAGAGTTTCCATTTTTCTTCCGTGAAAGGCTTTTCAGCAAAAAGCGCCTGAGAAAACAGCCTTTTGGCACATTAAGAGTCGTCTCCATGGTGAACTCCCCTACTTGCCCAGTAAACGGGGTAAATGTACCACGCTGCAGCATCTATTAAAAATTATTCTTACAGCTGGGGTTGATGCAGCAAGGTCTGTTCTGTTCCACGAGTGCTCCCAGAGCTTCTGTTCCTCTGGTTCCTTCCTTTGCCTGCAAAAGTAATTTCAGAACGTAGATCCTCGGTGTGCGTCAGCTCAAGAATGAGACTCTCAACTTGCAGTTTTTAGCAGAGCTTCACTGATGAAAACCGTCTCCACAGGAAGGCTTATTTCAGAATAAGTGGCTTTATTCTAGTAGACGGTGTCATGCTCCACACTGGGTCACTGCCCCGTGAAGGTTTATTTAGAAAAGCCCAAGTGAGAATTTCCTTACAGTCGTTGTCAGGAGCTGTCACCTTCTTCACTTAAAGGTGCTTGGAGTGAAGAGCAGTAGCGGGAGGCGAAGCCTCAGGCAGGGGTCCTGTGAGGCAAGACTTGGTCAGCAGTGACACACAGCTCTAGTCAGGATGCCCGTACAGTTTGTGTCCCTGTGGTTTAAAGTAGATCTACAAGTCGAATGTATGCTTGTGCTGGACAGGTGAGGGCCAGCGTCATCTATAGCTGATCATTCTGCATGGAGGAAGGCTGAAGGAAAGCTTGTTTTTTCCTTGCTGTGTCACTTGGAGTCAACCCTTTTTATTGTAACTTGTTTTCCTGAGAGCTCCAATCTGGGGAAGCTCCTGGATGAATTAAACAGGCTCCTGTTAAGGCTGGAATTTAAGAAGTGCTATTTTGTATTTATTACGGTACTCCTGTGAAAGCCAGAAGAAAAAACAACTTGTCCAAAGAAACGGCCTGCCTTTTAAATACTGTGATATTTCTGAGGTGTCCGGAAGGTTTGTGCACACTGATCTCCATATACATGCCCTTAGGCGATGCTCTAAATAAAAGTAAGCTGCTTTTTCAGCTGTCTCATACAGCTGGTCTCTGATACCTGAAATATATTCTGTGAAGAACTGGTTGTAGCAGAACGGATATGACACTGAAGAACTGCTCAGGGACGTAATGGAAACTCCATTTCAGCCCTTTAGTGTGAGCAAGGAATAGTGCCCTTCTACTCTTCTATGTGACCTTTAGCCCTCTACTAGAATTTTTTGCTGAATGCATCAGTGCTACTGAGCATTATTTGCATTCTTACTCTGAAATAATCCTACCGTGCAATAGTGCTCAGTATTGGTTACAACCATGAATCCCGTGGGTCAAAAGAACAGTTTCTTTCCTGTAATTTGCTGACTGGAAGCATCAAACTGTGGCCAGGGGACGGCAGGCTGGCTGCTGCCGGGGTGGGGTCAGGCTTGTTCAAGTCTGTAGAAGGAACACTTTTTTTTTCCTCAGATACTTTTTTTTTTTATTATTATTTCACATGTAATGCTTTTTATTTGACCAATAAAAAAAAGGAACGTACGCTGTTGAGACGGGGCAGGTCTTTCTTTGAGAAAAAGGAACAAAACCCTGTTCGGAGGTGGGTAGCGTGGCTCCGGAGGAGCCTGAAGGCGAAGGGAGAAGAAGGCCGGAGCAATCACCGGCGCCATGTGTGCTCTAGCCGCGTTCTGTACGCGGACCGGGTCAGCAGGCACAGCGATCGCGGCGCGGGAGCCCG
>NW_008795298.1:1583344-1605686 GCF_000699145.1 Aptenodytes forsteri
CGTCAGCTCGTGTGAGGCTGTGCTGTGGTTGCAAGCCTGCGTTGGTCCTCCCCGGGACACGTGAAGTCTAAATAAAACTGAAACACGGGAACGTGCTGCTTCAGGGTCACTGCGTGGAAATGGAGTTGTTTCAGTGTGAGAGGCAGGCGGCGTGTGCGAGGGGCTTTCTGTGACCTGCTGCGTTAAGGTAAACAAAGCTCTTGCTGAAGTTGCTCCGATAAAAACCTGAAGTAAACTAGCCTTCAGCAGTTTCTAAATACCTGTTTTACCTCAAAAGCGAGGAAAACGATGGAAGTGACTGAAGAGGTTCTATGCCGTGCCTGCAGTGGTAAAGGAGCCTTTGCAGTGCTGCGGTGTGAAGTAGGGTGTTTCTCCCGCTAACGAGGACTTTAGGGTGGTGCTTCACAGCTGCCAGAACTCAAGTCCGGTTTGGAATCAGTTGGATCTTTGTGCTTCACCTGTGCAAAGGTCAGACTGGTAAATGCAGGTGTGTTTCTTGGATGGGGTTCTTCAGGTGACTGTTATTCCAAGAGCGTTACTGCAAAAGAAGCATAGTTTAATTTTTTTATTGCAGCGTGTTTGGGGTGGGTTTTGTTTGTTTTTTGTTTTGTTTTTTTACAGTAATGATTGTTCATTTTTTTGCTTTTCTTTTGATTGTAAAAGTGAATCGCCTATTGTCCTCTTGCATAACGGGGTCTCTTCTTATTCTTCAGGATAGGGACTTCGGTGACTGCAAAGTGGTGTGCCCTGCTGGGCTTGAAATCTTTTTGAAGTGGCATTAAAGGGGTTTTTTGTTAAGTGAAGTAACTGGTCACAATTCCTGAACGAAGGCAAAAAGATGCTTATTAAGAACAAAATATAAAATCTAACTCTGGATAAATTTCATTTAGTGGTGAGATAGTATCTTTGTTACTGTGAATACTTCTCACTACTATCTTCACGTGTTCATTCTGTTTAAAGATAAAAGGCGTTCGCAGGTGTGTGCCTTGTCCTTCACAGTCATTTTTAATGCCTGTACAGGATCAAGTGGGGAGAGGAAGTGGTTGTTATGTGTAACTGCGCATAAACGTTTTTCCTTTTCTTTAGCTAGTTGGAAAATTTGCAGCCGGAGATTAAAAAACTAGCTGAGCGTCTTCGCTATGAAGTTTCTGTTCGTGGAAAGCAACTGGGTTGGTCTGAAAAGGTGGCCAGGTAAGATGGCGATTGTATATGCCTTTTAAATCCATTCTGGATTGAGGGGTAGCAGGAGGGAAAGTCCTACAAACAAAAATCTTACAGAAGGATTCTGCCGTTGCCCAAAGCTTAGATTTTCTTACCACTTCTACGACTTGTTTGTGTTTGTTATGTTGCTTTTCAGAGTATATCTATTTTAAAGCTCTCAACTTGTGATAGGCTTATGACTACAGGGCCAAATCCAGGATTGTTTTTGTTGTCTTTACTTGTGGCTAAAGTTTCGTTAGCTATAATGGTATCTAAATATTGCTGGAACTTGAGGCTTGAATGGTTGTGGTCCTGTGCATTTGTTAGTGTAGTACTGCACCCCATGCAGTAGCAGCGTATCTAAGCTGGGTTACTGAGGACGACATAACTGGCTGATTGTCTCTGTATTGAGAAGGTTATACCCTAGTTCAGACAAAAAGCACCATGAAATAAAATATCAGACAAGTTACTGGGAGCTGCCAATGACAACGGGAAATTTTGTTGTGAAAAGTTGCTTATAGCAACATAGCTAAAAGTTGTGAGGAAGGAGAGAGGCATGCTTGAAGAGGAAAGACTTTCAGGTTTTCCAGAGTTGCGCCTAAAGAAGCCAATTGAACATGCACAGCCTGTAGAATTGTTATTTCAGAATGTGAGAAGTTACTCTGTAACAGGTATTGAGAGGGGACTTTTTTTTCTTTCTTTCTTTCTAAAAGGTTCCACTTTAAGAAAAACCTACGGAGGATTATTACGGAACTGTACATTCGAGACAACTGCCACCCCTTCAAAGCCACTTTACTGGTGTGGGTACAGATTCCGATGTGGGTTTGCGTGTCCCTCGCTTTGCGCAACTGCAGTGTTGGTGCCATGGACTCGGGAGGTGATTAATCTGAACAGATGCACTCTTAACAGTCATTTTTCATTCAGTTACTGTTTTTACAGACGCTTTGTTGGTTAAAGAACGCTATCTCCTGAGCTTGACGTATAAGCTGATACAAAAACGACTCTACTACTAAGGTTTTGAACTTAATATAGTTTAAGCATAGATAAATATCTGATAAAAATAAAAATGAATTTCAAAGACTTCGATTAGGTACATTGTACATGTTGTACTAGATTAAACCACAGTTCATATAACCGAAGACCTCGAGTCTGGACCACACCTATGCTTTTCTTCGGTTTGAACTCTTCCAGCAGGTATTCGCAGCGTCCAGAGCATGGCGGATCTCTGCTTAGACAGTCATAGTGTCACAACACAGTGCTGTGAGCTTTGTGGGATGCCTCTTTAAAAGCACTATCAGGGTCTGAGCTCTGAGAACAATGTGAGGCATTTTGTTAGGCCGTGTGAGCGTTTCGGGGTCTTCTGAAGACAGGGTTACTAGAAAAAAAAAATTTGTCTTGGGATTTTTCTGGTTCACAAGATAAGCATATTTAGCAAGTAATATTACCCCTGCCACAGCACGTTCACTATTAATCTGTATTTTTTTTTTTTCCATGTGAAGTTTCACGTGAAGCACTGTAGACAAGGTGAATGTGTGTGGTTTTTTTAAATAAAAATACTGATATTTTGATTTTTTTATAGAAGCGTTTATATAGTTTGTTCTTCTAAACGAAAACGAAACAAATTACGTAGTTATTAAGAAAAATAGAATTATTTTGCAAACACAAAACACGGTCATTGTAGGTTACTGCGTTGCATATTTTCCTCATTGGCTTGTAAAATGGTGGTTGAGATCAAGCTAGTTTTTATCACAGGTTTACCTGAATCACTGGCTGTCATGAGCTAAGCTGGATTTCAGCTTGTATCTCCCACCATTTTTTAACTTGTGTTGATAGCAGACTGCCTTGACATGTGATCTGTTAAACCAAAGATTTCTGCTTTACTAGTATTTATTGTGTAGATAAAATGTACCTAGAAACTTGGATGGTTTGATTGTAATACATGGTACGGTTCTGACTAACTTGAGGTAGCAACTCATACTTAATTCCGTATTTTCTTTAAACTGTTCTTGTAGTTCAAGAACAGTTCTCAGCAGGCGGAGCGTTGTGGTTTACAGACCTCACGGCACCAGATTCTACATGGATTTTGCCAGTTTCACTTGGGCTCGTGAATTTGCTCATAGTGGAGGTACGTTGGTGGAATAAATGGGATGATTGCAAAAGGATAATTCTTTTTATAGACTTGTAAGACAATATTACCCAGCGCTATGCGTTAGAATGTGTGGGTGTCTTGTTTAGAGATGACAAATTCTGATGTGACATGTCTCAGATACGTTATTGGCTTTACTTGAGCTTCAGTAAAATTTAGTCTTGACTGAAGTTTCACTTAAAATGATGTTCTAAAGACCTTCCTTGGGTGTTAAGCATCCACAAGCACACGTGGGGTTTTTTGGTTTGTTCTGCATTCCACCCCCAATTATTTGTTACTGCCTTGTGGTCAAAACTAACAATGTTATGTGTTCTTCTTAATAAATTGAAAAAATAGAGAGCTTTTTAAGATTGCTGGGGAGATTAATCAACAGAAACAGGAAAAAAAAAGAAAAGAGTCTTCATTTCCCATTTTTGGGGGTAGTTTAATGGAAATATTTTTCTTCTAGACTTTTCTGTTAGGTGTTCTTATCAAACTTTAACCATTTGGATTTCATTCTTACTCTGTTTTCTTCTGTCATGTGGACTGAGACTGTCTTAGAGAGAAAAAAGTGAGCGTGTGACTGTAGACTTGATTGTGCTTTCGTTCAGTTATCTGTCAACTGTCTTTGGTCTCTTTCCTGTTGGCAGCCTTTTCTCAGGGCTGTGCTTCAGGCTGAGGAGTTGGAACTTTTAGATGTGCAAAAGTGTCTGTGTAAAGTTACGTTACCTTGAAATGATTGTTAGGTACTCTGCTGGGTTGGTACAGTGTTTTCTACAAAGGACTGAACATGTAAAACATCAAACGAGTTAAAGGAAAGATTGTAGCAGTATGTTAATTGAAATGGAGGATGCAAAGTGGAAGTAATACACAAACAAGAGTGCTGGGTTACAGGAAACTCCACTGTTGCCTTTTTTCTCATTTTAGTTGTTTCAAAACCAACTTATTTATAACTGTGGGTTTCTCCCCTTTCAGATCTTTGCTTCACAAAAAATGGAAGTTTCCAGAGTCCAGAAGCTTGCTACCAATTTCTTTCGAGTGGTGTCAGTAGTGATGATCCCTGTTGCTGCAACAGTTCCCTCTGTAAGTACAGAGTCTTAATGGTGCGTCCATTAACCTGGGTCTCTGGTATGTTCTTAATGCTTAAAGAGCAACCCAAATGCCTGGTGTATTTATTAGACCATACTTTCTAATACAGTGTGCCCCAAAACAAATAAGGTGTTTTGTCTACGTGTATGTTTAAATTCTTAACACATTTGGAATATTTTTGTCCAAGAGGGAAGAATCTGCAAACTTACTGTTTCTAAACATGATTTTCGCAAACTAGGGCTTGGAAGGACATTCAGTGCAGGTTAGCATCCTTTTTGTGATCGCAAAAATGAGAGGAAAACTTTATATAAGGATGTATAGACAAAGGTTTGCCAAGTGTTTGCTTGCTGTAAGAAGAAAACAGCGTAGTTATTAGATAAGGAAATTTTCCACAATCTTCTTAAAACACTTCTCATTTTCACCAGGTGTTTTGGTTCTGAATATTTTTGCAGTGGTTACCAAACACAAAGTATCTTGTTGTTTGGTTCATCAACTTATAGTCTGAAATATAGAAGTTTAAGCAAGTTTAATATGAATTAATTTATGAACTGTTGTCAAACTTCAGCGTAGATGACTCTTTTTCCCAGAAGAGTTGAGAGAGTGAAAAATACATTTGAAATGGAAGCCATTATTGTTACTGAGAGGAGTGGGTTTAGGTGAGTTATTTTTCTCAGTAACTGGGGGTGACCAGTGGTTGTGGTTCGTGAAGAGCTGCCTAAAATTGTAGTGTTTTCAGTGCAGCTAGGGCGGCTGAACTCGGTATTTGTCTCGTTGCAGTCCATGGCGTTGTACTGGCTGTCCTCGAGCTTCGTGGGACTCTCGCACAACCTGTTGCTGCGTTCTCCGACCTTTCGTCGACTGTGTTGCATACCAAGGACCAAATCTGACTCGGATACTCCTTACAGGGATATTGTGTCTGCCTTGACTACCAAATACAGTTTTAAGAAATGATGTCATTTGAACTGTTGGAAGAGCTATCCCACAAATGTTGCATGGGTAATTAAGTAGTGCTATTTTATTGAGATGTACTTACTTACTGTAAAATGTTGCAGCTGGAATTATATTTATTTTTCAAATAAAGCATTGACTGTCTGGCTGTAAAGAAGGATTGTTCAGCGCAAATGTATGTTTATTGCGAAGTTCTGTTTCAAGGGTGGTTGTTTTGCAATTAGAATAGTCCAGTAATACAGGTTCATCTCCTGAATTATTGTAAGGAATTGTGCAGACGAATATTAAATAAAATGTGACTCACCTAGGCTGTCTTCTTGTAGTGAAGCCGATCTGACTTGCGGGCTAGCGAACAACAAGTTTTGGGGTGAGGGAAAAGGCTAGATGGACTGACACTGTAGTTACTGGTTTATTTAATCAAGACACTGGTGCAGATTGATTGGTAATCAGGTATAGTCATTCGATATCCAGATGGTTCACGTGATAGCTGATTTCCTGTAACTGCAAAGTAAACTAGGTTGTTGTCAGTCTCTTGTGCATTAGATTTGGAGTTGGGAGGACAAGTTTCTTTTATCGTTTCTGGTATCAGCTGTTGAGTGACAGCATTCTGCTTGTATGTACTGAAATGAGGCGAGTAGCACCTTGAAAAACAATGAATGACAGTAAGAAACCAAAGACTTCATTCAACTGCATAGCAAATTTCTTTTTTAATGTACGTCTTAAAGGTCAAGTGCAAATATTTTATGCCTTAAAGGACCTGCGTTCGGTATTTTTTTCATGTAAGCATCAGCGTCATTACATGTAGGCACTTTCTGTGAGGGTGTTCAGATTCACATCTCGCCTTGCTCTGCATACATCTTAAGTCAGCAGACATACATTGTTAAACTCGGTGCACGCGAATGTCCCTTTGCACAGAAGTCTGTGCAAGGCCGGTCTCGTAAAAGGTTGTCTTTTTTTGGTAGAGAAACAGAAATCAGGATAGAGGGGAAAGCATTGCTTGTGTTCTTTGCTCTCAGGTGGTTGTCATAGTGCAGACTCAGGATGATTCACGTTTTAACTGTTGAAGTTAGTGTTCATTAATCTTTGATAATAGGAAGTGATTTTTAAAATAACTGGGGGGTTTTTTGTCATTAGAGAAAACTATTTAGCACTCAGAAAGAGAGAAGCAGCTGGAGTACCAGGCAGATGTAGCCAACAGTCACATGCCTTTGTTGTGGTAGAAAGAATCTCTAGTCTTTTATTTATTTCTTCTGTTAGTTTGCTTCTTGTCACCCTGATCCCTGAGCAAAAGAGAGGGCTGAAGGAGTTTATCAAGATTTGGTGTGTAGGTAGGGCAGGGATGTTGTTTGAAACTAAATTTTCCTAATTTTCAGTCCTGATACCCCACTTCAAATTGTCTTGCAGTGGATGCGTTTTTGCTAGGGGAATGCACGATATAGTCTCTCACACTTGATTCAGAAGCGTAAAAAAATTTATATAAATTCTATTTTCTTACTGTGTTTTATTTGAATTTAGTATTGCCATACGGTTTTCAGAATTCAGTCTACCCATTAGACAGGCTTGAATGACAGCAGTAGCAGTTGGGCTTGGTTTCTCGCTCTAGAATTACGTAGTCTGCTGGTGGCAGGATAAAAGCAGGTCGGTATCCTGATCTGGCAGCGTTTCGCTGAAGAGTCAGGGTCCTGGCAGTGGTCTGGCAAGGTGATGAGGTGAAAGCTAAATCCTGCGTTTTCCTGAGGTGCCTGGTCGTAGGAGGGGAGCAACTGTCTACTGGGCTGGATTAGCAAGAGTGCAGCCAGCAGGTGAAGGGAAGTTGTTATTCCCTGGCAGTTCTTGAGGCCGCATCTGGATGCTCTGTTGGGTTCTGGGCTCCCCAGTACAACATGCTAATGTACTGGAGCAGATCCAGTGGAGGGTTGCCGAGACGGTCAGGAGGCTGGAGCCTGTGACATGCTGAGAGAACTGGATTCTTGTTCAGCCCCTAAAGAGATGGGGAGGGGAGATTTATCGCTGCCTACAAGCAGTTAGTGGGAAGTGGCGAAGGAGATGGAGCCAAACTCAGCTCGGAAGTGCGTAGAGGAAGGATGAGAGGCAACGGGGACAAGTTGGAAGACAAAAACATTTCAGAATTGGTATGAAAACATGTTTTTTACCTTGAGGATGGTCCAACACCTGGTTTTCTGGGGGAATTATGGTATCTGCGTCATCGGAGGTACCTGAAATGCCAACTGGACGAGGCCCTGAGGAACCTGCTTTAACAGGCCCTGCAGTGAGCAGGGGGTTGGACTAGAGACCTCCAGAATTCCCTTTTCAGCTGCATGGTTCTGTGATTATATTAGCGTCTTATCTGGCGAAAAACAACAAATTCTTTAAAAAAAAATCTTTCAAGCATACAACTGGAGCATATAGAGACCTCAGAATTCCCTTTTCAGCTGCATGGTTCTGTGATTATATTAGCGTCTTATCTGGCGAAAAACAACAAATTCTTTAAAAAAAAATCTTTCAAGCATACAACTGGAGCATATTCAGTATTATGGATGGTGTCTTGCCAGTTACTGTATAGGTCAAGACGAGAATGCAGTTTCCTGTTTCTGCACAGGTAATGCTGAATTTCTAGCAGCATCCCATCCTAAGAAGCAACAGACTGATCGTAGCCTCATGTCATATCAGGGTCTCAGTGATTCTTTTATCTACCTGTTTCTTCTTACGAATCACTGACTTGCACATCTTCTTCCACTTGTATGTACAGTTTGTTTAATAATATACTGCATTAATTTCTGTAACTTTTAGAGAGGAGCAGCAATCGAAAATTTAAGTTGCGCCGTTCTACAATATGTAGTTCTGAATTCTAACTGTTGCTTAATATTGATTACTGTTTCCTTAAGACTAATGGCGAGCTTGCTACTCTACGGTAAGGTTTCTTTCCCCAAAAGACATCTCCTTACCTTGTGAGATTGCAGTTGAAGGCTGTAGTCTCATTTGCAAACATGTATGCAATTCTTTAAATACAGGGAAATAGGTTGGTTGTTACAGTAAGGAGGTGCATGTGCAAGATTTTGAGTGTTGGTATTTGAACTTGTGTTTTGTCTTTAGCGTTGTAGAATGACTCCCTTCACAGTGTCGACACCAGGCCTGGCTGCATGGAAAAATGAGGCAATGAAGCTCAGTGAGATACAGCGCTCTTGATATTGCTCACAGAATTACAGGAAGAGTGACTTTGTATTCTTTGTCACCTCAAATAGCATAGTAGGATTTAGTGAGGTAGGTGGTGATATTTATTTTTTTTTTTCCTGAGTGTTCAGGAAAGTTTAGCAGTTGATAAATACACCACAAAATAATCGAAGTTAATGAAAACTCAAAAGCGTATACAGAAGGACTATAAGGTGTTAAATTTAATGGGAACTGGCCACAGCTAAATGTATCTAGAGTTAACGTAAGGGTAAGAAAGCTCTGGAATGTTTTCAAATCTAACAAAAATGTACTAAACAAAACCCAAACTTTAACTATGAGGACTAATAGGAAAGTGCTCAGGAGGTGAGTTACTCCACACTTGTGTTTCGTTTCCTGCACTTTCCTCTGAAGTACTTGTTTCTGGGTGCTGCTAGAGGCATTGGGGAGGATGACGGGACACAGTTTGGGTAGAGCTGGAACCATTTGTGACAGTTTTGGCATGGAAACCTGGTAACTGGTGCCACGCTTGTGGCTTTGCAAGTTGGAATTCTGCATGCTGATTCTGACCGGCGCTCTCTGTGACAGGTTAGTCACTTTTGTCTCACTTACTCCATCAGTTAAATTGCCAAGAACACTTACTCACATTTAGAAAATATTTGCATTTGTTGGGCTGAACTTCTGAGTTCAGAAAATATTAATGCGCTGGTTTTTGTCCTTGCTTTTTACTTTGATAAGTAGTCAGAGCCTGAAATATGAGGCTGGCATGGAAATTGTGTTTGTCTCGCTTGTGCCTCCTTGATCCCCCATCTATGTGGTGGAAGTCCTGGAAGACTGAAGCTATTTTATGGTGGTGACGTTACTATTCTTTCTCTCTGGAAAGGAGTTCAAACATTGCTCTGGTGTTTACTATTGTTTCTGTATTGGAAAAGAAATGTGTATTAGTAATACGGATAGGAGGTCAACAAAATCCAGACTGTTCAGACTAAAACTGAAAAGAAAAAAACCCAACTCATTAATTTACATATTGTTTTTAAAAACTAGATGCGAGGCGAAACTATTTAACCATTCACCATTTGGCTTTTAGAAAGACACCGTTCTGGAGTACTGTGGCCAAGGAGTTTCAAATTGGCCAATGTGGTAAAATACATGCAAGGCATACAACGGTTGATTACCTTTTTCATGGGATAGATACTATCACAAATGAAACTGCTATTCTTCAGAAACACAGAACATAACAGAGGAACTATCATATGTCACTGTGGAGAGCATAGCACAGCTCCTGGTTCATACAACTGACTTAACACAAAGAATTTCGTGAAGAGTATTGCGTTCCTTTGAAACGTCAGGTAGGAGTGCTTAGCTTTAACATACCTGTTGTGAAGATAAGAATTTGGATTTCTTTGGCAATTGGGGAAAGCAATTGTACTTCTAATTTAAGAGATACTATGAGAGTAATGTTATTTCTTTTGAGATGTGCCTCAGAGAAGTGAAGTGGATGCCAGAGATAAATTTCATAGGGCTCTGAGTTTTGATTATCTGCAGGTCTGTCACTTTCCCGGGAGCAAATAAACTGTACCATGTATCTTCTTTCGGCTGTTCCAGATACCACGGTGATAAAATTCTGTCTTACAAGTTTAGCTGTGTTCAGAGTAAAGTTTCCAGCTTTTGTTACAGTTTAGTGTTCTGTATATGCAAAATAAGAGGTGCACCTGTATATTTGGGGGTGAAGAAAAGGCAGAAATCCTGTGTTTTTCAGAACTCTGTTGGTTAAATGGAAATTTTGATATGGTTACAAGTTGACAATTCATACAGTTATTTCCTGAAATACCGTGGCTCTAAAAATAAGGAAGACTTGTTTTATCATTACCAAACATGCACAAAGGAACTTTTCTTCTTTTGCCCGTTCCTGTTTGCATAGGCTAACATCAGAGAATCCAGGCATTTTCAGCATCTTCTGTTTACTCAGAAATTTAACATTTGTGCAATACCACTGCTTTACCTTTGTCAGAAATGTTAGCAATTTTGTATAAGACTTACTTTGTAGACTTCCCTCAAATAGAGGGGGAAGAAAAGTGGATAAAAGGAACATTTTAGTGTTTTTTTTTCTTTTTCACTCCTTTCAACACCTGAATACTGTGGTACATATGGAATTTGTTATGAAAGGGAGCGCTGAGAAAAAGAACTGGTTAAGGATATTCTGCGCAGTCGTCTTCCTTTCACTGCCTGGCGTAAGGCAGCAGATGGGAATAACTAAGGATGTTTTTGTTTGCGGAACAGAGGTAAACAGTGATAATTACGGAATGGAAGTTGTAATTCTCCCTTTAAAAAAAAAAAAGCACTGATAGCTTTTACTAGTGTTTTTATTTCTGAATTGTGTAGCCATTGTCCAGGCATAATGCAAGTTGGCATGATGCTTCAGTCCTAAATACAGACTCGAGTTCCTCGTGTCTAGCCACACTCTTGCATGACAGTAGCTGCTGTAACTCATTTTGTATTGTGCCGATGGAAGAAGTGTCTTAACCTTTCGGTTTATCGCTGGAGTAGACAGTGACTCAGATCTCAAAAATTTCTACATTTGATTAAATTAATGGTATCTGGCAGAATACTCCCTAACAATAAGTTTTCTGTAAAATAAAAACAAGCTTCTAATTTATGTATTGTTTCTGAACTTCAGTCAGTAGATCCTGCTCCAGAGATTCTTTAAATACTTTCAGTACAATCAGAAGCACTGGAATTTCTAAATCGTTTTTCCTAGCATTGCCGAAAAAACACCCAAAAAGTAGAAATAAGCACCATAAAGCCCAGGAATCTCTTGAGAACATGAAGCTAACCTTTAAACAGTAGCAGAAATAAGTAAAGTTCAGTAACTGTTTCTACTCTACCATACTGAATGAAAAACCTGGAAAAAGGGATTATTAAATAACCTCCCAGGCACGAAAGAACATTCATGGATTTCAGCCACAAAATTGTCTGAAAGCTGTTGAAGAAAAAAGACGGGACAAATTGTAAAATAAACTAGAAGACAGGAAGTAAGCGTTCTACCCAGGGCTGAAGAAATCCCCGTGCCTCAGACACGCTTCAGTCTTGTCTGAGAGCTGATGCCACAAGCCCTTAGTAAGCAAGAGACGACGAGGCTGGAAAGGGGCAAACTTTTTTTTTTTGTTTTCTGTTGAGAGACAGTATATATACCTTCAGACATACATGTATACACACACACACCACCCCCCATCTTTCTTTTAGCCTTTCCTCACAGTTCCGTGATTCTAAGAAAACAGTTTTATGTTTGCTGATGATTTTCAGATTAAAAGCAGTGGCAGTTCAGCAACTTGAACTGACGTAAGAAAGTATGACCGCTGTCAGAGTGCACTTTTTCCAGATTCTTTTTATTTGAGCTAAAAGTAACACTGATACTTGAGTGCTGAATAATCATGCTTACGTCCTTAAAGAAAGTCATGATTTGTGTTTCAACATCACGAGACAAAGAAAACGATGTTGTTCCCTGTAGTTTGTTTCCAGTTCTGTATTAAGTGGTACTTTAATGCTTCTCTGTAGCTGTAAGGGCTATACGCTGACAGACCTAAAACAAGAGCCGAGCTTCTCCTGTAGATTAGTAAGTCACAAGTAGGCAACCTTGCTTTGCAGGCACCGCTTGTTCAAACGGGTAACAGGCTAAGAGCAGGAGTGCGCCCATAGCACTTCATGGTTTATCAATATCAAGACATGACACGTTCAGCGTGAGGAATAGCCGTGTGGCACTGCAAGACTGAACGTAACATTTTATTCTGTAGCTTGCTTGCTTGTTCCATCACTTTTGTCCCTTTCTCTCAGAAGTCTATTAACTATGCTTCCTGAAAGTATCTTGAAGCAGATCTGAAAACAGTGCTAAGCTGTGCTTGTAAACTTCTCAGGATATTATTCTTTAACTAGTAAGAGAAATGAAATCCAAAACTGGTAACTACGTTTTACGTAAATTCCTTAGACTTCATCTCTGTTTAGGGAGAAGGAACAGGAGAATGCTCCATTTTCTAGGAAATTTTCTCCTAGCCTTTTTTTCTAGGCCTTTAAATTAGCATTAGTTATTCATACATTATCCTTATGTCTTTGATCCTCCTTTCCCCCCTTTAATTTATAAATGCCGATTTTTCTCTATTTTTTCTTGAAAAGAAGCGCTTTACTAATTGTGTAGATTAATATGGAGATGCTTATGTGGATTTTTTTAAGTCTTATGTCCTCCTTACCCTGAAAACTGCAATGTTACTGAATTTAAAGCACTATGATTTTAAAATAGTTATAGACTTCTGTGCTTTGTGTAAGCACTGGGTTGGACTTAGAGTTTTTTCTTTGTTAAAATGAAGGGAAAGAAATTAATTATTTATTTTAAGCTTTTTTTAAAAGATTCCAAGTTACTACTGTGATATAAACTTAATGAACAAAAAATTGGGAGCAGAATTTTTAACACAGAATTTGAAGCATTTGTTTGAATTGTGGTGATAGCTTAGTGAAACTCAAGGAGAAGTAATTGCACTATATTCTTACCAATTCTGTTATCTGTATGTGTTGAATCTTGCCACTGGTTTCCTGGGTCAGCCACTTAACCGTTTATTGTGTGATGGAACTGTAGAATCCTGTTTCTCCTACAGTTGCCTTTTGGCACCTTGGCAAACTTATTTTGGCATTTGAAAGGGTATCAAAAGTCAACTTTCCATACAAGGGTGTTAACTGATGCCAACAACAACATGTTGCAGCCTTCTGCCTGTCGTGTAGATCTGTGCTCCTACAACTGTAACTTTACAGACAGGGATGAGATAGGGTTTCTGACGGAGAACAGCAATTTTGGAGAAAAAGTACAGATGTCATCGTACTAATAAAGGTGCACTTGTACAGATTTGCATGGTTTACCTGTGGAGATGTTTTCACTGTCTGGTCATGAACCTCAGAACATCAATGATATAGCCACATCCGTATGCTGCCAGGATATTCTTATACCGAGAAAACCTTCTGCGTGTGAAACTGCAAGTTAAACGAGGCAGCGACAAGCATCTTATCTAACGGTATCTAACAACTCAAAAACCACAGGTAAGGAGGTCATGGCATGCGGTCAGAATTGATAGGATAAAGCCCTTTCCAGGGTTGCATCAGACGTAGGAAATTGTTTCTGGACTTTTAGACCGTGTAACACATCTTTTTGAAGTCATACTGTCATTGGGTCTCAGCTGAAGTTATCAGAAGAAGAGTATGTGCAAAGGTGGAGTGAATTTTTGGCTGGTAAACTGGCAGTAGGGGGAGCTGGTACTCCGTGCAGCTCAAGAGGAGCTTGAAGTCCCCTTCACCTTCCTTAGCACGGTTAGTCTGAAGGGGGTTCATGTTTCCAGCTTGGGAACGGGGCATGCTGAAGCTTCTGGGCAGGGCCTTAAACCAGACGCGTCTGTTGTGTTGGAAAAAAAATAACATGGGATTTCTTGGGAAGCATAAAGAGGGCCTTGAAACTGATGGCTGCAAAACACGTCACACAGGTTAACAACTCTTATCAGGACACCAAATGTATAGCACGTGAAATTGGCTTTGTTGGATTTGCCGTTCTTTTCGGTGTATTTGAAAGTCTGCTGCTTTCTAAGATTTGAGTCGCCCAAGGGTTTGGAGGAAGAAGCATCTTTGTTTTCTTTGGTGTTATGTTGCTGCTGGAGCAGGCAATATGTGGCACTTATACGTAAAGAGAAACAGCGTATTTAGTGGAGTTAGGCACAGATACATGTACACCATATGTTTTCATAAATATATATTCCTATATGCAAATAATCATGCGTATGCTGAAGAGCTGGCAGATCCTTGTCATGGGAAAGGTACGCATCATGGCTGCCCCAGCAAATATTTGTCAGGCACCGACTGAAATGTGGGACTCCACTGTCAGCAGTGATAAGCATTTATATTAAATGCTTTGTAACAATTACTTTGCTATGTCAGGTACCATTTGACTGTTTCTTGTTTATTTCTGGAATCCCTATGAATCCATTTGTGGCAGCAAGATTGCTGTGCTGAACTCAAGCCAGCTTATTCCTAGCCTTTGTCTGTGACTTTTGTGTATTATTTTCTCTATCGCAAATAGTCCATTTCAGGTCTGAGCAAATTGTGCACCATAGATAAATGTGGGAATTTTTACAGAGATGGAAATTTTCACTTGCATCAAACTTGAACGTGAACTTTGCCGGTCAGCTTGATTGCTTCTACCACACGAGTAGATTTTCAGTGCTGTTTTAGCAACATGTGGGTGCAGTAGTCTGTTAATCTAAACGTTCGGTTCTCCATTTATTCATGTTTGTTTTACACCCTTTTAATTCTGCTTACCTTATAAAATCACAGCCGAGGTCTGCCAGTGCAGGTTAAAAGAGAATAAGGTTCCTCCGATGAATTTATTTGGAGGTGGATTTCTTAAAGCATTATTTTAGGTGAAACCTGAGTCTGGAAGAGGGTTATTGAAATAATGCAGCTGCCTAGGAGGGAGACTAAACTCGAGGAACTGAAATCGGTCAAGTCATATTCAACTAAGTACAAGTTCACTGAATGAGTTCTGTTCTGATAGAACTCAAAAGTGCTGAAATGTCCTGGCACAGATCCCGTATGGAGCAGAAGTTGGAGCCTTTAGTGTCTGTATTGCTTTTCTAGTCCAAAGCCATAATCCAGAGCAGGCATGGAAACTTGCCGAGCCATTGTGAAGTATTCATTAATACTAATGCAACACAGAAGATAATTCTGCAAAGGCAAGTCGAGAGGATGTAGGGTGAAAATGAGAGAGAGGTAATAGAAAATCTTGTTTTGTTGGTAATATTTTCAATGTATGAAAAAAAAAAAATAGGTGGCCCCATTTATATGCAGATAGCCCGCCCCTGCCTAGCCAGTGCACGTAGGTTTTCCTTTATAGGAAATATATATATAGCCGGGAGAGCCTACTCATGCACACGGTGCATACTCACCTTCTTAGTTTAGGATTAATGATATTTAAAAGCATAAGTTTTTACAGGTCATCTATGTTTTATTCTCTGTCTTGAAAATACAGCCTAAACTTTGAAAATAGGGCTGCAATGCTTGTTAGCTTTAATGGTTTTGACCCGGAAAAAAGGCTGTGTGCCCAAAACCTTACCTCCTTTCTCAGCCATGGTAATTACTCCGTTAAAATATACCGTCTGCACTAAAATCCTTGTCTTGATGTTTGATGCTGTTTCTAGTGAAGAGGATCAGAGCTTTGCTCTTTCCCTTCCTATGATGTATGCCTATGGTAACGCAATTCTTTTGTTTTCAGTCCATGTTGATGAGACAGGGATGGAGCGAAGTAAGATATAATGATCTGTCTCAGGCCAAACGAGCTTGTCAGCTGTGGAAAGGAAGTAGTCCCAGTAAGGCAGCTGCTCTGTCCTTTACGCTAACCTTATGAGCGAGCGACCTTGCAAGCGGTTGTGTCACGTTAGAGGGTGTGCTTTCTGCAAATGATCAAGTGGAGGTGGATTTCTGGAGGAGAAATCAGAAAAACTGTTGCTGTGCTTTCTGAGAAACAAAACTGAAGTGTCTTGAAAAAGTCATATAGTATTCTTTCTGAACGATACCCTATTATTTAAGTACTCTGATATATAGCTCTGTTTGGCTTAACTGTTTATTCACCTATTCTGCACGCTTCCCATTCTGGCTTTACTTAAAAACAAAGAAACTGTAAGCAAATTGCCAAAACCCGATAGTGATAAAAGATGTGAGATTTTACAATGGAGGAGAGAGTTTCCTTCTTAACTTCCCTCTGCCTGCTAGCTTGAAATACTGTAAGAAAGATGAGTTGGTCAATGTCATATTGAAGATGCAAATGTCAGTACAATACGCCACCATTTACAGGGTGCTAGAGGGGAGTGCTGTTGTCTGCCGGAGAATGTGATACTTGCCGGTCCACCTGGTTGTTCTTTGTGGTTGTTTTAGTGAGGAATCCAAATTGTTAATTCAACGCTGAGTTATGAGGGTGGATTCCTTGAAGTGCAAGAATTTTTTCAAGGGCAAAGTGTCATTTTTGGCATTTCAGTTCCATGATTTCTGGAAAGAAAAAAGTGCTTAAGTATTTTTGAATATGCTGCTGTACACACGGGGGTGCTCAAGCTATAGTTCATGTTGTTAGCTGTTGGGCTGTCAGGGTTCTAAAATCTAGGGCAAGCATGCAGGCCTCAGATCAAAACGTTTTTCTTCTTCTGCCTTTCATCTTGATGCTGTTTCCGAACTTAATCAGCCCATCCCTTTGCAGTGTACACTGGTTTTCCACGTCATTGCCGGGTCCCTTTGAAGTAACCCAGTGTTTAACACTGCTGAGCTTCTAAATAATGAAAGGAACTTGCTAGCTGCTCCCTCTTTGTGGGCTGAGGATGTCAAATAGAAATTGGCAGGTGTCGGGACAATCCCTCTTTCCGCCTAGTTGTCTTTGCAAAGCCATCCGTTTACGCAGCCATGTGGTCAGCTGGCAGGAGAACTCCTCTTTGTTTTTTCACTTTTATTGTTGGCCTACCTGTATTTAATTGCTCTGATTTATTTCTAGTGGTAAATAAAATACTCCTCGTTCCTTTGAAGCTCAGCATAGCGCTAAGAATCACAGCAGCTGCTGTTCTCATAAGTGAGGGTTGCAGACTCATTTGTCTAACTGCCAGTTCATAATTTGAATGCCTTAATTAACTTCGCAATTGAAGCAACAGTAAATAATGTTTTTTAACCTGCTTTATTTAATATAATCCCCTTCTTTTACTTTCTTTCTTTGAAACAAGAGTCCTTCAGGAGAGACTGCGGCTGCTTTATTTATAAGGATTGGGCTTCTGGATGAGGGTAATAGATGAGCCCAGATGGCTCTTTTTTGCCCACTGCTTCCCTTATTTGGGGAAATGAGGTTCCCCTCTGGCAGTGGGGAAGATGCCTGTCTGGGTCTCCTTGCAAGGTGACCGATAAGAATTTGCTGCCGTGTGTAGGGTCAGATACGTAAACTTGGTAAGCGTGCTCTCCCTGACTGTCCCTCCCAGCTACGGTGGCTTTGGCAAATTCTTCATTGACCAAATTATTCGGTGTTCTGTGGTTTTGACCAGGAGTAGATAAAATGGTAATAAAAATGATGTCTCTGCTTTTACTTGGTTTCATGGTAGAAAATAGCAAAGAAATCTGCAGTACTATCAACTGCAATGAATGAGAAATGGAATTTAAGCCTATGATTTTCATCTAATTTTGTACTTAGACTGGTGAATTAAGACCATCATCATCTCTCTGAAGTAGTTAAATTCTGTTCCACGTAGTACTGATACGGGGAGGCTAAGGATGGCGTAGACTGGTGTAAATCTAAAGAAACTACTAGAACTCACCGAGCCTTTTCCTCTGGATTCTAAGCATTGTGGTTTGAGCCATTTTATTTAAGTTTTTTTTCCTACAGACTAATCCCTGATATTTGTTTTCTGCCTATTATTTTTGTCCTGCGTAGCATGATAAAATACACTAAAGTACATTTTCTTATTATTTGTTTATACACATTTTAGCTTGTTTGCAGGGTATGTGATGAATCACTTGGACAAAAAATAGTTTGTCCTGGATCAATTACATGAATGCAATTTGAAGCCCCTGGGAAATGGGAGACAAATATTTATTTCCAAGTTTTCAGATGGACAATTAATGTTTTTACAAAAAGCCAACGCGCTTCTGGGGATTGGCAAACATTTTCACAAAAACAAGTAACAAATGTAATTCTATACTCCTGGAGCAAACCGATAGGCAAGTGATGGAATATTAACTGCTGGGGAGCTAGTTTGAGTTAAACAGCATACTTGGAAGTTATCCAAATTGTTTGTGCTGGACATGATTCAAAAAGGTCCCTCTGCTCTTCAATATATATCACATATTTACAGAACGATGGAGGCTTTTTTTCTTAAGGGTCACAATTCTCCCTAAGTGCCAGCTAATCTTTCCTGCTCTGAAAACTGTCCTGTCATTACAGTCCTCAGATGTTACAGTGATTGGAGTGTAAAGACAGGCTAGCGAAGCTAGCAGTGAGGAGTTCTCTCATTTCTTGCAGATTCCAGGGGGAAAACTTAACGTGTAACAAATGGTCCTGACTGCCCTGGAAAGGAACCAGCCGTCGTCGACATTCCTAAAAGCTAAGGATGGAGGAAAGTAAGGATGACAGTCCTTGTGCCGTCCTTCAGGATGGAAGAATTTGTGTGGGAACTGTCATGCTTCATTTTGCCTGGAAGCCTGTCCCCTGTGTTGACCCGCTCGCACCCTTCCACCTCTCCACGGGGATGCCCCCGCGGTCCGCAGTTTCCAGTTTAGCAGTCTGCAGATGAAGCCGAGAAGGCATTTAAATTCTTCATGGAACAAGTATGGTGCGGGCAAGAGTCTCAGTTACTTGTTTAGATCCCCAAGATCTAAGCAAGGCTTTTACCCTGTGCTTGGAGTGTTCCTCAAGCTCGGAGTGTTCATCTCCTACCAACAGCAGATACTTGAATACAAGTGTGTCCCTGCAGATAACCATCTTCGTCATGGCAAGCATAAAAGCAACGAAATCTCCCCGGCTCCCAGAACCCCTCGTACTCGAATCCCTCATGAAAAAATGGGGTGTCTTGCTGTATGCTCTGAAGCTTAATGACACCAGGCCTTTTTAGGCCTGGAGAGAGGTAGGGAAGGGAAAGTACCCTGCCTGGGCCCTCTCCTTTTATTCACGGCTGGTTTAGTCTCACAGGGTAGAAGGAGCTTTTCCAGGTAGATTTGTCACAGGACACCGAGAGCTGTATGTAACATCTTAACTTGACCTAGGAACCGACTAGCAATGAACGCAGACCCTGAGACAGAGGTTGGGGCCTGTTTCCTCGTACTGCTCTGCGGGTACTGCCAACATACGTTATTGGGGCAGTGCAGCCTGGACGGCACGAGATGATGGCGCATCTGTAATCAGCCACAGCTGGGTCTCTGAAACATGCACGTAAAGAAAAGACGGGTGCGGGGCCCTTTGTGGCACTGTTGAAGCGTGCAGCTTCCGCCATTTCAGGTCAATCTGTTCTTACAGCATTAAGGAAATTTCTTCAGCTTCTCACTAAGTATTTTCCGTTGCCTCTTTCTTGCAGGTGCCATTTTGTTCTGAAGAGTATTAACAGCAAGAAACATCAGCTTCTCCTTGGAAGGTGGGACTGCTGAAGAGAGCTCTATTTATAGCAGAAAGGAACCTCTAATACTGATGTTATTCCATACACAGTAATTGCAGTCAAACTTGGGATAAGACACTGCATAGGTATTACTTAGACTAAACGCCCTGTCTTTCTGTAATATGAATTCAGTATAAATATTTGCTTCACTTAGGTTTCGTCTTAGATTTAGCCTGTCTGAGAAAAAGTATGTATATCTAGCAAACCTGCTGGCAGGGGAGCACTTAAAGTTCTGTTAGTAAGAGTTTGCTATGTGCTTAAAGTGAAGGGAAACTGCCATTTTGCTGTTTGACTGGATCCACGTGGAACATTTGTATCAGTATAAATATTGCTGATAAGAAGCTAATTAATTTTTTCTCACTGAAATAACTGTATTTTTACAGCTATGCACTTGGATTCAGTTATCGGTGTTTAAATGCATACATACCTAGAGAGTTAATTGCGGGAGGGTCTGAGCACTCTGGTTTGGTTTAACTGTATCCACATACAAATATAGCAAAGGTGGACATGCACCGTTTTTCTTCCACCAAGATGGTGTAATCAATGTTTTTGTAAAAAGCATTTGAACACAATACAGTTGTGTTTTCCAAAGAGGAGAGTGTAATCCACTGATAGACCAGGGGTACTGCTCATCTTGGATGTCAGGGTATAGTTCTCACTGACATCTGTTCTGTGCTGCAGCCTCTATCTCTGCTGCTTCGATCTTCTGTATCCGTAAGGCACCACATGGAATAGCACATTCCTGCGGCAGCGTTTCTGGAAACGCAGGACTTGTAAAATGTTTTTCATCCTAACTTCCAGGAGAAACATGAAGAGAATGTCCTGTCTTGGATGGCACTGTATTTCAGCTGGAATGAGAGAAAAGCAACCCTAACCCATCCTCTGCTCAGAAAGTAAGGATCCCGAGCTAGAATGTCCATCACCTTAACTTGGGTATTGCCTAGGATATTCAAAGTCAAGGAATGCCATTGTATCGATAAACAGTAAGGAAAACTGGATTGTTACTCGGCTAGCACTGTTCAGCTCCTAAATCTTCTCACCTCTCCTCGCTGTGTGTCTTTCCAAGCCTATTGCAGCTGCTTCCGCAGGGTCTGGTGAGCTCCACCCAGAGTCTTGGCAGAGAATAAGAGGTTCTGCAGCCCAATAATTGATCTTTAATAGGAAGAGCCATTACTGTTGCTGATTTGTATCAAGCCTTCTGTCAGTAGATGGAAGGCAGGTGTAGGAAAAATGAATATCCCCACCAGAGACTACGCTGTCTCGCCTCACTGGTGAATGAATGCAATTCATTTCAAGGAAGTCACGCTTTTGCATCTGTACTTGAAGAGTAAAAAGAAGGTTTTGGTACTTGTTACTAGAGTAGAGCTGAGAACTTATGATACTATCACAAGCTTGATTTTGGCTTTATGAGTCTGAGGCTCAAATGTGTTAAATGGAGGGGCCAGGAAGGTTGAAAAGCCATTTGGAATGTTGATGGGTACCACACATGTTGTAACGGGAAGAATGTCGTTAATTAGAAACAAATGCCAGCCTTCAGCATCAGCCAGTTTTGAGGGAAAGGGCCTGTCAGATCCAGGAGTTTGGGCCTTATTATGTTTGTTTTGAATTTGCCTGGGGACTGTTTCTCAGTGCTGATCAAAAGCGGGGTGTGGTTGTTCCAGCGTGGATAGAATGCAAAACCATTGTAAATGATTGATCCTTGGAAGTGCAAGAGGGTGAGAAGAGATCTTTGGATCGCAGTTAAAATGTACTCTTGCAGCCAAGTTAGAGCAAGCCAAAATGTTGCTTTTCCACTCTAATCTTTTAAGATGACCTGTTTTGTTTTGCACTGAGATGGGCTAGGAATCTTCAGGCAGAAAGGTGGTAACTTCTGAAGTACTTGAACTTGAGTGGAGGGGAACATCTGACTGGCTTCAGTCTTTGTTCCTATTTGAGGGCTGTGATGGATGACCATTTGACATTGTGTGTGTTTTTCACTTTGGGAACGTGTTTTAGAAAATGGTGAACCGTGAACTTTTTCTGACAGGATAACATTTTAAATACGGATTTCATTTGAAGTTTTTGAAAGGCTGAACTGGATTTGAGAGGTCTAACTGAGGTACCAGAGCACTTAAGTCCAATGATTTTCTTGCAGCACCTGAGTTTGAACAGGGAACTGACGTCTATACTGATGGGTGTTGCTGATAGAGGTTTTTCAAACATGATGAGTAACGTGTAAGGACAAGAGGCCCTTTAAGAGTTTGAAACATTACTGTTCAAAACAGTAATTGCAGGATAGATTAGTTGAAGCAGACTGTTAGAAGGATTCAGAGATCGTTTTCTCTCCATGCAAATTCCTTGCACAATTTTAGTTTCATCACTGTTGATGAAAAGCCTTGCCATGAGGAGGGGTGTCCTGGTTTCGGCTGGGATAGAGTTAATTTCCTTCCTAGTAGCTGGTACAGTGCTGTGTTTCGGATTTAGCATGAGAACAATGTTGATAACACACCGATGTTTCAGTCGTTGCTAGCTAGTGCTTACACTAGCCAAGGACTTCTCAGCTTCCCGTGCTCTACCGACTGAGCAGGCTGGAGGTGCACAAGAAGCTGGGAGGGGGCACAGCCAGGACAGCTGACCC
>NW_008795298.1:1605966-1654843 GCF_000699145.1 Aptenodytes forsteri
TGGGCATCGGTTGGCAGGTGGTGAGCAATTGCATTGTGCATCACTTGCTTTGTATATTCTATTATTATTATTGTTTTATTTCAATTATTAAACTGTTCTTATTTCAACCCATGAGTTTTCTCACTTTTACTCTTCCGATTCTCTCCCCCATCCCACTGGGGGTTGGGGGGGAGAGTGAGCGAGCGGCTGGGTGGTGCTAGTTGCCGGCTGAGATTAAACTACAACAAGGGGCTTTCCTAACATTCTTGGTTAAGGTAGCTGCCACAGAGGAAAAAATAGTCATAAAGGTGTTTTTTGAACTCAAGGTGGTGAATTATTAAGTTAGTTATTGTCTGCCAGTTAATTCATAGTGTGCCTTGTTAATGACAGGAAAAGGAGTTTGTCTATGAAGCTTCTTAGAGAGGATCCCCACCCAGTTCACGTTTCATGTCACCGGTGGGCATGATGAAGGTAAGAAATGTTGTCTAGAACTTAGCAAGACAAATGAGTCAGGAGCACGGGGGACTAACCGTTCCTCTGAAGGGAGCCTGCCTTTTCTAGACCTTGACTGAGCTGATATCACTCGTGAGGAAAAAAGAATTATAGCCAAAGCTGTAGGGAGACAATGTTCTGAGTATGGTACAGGGCTCTGCCACACATACATTTATTTCCTTGAGGATGGGTACTTCACTTCAGTGTTTCAGTTTTCCTTCGTGCCTTTTGTGCTACCTGTGCAGCATATTTTGTACAGCTACTAATTTAGATAGTAGATTCATGTAGGTTACATGCTTGGAGTTTGGTAAGGTGTGAACACGGTGAGATCTTGTTCCCGGTTGGAGCACATAGCTGGTCTGCTAATTGGAAGTGCTAAGAAAGAATATTACCTTTTAATGCTTGGGAGAGATGGATAACCGTGGAACGTTGTCGCACGGTGGGCTCTTTAGAATATGGTTTGTCAAACTCTGAAGGGTCTGTCAGAGCTGTAATCTTAAATATTACACATACACACTACCTTCTACCTGTAAGTCCCTGACATCTCCCCAGCCCTATCCCAAGCACATGTATCCTGCCTAGACCCCTCCTTACTCTGCCCATCTTGTTTCTCACAGACTTGTAAATATTGTCACTGATGCAGAGTTGAATTTTGTTCACACTGTTGAGATGCTCTGTATCAGCTCTGCAGGAGACTGTTGTTTTGTAATCTTGGGTAGAGATGCATAGCCTCAAGTAGTTTAGAGGTCATAAGTATGGATCCAGATGCGCAAGCCATTTTCCTTGCACTGAAGGTGAGTGGAGTGGAAGGGGGATCCCAAGGCAGTTAGAACACGTTTCTTTCTGGTGCAGCGTTCGGTCGAAGTTTACTCTCTTTGCTATTGCCGAGTGAGAAATCTGATACTGTTCCTTTTCTCCTTGACGCCCGTTCAGCTTCCACTGAAAGTTATTTTTTAAACGCCTCCATACCGTATTATTAGAGATTAAGAAACATTTTCCACAGGTGCAGCATCACTGTACATGTCAATATCCTTTTCAGTACTTGAACTGTACGGGTTCAGACTGTGATGTGTAACCCGGCAGCTGCCAGAAGTCAAGTCAACCGCTGCAACAGGTAGTGACACCCTAATTTTTTCCATGTGTAGCTTCTTTTATGTTTGTTGTCTCGACACTAAAAGACGTTCCTTAAATTTGGGCAATGGAGCTTGAAGTACTCGGAGGACAGCTATGAAGAAACATGGAGAAGTGGTAAGCGCTCAGTTCCTAAAGGGTCATAGGTCGCACATCAAAAAGGGGATATGCACACTGATTATAACGGCTCAAAGGAAGTCTGGCAGAACTGTCAGTGGAAGTTCGGTCTTCCGCGCTTGGATTATAACAAAATCCAAATAACGCTTTGTATGTGCTGCCCATCCATGTCTTTCATACTGCCTTCTGTTTCCCTTTTTCTTTAACAAATAGCCAGGTGTTCAAATGATACCCTAGAAAGTACAAATTCCACTTAAATGCTGCACAAACTGAGTAAAGAAGTTTTTCAAACAAAATGAGGATTTGCAGATATGCAGACCTAGTTTTTAAACAGCTGAGCCTTTTTTCTGTACTCAATACTCTATCATATGACGCTTTTAGACTTCGTGAGCCAAAAGAACAGTCTCCGTGGTTTGATCCTCCAGGGTCTTTTTACTGTCATTAGTCCCTATATTAAATAATGTCTTACATCTTGCAGGTGATTATCTGATTTGTACTTTGATAAACCTGGATAAAGTTGAAATGTTGGTATGCAAGCCAATTATTTCCAAAGTCTCTTTGCAAGGATAGCCAGCTGCGTCACAAATATAGAGGGAGAGCAAAAGGAAAAATGCTGTTACAGATTCATGTACAGTTTGGAAGATTTTCCAAATTTTACTGTTTGTGTAGTCGTTTCCATGACACACTGTGTATTAGTAAATACACAGTTCAGTATGGCATAAAACATTGCTCCTTACGGACGTGAGAGCGCCTCTCCAAATCCTTGTGCAGCTACTGCCTAGCAAGTGGCTGGGGTCTGGCTTTTTCCCACCTTAGTCTACAGTTAGCGCCTCGAGCGAAGTGCAGTTATTTGCCCTAGATCACTTGTCGGAAGCCGTGAACTGTTTGAGTAGTGTAGCAGGGTAGAGGAGTTGCCGTGGCAGTGGCTGTGGCGTGAGAATCTAACAGTTTGCGTAACTAGATATGTTGGAACGGAAGAGAGCACAAGTGGGTTGTGAGTGTGTCTACATATTGTATGCATTACGGGCCTTGGTGAAGGCAGAAATTGCAGTCTTCGAGCCAGGAGCAAGAATGGGTTTGTCCTTTCAAGGACTCAGAAGGTTTTGCAGACTCCAGATTGGCACCCAGCTCCATTTAAGGCGAGTGACCGGGACACGTAGCAGGTAGTGCAACCCATTTTCCTGTGGAATAACAAGCACAGGGATGATTTGTTCATTTAAATATGATGATTGTATGTTACCGAACAGTACGTTGTACATTTTAAGACTTGAAGTAGCTTGAATTGAGCAAACGTGGCAGGAACGTAACAAATGATCTAAGGCGATAGATGCTATTTATGTGCCTGAATTGATGCGGATAGGACAATCCTGCATTCTGTAATACTTGCAGCAGCAACGCTCGTGGCAGAGCTGGCACCTATGAGTCGACTGTGATAGCGGGATTGGTTTGTAGGTACTTGACGGAACATCTTGCTGTAGGCTGAGCGTACGTGTTACGTTACAAGGAAAAATGTGTTTATTTGACTTGTGTGTTTTGGGGCTCTTTGTATTTAGAATAGATTCTGTGTCCATAGGGTGGGATTGACTAGCTTCGGAAACTGTTTGACATTTCCGTGCTTGCCCCAGGAAGAGAGATGCTGAGGCATGACTTGCAGCCTGCTGTTAAGGAGAAAGTAGAAGACCACTTGCCAGCTCACGGGTCCTCTCGTACTCGACACCTGTGGAAAATGCAAGTGGCCAAAAAAAGAACAGCTGTATTCCAGTGTGATCCTGGTTGGAAGAAAGTTGAGATGCAGGAATTCAGTTTTGAATAATAGACGTAATTGCCCCTAAGGACGCAAATTAAAACTGAGGCCCTTTTTGTTTTACATGCTTGACATAAGCAGATGGAAATCATATTGAGCGTAACTACAGATTTATGTAGGTCAGGAAACATACTTTCCTAAGGAAGTGAGAGTCAGAGGGACTGCACTGTAAAAATGCCATGTGGTCTAACCTTGGGCAGCTAATAGTGTACTTTATTGGGAGCTGCTGCAGGCAGATAAAATTCTCTTCTATATGAATTTCTGAACTGTTAGGCTAGGAAGGGAAAAAGAAACGTGGAACTTGAACTCTCTTTATGGCTGAGAACTTGAGCCCTTTTTGTCCAGAAAATAGTTAAATGATAAAATCTTCTAATAAGGAAAGTCAGTTGCTTAAAAATGTATCTAATAAAATAGGAATAGCGGGGGTACTCTTGAGGCACATTATTTCTGCGTTGAGGAAGAGTTTGAAACTGCAAGTTGGCAAAGAAGAACTTGTTAGAGGTTTCATATAGATGTAGCCTAAACCCTGTGTTTTATCTTGTGGGTACAACTAAACGGATTTGCCTTTTTGAGCATTCACGTTCTTTGTGCATTTTGTTAAAGTCTAGCTGGCCAGTCTACGTAATGAAACAAGTTTGGTTTTTTTAAGGCTCTGTAAAGCAGAGGAACTTAAAACTCAAGACAGCTTCTTGAAGATGTTTACATTTATGCCTAAACATGATACTATTATTCAAACTTAAGATGCATTCTTGGGTCAAATTCCAGTTAAATTTGCCAGCGAGACCATCCTTCCCGCGAGTTCCACGTCATACTGTTGTGTTGGGTTTTTTTGCAGAAAGCCAGCCTTCTTTAAACACTTCTTGGTTTTTACTTTTGTTTTTTTAAATCTGTCTCTCTTGCTATTCAGTGTTCAAGCCAGGAATTGAGCTTTTTACCTTTTCTGTAGAGTTCCATGTGGTTCATGTTATTTGCTAATTAAAATACTACATACTTTTGACACTCAGCTGTTTGAAAATATTTCTGTTCCTTTTTTCTAGAAATTTATTTAATACATTGCCGGCATTACAGTTGAGTCACTAGCTCCTTATCAGCTTTTGTATAAATGGACAAGATCCAGCTTTGTGAGAAGGAAAATCGTGAGGGACTGGAACTGGGTCCGTTGATTCCAAAGTGGTGCCGTTTGCAAAGAAGCACTGATTTTCGTCTGTAGTCGCTGTGCAGTTCATGTTTTTTATTTAGTTACTGCCTGTGTAAGTGCTTGCTCCAGAGAGTGCAACTAATAATTCTCTTTTATTTTACAAAGTAAACAACCTCAGATTAATTGGATAATAAAAGCTTTGCTATGCTTGCACTTTTTTGCTTTATATGCTCTTACTGGAAGGCTGAGAGATAAGCTTTGTTTGGAGATATTTAGAATAATGGTTTCAGCAATAAATCCCCAGAGATTGGCTGTGCACATGACTGCAATTTTTTAAAAATATATGGTGACCTTTTCCCCTTCAGATGCAGATTATCTAGAATGAACTAACTGTAGAAATAGGGAGAAAATAGCAGCAGCGATG
Organism: Aptenodytes forsteri; assembly: GCF_000699145.1. Taxonomy (NCBI): domain Eukaryota; kingdom Metazoa; phylum Chordata; class Aves; order Sphenisciformes; family Spheniscidae; genus Aptenodytes; species Aptenodytes forsteri. Next base: position 1,611,052 of record NW_008795298.1, read on the forward strand.
CTTTAAAATGCTTTAATGCAGCATACCTGCTTATTAATAGCTAGTCCTGCAGGTACTTCTGTTTCTCTTTGCTACAGCATGGCGATCTTGACGCGAACGTGTCAAAATAGAACAGAATGCAGTTGACAGACTGCGAGAGCTTGGAGCTTTGGCGTGTTTACTTTTCCAACGCGGCCAAACCCCTTAAGGAATGGAACTGAAATGAGAACAGTCTGGCTCGGGAGTAAGTATATATCATGTTATTTGCTGTCACAGGCTATTTGCTCTTGTGACAATTCAAAGTTTGGATTGAAGATCTCTGTGGAAAATCAGGCTTAAGTCTCGGAGGTGCTGAAATGCAAAAGTGAGGACTTGACCACAATAGAGTCTTCTAAAAATCCTAAAGATAGGGAAAACTAATTTTGATATTCTGGCCAAATGAAATTTGTTTGGTGCTTTGGGCTTTTATATGATTTCTCTTCCAAGTTCTGTGAGGCGAGATCATGTTCTTACGGTGTTAAATAATGCAAAACACAGATTTGTGGTGCAGGCCTGAGCAAAGGAGCTGTTGTGTTACTGTGCTGGCATTATAATGCCTGTCAGCATCCCTGGGTTTGTAATGGTTTCTGACTTTCCTCGTTGCTATTTGGATGAGCGTCACTATGACCTGTTGCGGGCCTATAGTCAAACATCAGTTTATAGTCCTCTTTGTGAAAGCTTTGTGATCCCCTCTCAAAAAATTACTCACTTCCCCCCACACACACACTATTCACTCATTTTCTGACGTGAAAAATGAAGGCAATTGCCCAACTCAGCATGCAGCCTCACGATCAGTTACTGCGTGCCCTTTGATACGTAACTCTTAGGCTGCAGAAGATGCAATGTGATCTAACTCAGTTTCATTTGCAGTGAAAGAAGACGGTGAAGTAAAGGTGCATTAACTTAAACTTTCCCCCCTGTGTACGAATGCAGACCCTTTCCTTAGTTAAACTGGTGCACGGTAATTAAGCCCAGAGCCAATTGCAAAGTTTTTCCAAAAGGATCTCGGCCAAGTCTGTTGGGTTTTTTTATGCTTCACTTGACTAAATTCATCCTTCCAGAGATTCTCTGAAATCTTGAACCTGCTGATGCCAGCAGGAATTTTGTGACCGTTTTCAGTGGGATAAGGATTTCTTTTTTTTTTCTTTTTTTTTTTTCCTTTTTCTTTTTCTCCTTCTTTTTAATAAGGCAGGTTGAAGCCGGATGAGTTGCCGCTCCCTTGGGTGGTAGTCCTCTGTGGAACGTGCTGGTCTTCTAAGCTGTTACACTGGGATGCTGAATTGGGCACCATGTTTTTTTCCTTCTTTTTCTCCTTCTTTCTAATAAGGCAGGTTGAAGCCGGATGAGTTGCCGCTCCCTTGGGTGGTAGTCCTCTGTGGAACGTGCTGGTCTTCTAAGCTGTTACACTGGGATGCTGAATTGGGCACCATGTGATGAGGACACATCTTCAGGCTTTGATACTGATGACGTGCTGAGAATGGCCTGTGACTTATGAAGTTTTCTGTCAGCTGCACAATACTATATGTGGTAATTCACCTAGAACATTGGCTTTAACTTCTGCTATCTTAGTGTATATAATTATATATTACGTTACTACTAAGTAGTTTTGTACAATTAGGATGTTAATTTTGTATTATTTTAAGGTCATTTGAGAAGGAAGAAGTAGAGACAAAATCATTGGACGGTGATATATGAATTTTCAGAAGAGAGGGTTTTACAAGTTAGCAAGTGATTGAGGGTCTGAAACAACATGTTGAATGTTCACTGCGAGTTACATTTTCCAGTGGAAATTGAATATGTTCAGTCTGAAAACCCTGGGAAAAGAGGATTTTGCCTAAAAAGTAAGCAGAGTTGGAGCAATCTATAATATAGGGGCCTTAGTATGGATTTAGCTTACTAATTTAAAAATTCAACTTTGGGCAAAAGTTGTTATTCTTTCCACACAGTGAACAGTGAATATTTCAGTTATGAATCCCTAAAAAAAAGGTTTTTTCTCCATCTAAAGCTCAGTGACTTCACTGGGCAGCCTGCTTACTTCCATTTTGAAAATGATCAGCTGCCCTTCTGAGGATGTCAAGTAATCCACGTAGGACCTGCTATGAGTGGTTGAGTTCCTGTATTGATACTTACTACTTCATATACCCATTTATTTTTTTCGACAGGCATGATCTCTCAAGTCCTGTCAGTGACTGGGTGTGTGATTATCTAAGAGGAGGTGTGCTGGCACTCCCTTAGGGCCAGTGTCCTATCCAAGAAACTACCAAAGCCAATTTGGATTTTCAGTCGTTTGGAAATTGATCCTTCGTGATGCTGAATGACTTTTATTTGCATAATATACGTGGGGGTTGAAGATGCATGTATGGTGTGAAGCGCGGAGATGCAAAGCATGACGGCCCGAGAGTGTGACTCAGGGAATTCTGTCTACCCCAGCTTAGAGCAATGTATTTGTCTCTCAGAGGGCTCCGAGTATCTTACTTTAACTCTGCTTGAGGTAGCTATGTGCACCCTACTGAAGGGTAATGCTGCTTTAGGACCCGCAGACTTCTGTCCCGATCGGATCAGCACTAGAAAAAGAACGTAGTTGTGTTCCACCAGCTATACCACTTCCTGGCCGTCGTAATGTGGAATGAGTTTAGAGCAGTCGGGGTTGTTTCTGGATCCACTTTTTAGTGCTGGGTCAGCACGTAGCTATTTAATATGGGTCAGAGTCACTGTAACATTTCATCACTCATGCTAATTGTAACTTTCGTGCTGTTGGAGGCATTTAGGATTACTTGTCTGGTATTTTTCAGAGCAGGGTCTCTGAGGCGCTTTAAAGCGCTCTTCATTCTGTGACCTTATACTGGATTTCTTTTCATAAGCTGGTCAAAAAAGCAGTAAGTGTCAGTATAAGACAAGAAAAACTTTTAGATTATTGATGACCATGATAAAATGAAATTATCTTTTTCTTATGGCACAAATTATTAATTCAGTCAGGTTAACAAAAGCAAAATGTATTAATGCTTACTCCAAGCCTTACTCTCCCCGACAGCCTGGGTAGTATTTTGCCCTTTGTTTTCTCCTTCTCAGCATTTGCCTGATATTGGAAGTGGCTGAGATGCAGATAGCAAAAACAAACACAAACCGCCACAAAACCCAACCAAAACCAAAAATGTTCTTGTGCTTTTATTGCTACTAGATTTCACTTGTGAAGTGAAACTGCAGCATATTGTACAATTTGCTTTCTTGTGTTTTCTGAAAATGGAGACACACACAGGGTAGTGAGACAGTTCTTAAAGAGAAGTGTCTATGATAGTCTGTGCATCACTGAAATGCCACTTTTCGATGGTATTTAGCCAAAGAGAAGATGCAGGTTACCCTAAGACAGCACAAAACCCTGTAAGAATGTTGGGAACTGGAAGGATATGCCAAAGCCTTCTATGAACCCATATTTTGCGTGGTCAGTTAGAGATTTTAACACTGAGCTTGTGTGCCTTGTAACTCATCTCCCTCTGTCTCCTTTAAAAAATCAGGCCTCTCTGAACTTGACCAAATGAAGGTCCAATGACTTGCTTATCAAAAGCTTGGCCAGGTGAGCGAGGCTGAGAGAAGGAAGAGCAGCGTTCTTTAGTAACAACAGCTGCTGAATGGACCCAACCCCGGGGAGTCAGTTCTGTTGTTAACTTGGAGAACCTGCCAGGTAGCCCTTCCCTTATCCTGCAGACAAGGATGTCCTGAGGTGTGGAACTTCTGAAGGATGATCAGTAGTTGTGGAAGCCGTATTTTGCAATGCTTGCTCCTATGAGTAGACCCATTGTGTTTAATAAGACTATTAAACATATATGTGAACATAACAGACGTTAGCCTAACGTCTGTTGGGTTCTGGTTTCCTAACATATACTAAGCTTGTAATCGGCTCACTTGCTTTATCGAAGAAACTTATAAGAAATTAAGCTCTTCTTTCTTGTTGTCATTCTTTAAGCTTTAGATCTCTACAGGTGATGATAATAACGTGAATACGAATAATATCGCAACCACTAGTCAGTATAATGCGGTTGAATGTAAAGGGAAGGAAGGATTATCTGGAGAGCGGTGTCTAGGGCAGAAGACTGATGCTTGAAATGCTAATAGTGGCTAAGAGCCAGCATACTGCTAGTAGTGAACTGTTTTCTTTGGAGATAAGTATGGCCCTTAGTAATACATCTTTGGTGTTTAATACTTATTGGTACTAAAAATCCCTCCATGCAGAAACTGAACTAATATTTGGCAAACAAGATGAATACAGCATCTGAAGCTCTTGAATGATACAAAGATTGTTTCTTTTTTCATGATTGTGATTATGCTATGATTTGGAAGAGTATATGGAAAACCAACATGAGATATGTTTCATCTGTGTAACGACTGCCAAAAATATTGAAATCATTTAGCAACAAACACTTATTTTTCTCCATAACGTAAGGTTTATGGCTAAGCATTGCAGCATTCTTGTTAGAATCCTTTCTTACTGTTTCTAGCTAAATATTTCTGGTTTATGGAAGGAAGTTGAGCAAATAAACTGCTCGTCATCATAGCTCCCTCTCAAAGTTTAGAATATCATTCAAGTTGCAAAAGAAATGCTCCGAGAGGACAACTGTATTAGCGTTGTCTGAAGTTTATCACAGATTAAAACCCCTAGCTTATTTTAGGAAGGCTTTTTACTTTGTTTTGGGAACCTCTGTTCTTCAGATGCTCTCTACAGAAATTTGGATTGCGGGCAACGTTCATGTCAGGGTCAAATGGCCGTTCTATTCTTATGTCTGTCACAAACCTATCTGAAGATACTGTCGTGCTGGGTACAGAAGTCACCGATCTGCAACAGTTTTTCTGCTTAAGCTTAATTGGTATTCCAGGCTTGCAGCTTGTGTTATCTTTTCTTGCTGAAATTTGATGTTGAGATGCTGAATATCTTTGTAAACCCCAGGATAAGCTAACCTATAAACAGTAGAAGCAGGAAAAAATACTGCTTTCACAGAAGAAAGACCGTTTCCCAATGTGAAACTAGATATATGTTAGTATTTCTGCCTGCGTAAACATGTGTATGTGTCCACACACATGGAAACACCTTGTATTTATTCAGTCTTAACAGGAGAGACTCTGCCAAACTCAAATGCAAATATCAAAAGATACTCCTGAATGTGATAACGAACCTAGAATAATGAAAACAGATAATTTACTTTATTTTTTTTTTAACATGTGATGGGAAATGATGGTAGTTTGGGGGATTTTTTTTGGTGTAGTCATCCCAGGGCTCTTTTCTGGTATGTTGATATTTGCACAGCCGCTGGAAGCTGACCATGATTAATTCAGCAGATGACTTGCAGAAGAGATGGGCTTTTGACTTTAACACTGGATGGCAGTAATACGGTATTATTAGTAGTAACCGCCAGCCAGACGCTGCATTGCTGCCTCCAGTCATTTGTAAATAGCTGTCCCGTTTGTTGCGTGTATGGGGTCCTTTTTTCAAGGTGGTGTGAAATCAGATGTATTTTTGGTTAGTTCAAAGCCATAACAAGATATTGTTAATCAACAGATTTTAATTGAAGAAACCCAGCTGTAAGTAAAGAGACCTCATTTACCACAGTAGACAAGTAGCTTCTATGAGGCTCCAAGTACTGGCTCCCACTTGGACATCCGTGTCCTGTGTTCCAGAGTTGTCATACGGGCGAGTCTTGGCAAGAGAGAGACCTCTGCCATCAGTCTGGCATCCTCATCCCCACACACGACAGAAGAGCTCCAGGAGGGAATATCTGCATCCGGGGTACCTTTTCTGCCTGCTCGCCACCATGGCCAGTGTCAACAACCGCCCTCGATACGGGTAAGAATGCTGTTTTCCTCTGCATTTCCTTTGGATGAGGGAGGGAGGGAGGGAGGGATGGATGGACGTGCAATCTGATGAAACTAGGACATTGGTCTTGCCTTGGCAGACAAGCAGTGAATAATTGCTAGTCTACCTAAAAGAGCTGTGTACCTTTAAAAGCAATTCCCTGGGATCGTGAGAGAAATCTTCGACATACTAAGTACTCACACCAAATACCGTCTGCCGTGGTGGCCGTCTTGTTGGAGTGCTTAGCTCTGTCCTTGTGACGGGGAAGCTGAGCATGCCCTATGCTTCGTTAATCCACGTTTCTGTGATTTCTGTACAAGGAGAATGCTCTGCGGCTCCTTTCCCTGACAAAAGCAGCAGGTAGGGCATATGAGACTTTAATAGCACGAGGCATAGCAACTCCTGAAACCCTGCCCCGGAGGTAAAGTCTTCACGTAAAATGTGGGTGGTTTCCGATATTTGGAGCGTGAGGCGGTGGGGAATGTAGCGGTCGATCGAAGTAACGCTCTTCCCTTGCCCCCTCGAAGCTGGGGCGAGCATTGAGAACACAGGCACTGAGGGTGAAAGCAAGGACTCGAAGCTAAGAAAGCAAAGGTTGCCCTTGTACCTTTTCCCCATTTCTTTTCTTATTGATCATTTTAATTTTCAGATTTTATATCAAATGGTAAGGTTTTCATGGCAGACGTCATCTTGTAGCGTGTGTACATGCTTCACCTACTACAAAATACCTCTGACCACTGCTAGGGTTCCAAGGCAGATGCTGTAACAAAAATTATAATTCACATAGTTCTGTGCTGAGATAAAATTTGAAATTGATTCTAGATAATAGTATGCGTGCAAGCTATTGTATACTGCGTTTCAATTCAGATATTGAAATGATTTTGCAAATGAGTCACATAAAATCAAGTAAGCTTACATTATCACTGGAAAAAAGAAAGCCCTCTAGCAACTGTTATGTGTACATTTCTGAGTAATGTTTTCTAAATGTGGTGGCTATGCTTCGTGGACCGTGTATGTACTTCATTTGCATGAGAGTGATTCTGGATCTTAGAATTTGTAGATTCATGTGAAATGAGAGCTGCACAGATATTTCTAGAGTTCTACAGCTTGGCACTTGTTGGACTTGTATAAGAATCTAGGTAATTAGAGCCTAGTAGTACTTTCATGTGCTGAAGAGAAAAAAATAACTGCTTCAGAATAAAGTTTTCCACTGGCCTTGTTTACATTAAACAAGACAAAATTACGCAACATCTTTCTCAAGTCCTTGGCTACAAAGACTATCTTATAATAAAACATTGTGCCTCTCTGAAAGGACTGGAATCCTTAGAAGCGTTTTGGTTTAGAAGAAAAGGGAAGTTTGTTTGGAATTAAAGCAGAGAACAACTTGATCATTTCATATGAAAAGGTGGAGATTGCAGGCTCATAGTTCTGGAAAACCACAGTAAAAGGGGTGACGTGACATTGCTACTGACCCTTTGGCGTAGGTGAAAGGTGTTAACGTGTACTGAAGAGCGTAATTCCTCACTGTGTAATTGCAATCTAGGCCTCTCTTTGCTAGAGATTAAATGGAAAAAAAGCACTGAATACTACATTCAAACAAGATCGTGCTGTATACCTACGTAACAATCTTCTTGCGATATATATACATGAAAACAAAGCCGTGTTGTTTCCCAGATAGACTTTGCTATGATCCTTTTCTGATTTTTAATTTTTTTTTTAACAAGTCTGCTTACAGTAAGCGGGGGGAAAAAAAAGAAAAATCCTGGTTACCAAAATAAAAGTGACAGGTGAAGTGGCTATGACTGGCAGTTATCTTTGTTTCAGAATCTGTAAATATTACACAGGTGACTGTGACATCAGACGTGCCCTTACATTGTTTAGAAAGAGAAGTATTAGCTGTCACGCACTGACTGTGAAACACTGGTATTTTTTTTTTCCTCTCCCCTTGGGGCCTATACCAGCATTTCATATCGGGTGTAGGGATCTCTTTGCCAGCACATCCCACATCAGGAAACAAATTTCAGCAGTGCCATTTTATAGGCTGTATGTTAGCTTTCTGTGGATTTTACGTCTGGACAAACCATAGGTTTGTTAGAATTAAATGTGTGGCTGAAAGATTGCCAAATTTCATATTTATAGCTGTGTGTGGTATTTTTAAACAGAAGTTTCAAGCAAGGATCTGTAGTAGTCCCTCAAGTGATAGGAAATAAAAGTGGGAAATTTTTCATGTGTAAGATTGAGTTAATAATGCGTGCATTAAATATGAATTTATGCATGTGCTGTAATGCCTGTATTGAACAGGAGGGGGAGGTAGGAAGAATGTTGCTGTGTAGACTTGGAGTTGGGAGACCTTCGCTGTTTCTGGTCTGCTGCTGCGTGACCTTCAGCCACCACTTCCCTAGGTTCAACAGTCACTAAGTTTTTGGGTTTCTGCTTTCTTTCTTGTCCTTTCTCTGGACTACTTAGGTTGTAAAGTTTCCTAACCAGGGTCTGTCTCTGCCTACGCTTCACTTTGACCAGCTAATCTGTGTTAAAATTAAAAATTACTTGTTCACAGTGGGATTTTAATACAGCTTGATTAATAGCTTAAAATATTTTCTAGGTGTGAATGCTTCTAGAGTATAACCCTAATGCAGCTTTATACAAGCAGTAAATAAAACTGTGTGCTTGATATGAGCTAGCAAATCAGGAGTTTTGCTTTCTTCCTATCCCGCTTTGCTCTGCTTTTAGATACAGTTCTAAGAAATAAAGACAGTTCAAGATTCCTAACTTCCGAGTCACAGCGTGATGTGATATATGTTGTGTTGGGAAGAAATGTAGGTGCCATGAGACAGTAGTTGCGTGTGTATAGTCAGCATTTCCTTTGGAGTATTTCTTGAGTAACATTTGACATGCAGTTCATGTTGCTGCAACAGACAGAGTAAATAGGCTAATGACTTCCAAGTGGGAACTGCATGCTCAGGAGCTGCGTGTGTAATTTATCCCTGTTATTGTTTTCTAATAAAGTCTTCAGATTGGCTGCACATGTTCAGTCATTTCAACCCTCCAGTTATTTGAGTGTATGTGACATGCTTACTGCTTAACAGCTTACGCTGCTTAACCCTTTCTCGCACCATTCTGATATACTGCTCACACCGTTAAGGTAACTGTTCAAATGAATGAAAACAAAACACCAGTAAATTGGCTTTTGCGTTTACTATTAAAAAGCCTATGTCAAAGGCCTGATTCTGATGCCACAGAAGCTTTGTGTAGGGGGAATATAAACAAAACTAATTGAGGAATTTTGAAATGCAAGTTTCGTTTATGGTTTTTGTGCTCCTCCACACCATGAGGACAGCCATAAGGCAAGTTTTTCTATTGCATGTCGTAGGAGTCCACTGAACCCCGGAAACAGAATCTGACTCCAAAGAGCTGTTTTTTTAAGTACAGAAGACAGTTTTGCTCTGAGGAATTTAGTCAGGGAACTTCATTAATGTTATATGTGACATGAATTCGCCTCCTGAGACGTGTAACTATCACCCTGGATTGGTGCATTTGTATGATTGCAAAATGATTTTATAGCATATTAACGTATGTAGCTTAATCTTGCCACAGGAGGTAACATAAGTGACAAAAACTGGATTTAATGCCAGTGAGACTCGTTCACTGGACTGAAGCAAACATTTGAACTTGCATCATTCAAAACACTGTTGACATGATGTTTCCCTTCTCTGTCACATCTCACTTAAATATCGTTTCAGCCAGGGTGTACCCCAGGTTTAATGCAGGTTATGGTACTTTCTGTATTAAAAACGTGAATGTTTGAACTGAAGCAAAGAAGGGATGGTAATTGGATAGCATTTACAATTAATTCTAGGACCATGCCCATCCACACTTGTGTGGTGTACTTCTGTGGAAACGCACAAGATCCACACAGAAAAGGCGGCTCTTCTTCATGACTGAAGGTTAATGTTCTTCCATAAACTGCGATGAAAAAGTGATTTATACCAAAGTAAAAGATCCCGCAATAGAAATGGAAGAATACTGCCACAATAATTTCAATTTAAACTGTCTCAGTAAAAAATATGCGCACAAATGAGACTTAAAACAATTCTACGCAAACTACTTCAGCCAGAAGTAAAGCACCTCTCACCCACTCCCATAAATTATTTCCCTGGCCTATAAAATCTTCTTATATAGAAAGTATCAAGTGAAGTGTCAGTGAGACCACATACGCCTGCAGACATGATGTGCCTGTATTTAATTACGTTTGGATTGTGGTGTCAATAGAACAATGAGTTTATGAATACAGGGCTGGAGCAGGAGGTAGCAGAACATGCAGTCTCTTCCTCATCACATATTTAGTTCATACATCTCTTCCTCCAGATGAAGCATCATTCTATAGGTCTAAATATGATCTGGCTTGTATGCTGTTCTTTTCCTCGGTCAAATGAAGATGTTGGAAGGAACACCTAGGGGTTTATGGCTTACGTTCGTTTTAATGGTTGTGTTCCCTCAGAGCAGAGGCATAAAGAAGTGTCTTGCCAAGACTCGTCTTCAAACTTCCTTAGGCCTGCAAGACAGTATCTCTGACTACAGCATCCTGCAATCAGAAATGGGTCAGAGACAGCAAGCACAACTGAAGACGATGGCTGTTACCAAGCCCTTCTCTGGTCAGAGGAGGATCCGTGAGCAGGCTTGCATGTTTGTTAGTGATAATGGTTGCCTGGCTCATTTAACCGTTTTAGTCCATGGACAAATTTATACTTTTACACAGCTCTTATTGCTTGTTGGGGTCGCACTCTACCTTGCTAAACTAGGAAACACCACTGTTGCTCTCTCTCTCTAATGGAACACCCTCCAACAGTTCTTTGAATCAAACGTGTTTTGATACAATTGTTCACAAAAAAGCAAATAAGGAGGAGCTGCTAATAAAAATAAAAGATTTAGCAATTATTTTTTTGCTGGAGTGGTTAGAAGCTGTTCCTGTCTTGAAAATCCATGTAGATTTTAATGTGGGGCTTGGCCATCATTCAGTTTCTGTATGTTTACAATTGATCCAGGTACAGTTGTTTGGGTTTTTTTAAAACGAAAGGATAGTATTCATGGGAGACAACATAAAATTGGTATAAAGCTTCCTTGGATTCATATGGCTTTTTCCTGTTCCCAGACGTTCTCAAGATATTTTGGCAAAAGGTCAGTATTGTATCATTTCCACTCTATCTCCATTCTAGCTGACTGCAGGTTTGCTGATAGAATTGTAGCATGGAGGTTAAATGGTGAAACTTCTGTGTCTGAGGCTGTCACTCTGGCGTGTCATTAAAAAACCTAGACGATTCTGTTCACATAAAAATCCCCTTCTCAGCATAACCGACGCTTGTTTTGCTACTGCTGTACTATTTAAAGGAAAGGAAGAGGTGATCTTCAAGTCACGATGTATGTAATACATTCTTGATATTTTGGGTTTTCTTATTATTTTTTATTTAATAAACTATATGTTGATATATATCTTACTCAAGACCTGAAGACGAAATGTGACCTAAGGATACACATATATTTGCCAAATGCTGTTAAAAGCTCTTTGGTTTGCAGAGCTCAGTATTTAAATCACAGAATTTAAGTTGTTCGTGCCGTTTTCTTCATCCCTGTGTATATATATGTGTTACGATGCAGCGTTACATGACCAGAGACTGTTTTGTTCTTGGCAGTTCTGCCTCAGCGCACAGGATAATTGATGTTTAGGCGTTTACGTAGTGCATGAGGCTCTTGGACATCCTTTAGTGAATGAGGTTGAAATGAACCTGGTGAGTAGGTCAGGAAGTTACAGAGCAGAAAGGATAGTTTTGTGCTGAAGGTGGCTGAATGTTCCCTGGCTCTTTCTGTGGGCAGTTCAGAAGATAGTTAGTACAGGAATCTCTCTAGGAAGATTGAGCATATCTGTGCAGCACACTAATAAACGTGTTATAGGACTTTCTGCAAAGGAAGAGGTATGGCATATACTTACGTTCAAAAGGGTATCTAAAATGCATGTAATGAGCTCTGTTATGCTGAAGGGTATGGTGTTTGTTCTCTTTTCTGTTCTTGAGCTGTTTGTGTATCTGCGTATGTTGCTTTATTATGTAATATTATTGCTTTGTATGAACAGAAGAACAGTAATAATAGGCAAGCCTTAGGAACATGGAACTTATCGGCAGCATCCACGCATGCTCATATCCAGGTTGGGGTTGTAGGATGGCTTTTGTAACGCTCTCTAACTTGCTTGAGGAGCAGTAGGTTGTTTAGCAGTAATCTGGACTGCATTCCATACTTGTTTTAAACTGCTCCCACAGATACCATCAGCTTTAGCTACATCTTACGTAGGACTTGTCCTTTAAATTTGGACTCAAACTTGTGGAGTTCGTAGCGTTTATGTGTGTTTTTGGGGTCATACACATGATAAGTGAATTTGTAGTATTTGGACAAATACAATGCTTCCATATCTCAAGCATATCTGTCTTCAGTGATACTTGTTGTTGATGCTTCTGTTGCGTATGTGAGGCCTGGCTGGAGACAGCACAGCCTACTCTTGTTTTGGCCAAAGTTCTAGAGGTTCTTTTATTGCCTTTTCAAACGCTGTTCAGAATCCATTAGGCTACAATGTATGGCGAGATCTTTGTCAAGAGGAAGAAGGACCTGTGGATCCTTATTGCTAGGCAAAATAGTAGAACATTTTGTTGGCCAGCTGTGAGAGAACTAAGGAGGAGTCAGTTTGGTATATTCCAGTTCTACTGTCTACATTCTGGCAACTGCTCACCACAAGTTTATTGGACCCATTTTAGGCCCAAACAGAAAATGCTAACTTGCCATTTTTGGTCTTGGAGTTTTCTTTGTGCTGCGGAGAGAAAAATCTGATGCACTCGGCTGAATGTTGTACTTGCTATGGGAATTTGCTTTGGCTAATGCAGTTTTTAAGACCTGTTGGTTCATTCAGAGGTCAAGGAACATTTATGTAAGAGAGTCTTCAATAACATTCCTTTAACTTGGCAAGTTGAAAAAGCACAGCGCCAATTTGTCTCCTCATTTGAGTATTAAATTTTTGCATGGATCCTTTGGACTTCCAACCTAACAGTGAAATTGCCTTTAAAATCTGAAGACAGCATCATGTAAAGGCAGTGTCATGCATTATGAATTAGTTTCCATTGATTTCCGCCCCCCCAACCTCCTTGAGGGCTAACCCAAACCCCAGCACACCATCTAAGAGTTTTCAGCTGAAATGGTATACAAAGGTAAGATTTGTCTAAACTTGCTTAAGTCCAGCTATCTGCTGTTACCATTTTTCATGCATCCAAACGTTCTGGAGATAGCGGATGTGAGGGAAGGCCCCGTACTCTCTGTGTGTAGCTGCTTCTCTTCACTGAAGAATCCGTAGTGTTTTGGTGTTTTTTCTATTTCTCTCACACTTGCCATCTGTACAGATGCTCAAAGCATTTGCCTCCTCTCAAGTCCGTAAAAAAAAAAACAACCCACGCTCTTTGGTAAATCATAGATTAAAAGCATCAGGTTAGGAAACATTTGAACTGATTCCTTTCCTTAGAAAGACAGACAGACTCTGCTCTCACATGCAACGAAGTGGGTTGAAGGCTGATTTACCTGAGCCGCCTCCTGTGACTTCAAGCAATAGAAAAAGCAGATGTCTCTCTGCAGAGTTTTCTTATACATTAAATGCTCTTCCTCCCACTTCCATATGCAGTTATTTCATATTGTGTTCACGGAATTCATATTTGGTTTATGTAAAGCTGAAGGAGGAGGAAAACTGGGGACACGTTGCTGAGAAGCAGGATGAGATAACCAGCCTCCTCATCAGCTGCTAGTTACCAGAAGGATTTCAGATATCGTAGAAGCACTTGAAGGAAAGCTACTCTTAATTTTCTTTTCCTCCTTTTTGCCATTTCCCTTGGGACAGAATTGTATTGGTTGTTTTATTATCCCATTGTCGTGACAGATCCTGCCCTCTGCAAATGTGAACCGTGGTTTTTAAAAAAAAAAAAAAAAAAAAAGTGTGTTTCATTATGGAATGATATGCTTGGTGTACCTTTGCTTTTGGTTTTTTTGACCCTGGGATTTAAACAGTAGTAACCCAGCCCCTGTATGCAAATGCACGCTTACAACACCTAGCTTGTGTTGCAAATATCGCCAGAAAACTTACCAGCTTCTTACTGCCAGAATTACCGTATTCTGGCTGGGAAGGTAACACCCTTCGGCTGAGTCTATGCAGTTAAATAAAATGAGCTAGATACTGCTCTTGGGCTCAGAGGCTAGATGTCACAGCTGGGTTTGCATCCATGCAGTTTGTAGCTAAACTCTTCTTCCCCAGAAGCGAATGGTTGCGTCAAAACTGCCTTGTTAGGAGAGGTTTCCTGAATCATGCTGGGACGTTATACAGTAGAGCGATAGCTGACATGGGCAAAAATTGTGCTGGGGAGTGAGAAAGAACCAGGATGAATGATCATGTGCCGGTGTTTGTGTCAGAGCCTCGCCCCCGTTTTATTTATGAGTGGAGACAGAAGCCTGTCAGTTCAGTGGAAATAATGTAGAGCTGCGTGTCTTTTATCTGCTTATATAGTCTCCTTCTTCAACTGGCGTCACTTGACAGAGCTTTCGGGCATGAGAGCAAAGCCTGCAGTACCTTGTTTTGGAAAGCGATATGCTGCAAACGGTCCACCACCAACCTCTGGGGCCACTCAAAGACGACTGGAAACATACAAGTCTGTGCACTTGGTTTGCTTGCCAAGGTTCACAAACACTCTGTGCCTAGATCACTTGGGCAGTGAGGCAGTGCATACGCTCATATTCTTGAGTTGGAAGCCAAAATGACAGGAGGAGTAGGGAATCTGAATTAAAAAGAAAAAAGAAGAGAGAATGATGGATTTAAATGGATTGAAGAGGCTAGTTCTGGAGCAGTATTCTCAATGACTATTTGGTCAGCTCTGTCGTTCTGCTGCTTCTGTCTCAGGAGAAGTAATTTTTACCCATGTGTGATTTTTATGGTCAAGCGTAGTGAGAATCAGTTTCTTGGGTACCTCAGTAGTGTTAGCAGCTTAGCCATTTCCACTGCTCAAAATTGAGCCAGCGGCGATGCATATTCAACATAGCTAGCCACTACAAAACAGCCAGTTCTGTCCTTTATCCCACTACAATTAACTGCTGAAACTGGGAAAAAATCAATGCTTAATTGAAGATGCAACTTTTGCCATGGAATGGTTAATACTGATCAGAAACTCATGGGCAACCTGGAAAAGGAGTTTGCCTTTCCTTTCTTAGGGCAGCAGCGTAGTATTTCAATTTTGGTTTTTGCTACAGTTGGTCAAAGTCAAATCAGGATTTCCATCATCAGGCAGAGATTTAGCTGGTTTGTCATGTCCCTTGCTGTTGCTTTCCCAAACCAGTGATGCCGTGTCCAAGTGGCAAATACAGAGAAAGAGCTCAAGAGTTACGACTGTGCTTTCATACCTGAGGCAGAAGATGCCTCTA
Organism: Aptenodytes forsteri; assembly: GCF_000699145.1. Lineage (NCBI taxonomy): Eukaryota > Metazoa > Chordata > Aves > Sphenisciformes > Spheniscidae > Aptenodytes > Aptenodytes forsteri. The sequence goes on from NW_008795298.1 coordinate 1,626,401, forward strand.
AGGAAATAAAACCTGAAATCAGCTTGAGCTGACCGCAGCCATCTGTGCTCCAGAGCACAAAGTTGCAGAGGCAGTATTACCACAGAGACCTCTGACTTGCACTTCTCATCAAGTCCACGTTAGGATTTCACTCCTCTGGGTCAGCACTAACAATTCACAAGCTTGCAGCGATTCTTCTGTAAAATCACTTCTGACAAGCTCGCTAGGACCCCTTGCTTCGTTATCCCTGGTGGTTAGTGTGTAGGTGTTGGGCAGTCCTTTATCCTAGCTGTGTTCCCTCTTTTTACTTGTTTGTCATTTTCCTGTGTATGTTGTACCTTTTATCTGTAAGAGCTTTAACTGCTATATTTTGCAGTTGGGGGGGGGGGGGGAGAAAGAAAGAAAGAAAAAGAAAAAAAGACAGCAGATGATGTCTTTTTGTGTGAGAGAAGCCCTGGGTGCTGGAAAAAGTTGTTTGTAAAGCTCTGAAAAAAATCTGCATTGACCTTGAAGCATGTTTGGCCGCCTTATCTTATTACAGTTCTTGCAGTTATACCTGGGGTGAATTAATCTCTTCATTAGCTACGTCTGACTGCTCAGGCAAATGTATCATTCAGTTGGGTGAACATTCTGACTTTCTTTTTAAGCAAAGAGATGTCGCCATTTTTCATAGTACGTCCCAGGGGGTGGTTAAATCTTTTCACTGCGGAGGAAGACATGTTCTGGCTTTAAATGAAGTTTGAAAACACTAGTGGACTAAGTATATTCTAGTGCCTAAATACATACGCACAGCTATACCTATGGTCTCCTTTGCTCTCTACCTCCTTTTGGAATTCTGAGGAGTGTTCACAGTTATTTGTTTCCAGACCTATTGATGGCTGCTTGTGACTCACGTTTATGTACTTCACATGCAAAAATGGCAATGAATCTTCTTTCAGTGTGTTGTGTTAAAACATGAGCATTTCCATTTTGAAGAAAGGTGCTGCGTTGTGCTGCAGCTGCAGATTACTGTAGGAATAAGCAAACTTTGTGGAAACCGATGGCTTGCAAGTATTTGAAAGTGCTTTGCAGTTTCACATATATAACTAAAATATGCGAATGTGACTGTCATGGTAATCCAGACCCGCAGGCACGAACTGGGAGAGCTGTCTTTAGTGTGTGTGCTTCCTGCACCTTCCCCCTATGCATCGTATGCGTGCGGGATGGAAGGAGGGGTGCTGGGGGTAGTGCGCCTGAGCTACGGGGAACTGGTATGGGAGCAGTGAGTGCATTTCGGTAATCCAAACCCGCAGGCACGGACCTTGAGCTGGTATGAACTGGGAGAGCTGTCTTTAGTGTGTGTGCTTCCTGCACCTTCCCCCTATGCATCGTATACGTGCCAGATGGAAGGAGGGGTGCTGGGGGTAGTGCGCCTGAGCTACGGGGAACTGGTATGGGAGCAGTGAGTGCATTTCTTACGCTTGCGGCTTATTGTTCTGCCTCTGCCTCCTCTCTGCTTCCTGTTTCTTCCTACGTTTACGCTGGTCTCTGCTGCAAAAAGGGAACGTAGCAGATGAGTTGGAGTGTGTCAAGCCAACACCAAGTGAAATGGAGATCATCTACTGTAAGACTTTGATGCAAGTCAGGAAAGATTTCGTAGGGACCTGCAACTGGAAGGGGCATAGCGTTTGTTCGAAGGCATTCATATGTTATAATCCTCTCTATCTAGGATGAAAATCCTAACCTAGTCTATTGAGTGCTGCCTTGAGGCAACATTATCGTTTGCCCTTACCACTGGTGCTGGGACATGAGTCCCAGCCTCAGTCCTCTTGGCTATAGAAGCTTTGCTCTGATTTTCAGCATGAACTTCATTCCTGGCTAGTTTATATCCCTTTATTCTTTTGTCATCATCATCCTCTAACTGAAAGTTTTTCTCCCTGCTTTGACACTCTCTTCATGATATTTTCAAAGAAATGGATATTCCGAAAGGATATTGAAATCCATCTGGATTATGCAAATGGCATTTCAGTCATCTGTTAGAACGACTCCTCCAATCTGTCCCTTTGTTGTGTTTGTGTGTATCAGTGATTCTGTCACCAAAATGAAATCCCGTTAGAAGTGATTGGAAATATTATTAGAGCATTAAGTGCCTTTGGCAGGAGAGGAGGCAGAATAAAAGGCATTTAACTATGAAGAAAGAGCCCACAAAGGAATATTTTATGCACAGGACGTACAGAAGGCACTAAACTGCTGGGCTCTCTTCCCCTCTATCATCTGAAGGAATGTCATTAAATGTGTTAGTTATTATGAAGAAAGGCTCTAGCTCTGTTTGGTTGCCCTGTATATGTGCTAGCTTTAAGAAAATCTGCGGTTTTGCTGCTGATCTGGTAGTGATTTCCTGTCTGTAAAAGGAAAAATTACGATTTTTAATTGTACTGTATGTTGCTATCGCATGTGGCATTTGTTTGCAAGTTTAGCTTTATTCTGTAGAAGTTTAACAGTAAACACTGACTACCAGAATACCTGCCAGCTGCCTCTTCCACCAGATCTTTTCTGTGATTTAACTATGGGACTTACAGTGCATCCTTCTTTACTGAGTTCACTGTTCAGCTAAGCCAGATTTTTACTTCGTTAGTGAATGACACTACCGTACAATAGAAACACGCTCTGATACCAGAGATTGATGACAAATCGCCTTGCTGTAATTCCAGTCCATTTCGTTGGATGCTGCAGGTGGTTTATTTGCTTATATGATGTACTTTGAGTAAAACAGGCAAACTTCTTTCATTTATACCAACATCAATCTGGAACGAGCCAAAGAAAAATACAGTGCAGCTCCACCGAGTTTGCGTTCAGCAGACTTTCCCTAGGTGTAGGCCAGTGACATCTATAGCAGTTGGGTGCATTGCTGCTGTTCATCTGAACTTTCCTGTTCTATGGAGAGGATGCTCACTATCCAGAATCGCAAGGTTAAAATGCTATTGTAAATAAAGGTAAATTGCAGCTTCAAAACACTTCATACGTTTGTGCATTTTTTTCATTCTAAAATTCAGTTTTTGATAATGTTTGCTTTCAACCTTTTTCTTACAGCTTGTTTCTGATGGCTTTGAAGTGCCTTCTTGGATTTATTTTCAAGACACTTACCTTGTAAACAATACTTGAACCAAGTATTTCACTGTCTAGGACAAATAAATCTAGATTTTCAATAATCAAAAAGCATTACTGAATTTTTTTCAGGTTTTCCATGCTGCTAGTGTATTGAAAAAAATGCAGTTTTCATAGTCCTTTTCGATTTTAGGCCCTAATATAATGCTGTAATAAAATCCTTAAACTTTTTTTCTAGCTAAAGCTTTTATGTGCTCTTCCTTAAATTTCAGATGGTTCTTTGCTGAAATTGAAACCTACCTGGGAAGAGTATTTTGGTACGCGGTGGGACTTGAGATGATGGGAGGGAGGATGGTACTCATTGTGCTTAAAGGCTCTTCCCAGATGGTCACTAGTTGGCCTCCTAAGATAATTACTGATGTGGAGAAATTATTCCTGAAGGAATCAGGGTGTCTTATAAGGTCCAGGAGGTTTGGAAAGAGTTTGAAAAAGTGTCCTCGATAACAGTATTTCGCTATAAAATTCATGTCTTGCACCTTTTTCTGTTAAACCTTCTAAGTGAAAACTAAATACAAACTAGGAAAGTTTTCAGCTTAAATTCAAAAAAAGGAGAGAACATCATAGCCCAACCTATACCCTCACTGGACCTCTTTGTGGTTTGGATTAGGTTTAATATTCCCGGAACAGATTTGCTCTCAGTTCATTCCAGTGGCCTGTACAACTCTCCCTCCGAAGTTCAGGGGGGAAAAAAAGGGTGGGAGGGGAAAAGGGGGGCTTGCCTATGCGGGCTTGCCGTGGACAATCTACTTCTGTGTATTTCAGTAGCTCCTTGAAGAAAGGGTTGTTTCCATTTTTCTAGGTGGGTCAGCTCTGGTTTGCCCACAGTGATGGCGAGGGAATTTGGGTTCTTGAGGAAAAAAAAAAAAACCAACAAAACCTACATCTTTTTAGACTAAATAAAGTACGTAAACTTGCTCAAGATCCTGGCTGGCTGAGCATGTTTAAATTGCTGCCGCCCCGTTTCCACTGCTGCTTTTACCCACTCTAACGGGACTAAACTAGCACAGGTATGTTAGCAGATAGAGTTGCACGCTGTGTCTGCCATGTGTATGCATCTGTAGAGTTCTGTCAGACTTCCAGTATTTTTCAAACTGAAACAAGCAGCTTTCCAAATATTTTGCGGCACCCGGGTGCACCTTTTCTCAAAAACACTGGTAGAGTGAAGTCCCTTTTACTGTTTAATACACTTTTCTGAGCCAGCTGCAAACGATTTGCCATTTTTTTTCCTGAAGCACAGTCTGGGGAGCTGTTGCAGTGGACGAGAGCTTCGGTTTGAAGAGCAGAGTCCATGCCCAGAAGAGGGCACCCCTGCCCGCAGGAGCCTGAAAAGGTCAGTTTCCCAAGCGATGCGTTAGAAGTATGTTTCCTTTGTCATGCCACAGGTGAGCCAGGAATGATGTACCTGACAACACTAGAGTGGGATAAAAAGCAGTTATTTTTCAACAGGCATTTAAAAGATGATATTTCCTTCCTTTCAGAGAGATCTGTTTTTGGTTTGTTTGTTGGGGGTTTTTGGGGGTTTGGGTTTGGTTGGTTTTTGTTTTGTTTTTTTTTTTAAGAAATCAATTGAGAATTAAAATTAATTACTTCCGTCAAGACCTTACCTACCTTTGGTGTATTCAAACAGTGTAATCCGAGTAGAAATAATATTTGAGTAGTCCGTGTTTGCTGCCAAGTTTTCCAGCAAGTCAAACTGCTGAATTGGTGCAGGTCTCTGGCTCATCACCCTAATGTGACGTTTGTTAGTGATGTAGTAGTTTTTAGATTACATAAGTCTCCTCTGCAGGAGTAGAGAGAGTGTTTCCTTCACTTGAGTTGTCCTGTTCGTTCAGTTTAGTCCAAAAAACCTGGTTCGCTCACAGTTGAGGAAACCAAACGGAGGAGAGGGAGCTTGCAAAGTAGGGATGCTGCTTTTACTCTTTGACTGTAGGAATAAAAACAAGCTGTGATGTACCGATGCTAAAACTCTGAAAAACAGAACAATAAAAAGTGTTTAGTTCACTGATTACAGGCAGTGCTTTATTTAATAAATCAGTTGTTTTCCATTGCAAAACATAGTTACGAGGTCTTTTTTGTGCGTTCAGCTTTTTTTAACAGTTTTAACGTTTGGCAGTTGTAAGTTTCAATATACTTTATTAAAAGAGTAATTAATCTTAATTTAAAATTTATTTAGAACCTTATTAATTATGTGATCATAAAATGGATGTATTATGTATTCTGGTCATTGAAAAGTTCAGTTCAGAGGTTTTATTTGCGTGTCTTAGTGGTTACAAATGACGAGTGAATCTTTCCTTGTGATAATAAAATTTGCAAATACAAACCAAGATCTAAATCCTTGCCCTTAAGAAAGGTTCCTTGTTTCTGAATGAAGTTGTGTTTTTAATCTGTGATGGTCCGTAATAGATCCTTTGGTAAAACACCAGAGTACTGGTCATATAATAGAAGTTAATACTCAACAAAGGGACGCCTCTCTCTCTGCAGCAGGTGCTTTCAGGTGCTAGCAATCCCATATCCTAAGAGAATGGAAACTCCAGCGTCAGATCTGATTCTGTACTACCTCTGTGTCACCGCCTTTTCATTTTTAGGTCCCATTCTTGGTACTGCAGGGATTCTTTTTGCAATCAAACTGTACTAGCTTACTGTGATTTTTAATTGATATATTATCTATCTCTTTTTAACTTCCTGTTTGTCTTTGAGTTGGGGTAACGAATTCACGCTAATCAATCCCTACTATGCTGGAGTTTATTCCTCAGGCATAAGTTTTAGCTTGAATGGACATCCTGGGAAACTGGAGTCCTCTTCCTACTGGTTAGGTTTGCCAAAGGTAGCCAACTTTCCACTGAAATCCCAGCATCTCTGTGCCCAAGTCCTGAACCGAAGAACCTGAAAACGGGAGGACTTTCTTATCCTCATTTTCATCCATGTTCATAACTTTTCTGCAAGTACCACTAACAAGGGTGTTACTGATTTGAGTGACTGATGAAAGTAAGAAACTGAGCCGAAGTATCAGAATTGTTTCATTTAAGTAGGCTTAGATCTATTTGTAATTCTTGGCCAATATCAAGCTAAGTTCAATCTGATCTGTTGCTTTATTGATTAAATATTTCACCTTTTAATGTCTAGCACTCAATAAATTTTGGCGTCTACAGTATTTATGAAAGAAAAGATCCACGTTAAATTAATGGTACACAAATATGAAGTGAATGACTGGCCATTTTGATGTTTTGAAAGACAAAAAAGTATTTGTTAGAAATGCCTTTCCGTTTTCCTAAAGGAATTATAAATCTAAGAGCTTGCTTCTCACTTAAAATATTTTTTTACCGATTCTTTTTGAACTTACTATGCTAGGACTTTTAATGGAAATGCTAACATGAATGGTGCTATTGTAATGGTTATATGGAGTATAGAAAGCAGTCACAGTGCCATTAATAACATGCTATCGACATATGTAGCAGGCAAGCCTGCCTGCAACCGTTGCTGCCAGTGGGAAGCACTGTTGTAACTCACTTTCTCCAAGACTCTTTCCAATGCGCGGCATTGAAATGGAGTCTCCGTTATGTGCATATGGGAATAAATATTCCCTCATTTGGAAGAGCCTATGAGAAATTACATTTGATTTTTTTCAAAAGTCAGCTGAAAGTTTATTCTTAGAAGGGAAGGCTTAACTTGTTAGTAATACTCTTCTCCTGTTTCCTAAATATGTTAAATGCTAACTCATGGAAATGATCTGATTTTAAAAATACTGTGATGGTTCTTGGGTTGCTCTCTGTTGTATTTATCATTAGAAGAACAAAGTAGGTGGGTAAAATTGTGTTGAAATAATAACCTACTAAGTAAATACCTATTCGTATCTATTCAAGTAGAAGATGTATATCACCCATGAATAAGCGATGGGCAAATCTCAAAAGATTTTTGTGGTCACCACTTCAGTAAGAAGGGGAATTTTCAGGTACTTATCCAATTACCCAAATTATAACCCCGAGCTCTTAAACCTTCATGCTGAAGTGAGAAGCATGAGAACAAGCTCGTTCCAGAAGGATTCAGTACTCTCTGCTCTTTAGCTGTGACAGCGGTGCTGTGATTTGTAGTCTTTCTTTTGAGATATTTTGACGCATCCAAGATCAACTTCCTGTCTGAGCCACTCTAGACAAGTAGATAAATCTGTAGATATTCTGACAGTTTCCAAAATGAAAATAAATTTTGCCAGCAGAAGTGTGTTCAGGTGGAAAAGGGATAGACTAGAAGATGCAGCAGATGGAGTAGAAGGCAACGGAGAGTCTGGTTGTCTCAGGTGGGAGGGAGTTAGGAGATAGGCAGGTAGCTAGGCAAGAAACAAGCGGTGTGACAGAAAATATTTGGAGGTGCACCGCTTGCACCTACGTGCTCTTCTCTTCTGCGTGATCAGCGATGGAAAAAGGAACTGACGGAGAGAAGGGGAGTTTTATTCTGGTTATTTTGCTCCACAGAACTTAACTGTGCTAAATACTGTCTTGGCTGGTGTTTTGACTAACAGAAGAGCTGTGAGTCCCTATAAAGACTAATTTTGTTTTCACACGGTGGCATGTGACTGTGACAAGGGAGTTAGCCATAAGAGCTTACCCAGGTCTGAAGAAGGGGAAACTGTGTGTAAATCTTAGTGGATCTATAGACCTAATTCAGTGCTGAATTTACGCTGCTCAGTACACTGTTCACTGGTGTATGGGACAGTGTCTGCCAGGTTGATTTTTAGTGGGGAGGGTGGATCTGGGGCAGTGTTTGCTGGATTTAGCTTTGGCTTAGGGAGGGTGGCGTTTAAGTGGCAGCCTACACCAGAGCCGATGGGGAGTATGCTTTTGGAGAGGTGGAGTTCCTCCCGGGGTGAACGATTTGTCTTTGGCTACAGAGCTAGTGAGAGCAGATCCTATTTAGTGCAGCTCATGTAAATGCAAGATTTGCGAGCGTAAGGAAGAATTGGATTCAGTTCTGTGGCTGTCGTCATCTCTATATCCCGTTTGAGCACTGACTACGAAGACAAGAGAGCAGGATAATATGCTACCAGAGATACTGGATCACGATATCAATAAAGCAGGGATAAAGTAATGTTGGTGTTTGCTCTAATTCCCCCCTATTGCCTTGGTTTTCAGATGTTCTCCCATTTTCTGGAGTACAGAAATGTCTGCGTGACTTAAGCGTTGCTTTAATAATTTCTCTCTGCCACTGAATAGACATGAATTCATTGCTTGATAAGCCATACCTGGCTATGAATGATGCAATAAAAATATGCTGTCTCTTACAGTCATGTGCGTAAATGTAAGCATCAGTCAATGTTAAATTGCAGTTTTTATTTCTCAACCAGTAATGTTTCATGTATTAAGGATGTAAACATTTTTCTGATTATCGTGACATGATTTTCTTTATCTAATGTCTCTAATTCAGAGCAAAGTTTCCAAGCAATTTTCTAACCTCTGCTAGAACATTTAGCAAACGTAGTCTACAGAAGCAGTTAGCTCAGCCAGAAAAGATATTTTCGTCCTTCCACAGCACAGTGTTTTTACTGCTTTCCAGAAAGAACACAGCAACTAAATCTTGTTGCGAGGAGGCAAAACTATCCTGGTCAAACAGAGAGCCAAAGTTTTACTTTTCTGTCTAGCTAATGTTTCTTCAGTAACAATTATTTAAAGCTCTGATACTTTACTGCAAAGGGGACTCTTTGAAGTGCTGTAATTCACAGGTCTTTGTAAAACAAATGAATATCTTGGGAAGAAAGCTATGTCAGCTAATAAGGAAGGAGAAACTTGGGAAGTGATTTTTAGTCAGTATATTTCTCTGACTTCAGTTCAGCAGGGCAAAGAATCTGCCCGAGTATTAGATTTACAGATTGTATTAAAAAAATCTGTGGCCAGAGGAGGGGGAAAAAAAAAAAAAGGAAGGGGGGGGGAAGAAAAAAATTGGAAACAAAGAACAGCAGTTTCACATGTGTTGAAAAGGGAGCAAATAGATCAGAAGTAGATACAAGGTGCTCTGTATTTCTTCTTTTATATGATGATGTCAAGCTTAAATGATTTACATATCTCAATTATATAGAATACAGTTCGAAACTTAAAATTATCACCAAAAATTCAGTACCTATTCCAGACTTCTATTAAGCTTCAATTAGGATTAATTTCACAAGTTTTGTTTGGTAGGCCAATAGCTAGCGTAAGCCCGTATTCAAGTGAAGATTTCAGGGAGAGATTTTGTTTATGTGTTTTTTAATAGCAGTAATTTTCTGTGGTATTAAATCATCTCATTCTTAAGATCTACCATTATGTGTGCCTGTAGATTACAAGTGAATGCCAGATGTCAATGAATAGTCAAGAATTTCCCCTTGCTATGGAAGGAGAGATATGATGTAGCAAAGAGAGAAGATTTGGCTTCACAAATACAGGTGTCATCAAGTGCAGTTATACACTAGATCTGCCTGTGTTTAATGTGAGCATCAAGACTTTCTCGTGAGGGCAAAGCCACCGATTTCCAGGCCGGAACTGGAGCTGGCTTAAGCCCTAAGCCCTGCCAGCCTGAAATATAAAAGCACACTTAGAACGCACTTTCAGTGTCTGTCCATGAGCACATCTTTAATTTTACCTGTAGGACAGTTTCCAGGGCCCCGAAGGCTGAATACTGCTTATTGTCAGGCTTGAGCTGGTATATATTTGATGTCTTGTTAATAGTTTCTCTGGAAGATGCTTGTCTGAAGATGGGCAATGACCAGGTAGGTAGTTCTGCCTGAAGTGCAACAGGGAGGGATTTCTCAGATGACTTTTCCTCATATCTATACTGTATGACTGTTTGTCTGGGACTTCTGTTAGAAGAGACCTCGTGTATCCTTGCAGTCATATCGGTTAGCTACCTGGTCCTAGGTTAAGGGTTTTACCCCAGGACTTCTCCGTTCTTGATTTTTTTTCCTGATCTGGGTGGTTCTTTTGTAAATCTTGCAGTTCGGGTGGGAATTCTGCTTCTGAAAAGTTTGGCCATTTGTCCACTTTGATGCACGCGCACACAAAATAAATTAAAGGTGGTTACTTAACCTTGTTCATGAGGCCACACATAAGAATATGAATTTTACTGCAGTTTGAGGAAGGAAGTTTCAAAGCCTAATGCAGTTTACCCACTGAGTTTCAGAAGGATTTTGAGCACCTAAGTTTTGAAAAATTCAGCTTAAGCCTTTAAGTTGACTTTTGTAGACCCTACCCCCTCCCCCCCCCAAAAAAAAATTACAGTTTTTGAGAAATAAGGCCATTTGTAGGGAAAATGTTCCCTATCAAAACCTGTGGTTTCTATACCGTAACTGATTTGGGATTAGCTAAATCCATTAAACAATGGATTTAAAGGTGGGAAACCGAGTGAAGTATATTGGAGTGAAGTTCACGAGGACGTGTGTAAAAGAATAGTCTACGCACGTTAACTCACTGTATATAGTGGCCGGCACAGCACGCTCCTGATGGCCACAGAGGTTGTGCTCTCCTTAATCAAAATGACTGAAATGAATTCTCTCTCTGGGACTGAGGTGATGAAATTAGAAGACATATTTAAAAGGGCTAGTGCTAAGTGTCCAAATGGACATAGCGATTAGAAGGAGAACTTGCTCTTTTCACAGAGTATCGCAGCCCAGAGATACTGGTCTTGTGTTTTGGCAGATGAGGGAAAGAATGCGTACAGAATGGTGTTGATTCTGTAAGTAACCGCGAAACAAGATAAAACAAGAAATGAGACCTGGAGTTTTAAGTTTTATCTCTGTTTGTGCTTGTAAAATGGCAGTGTTGAGTAGCGTACTGACAGTTTGGAAGCTTTTTGGAAAGTTTTTGTTTGTCAAATGCCGCTAAGCAGAGTTATTTGGAAAGGCAGCATAAAGTAGCCTTCTGAAATAATTCCTGTCCTTGCTCACTACAGTCAGTCATTGAAGCTGTTGTTTAAGGTGAGAGGGAACCAAAGATGACATACAGCAGTGTGGCTGTATCATGAATGGAACGATACAAATAAACATCAGCCTAAAACTTAACTCAGTGTCTGAAATAACCTGGGAAGTGGATAAGAGAGAGAATTCTTCTTTCCACACTGGGGACCTGGCTTGATTGCTGGAGCTGTCTCTCCATGCTCTTGCCAAAGATAGCAGATGATTTTTAATGGCCACACCTATTTAGGATTCTTATTTTATGTCTCATCCAATAAAGGATAGAATAAACGTTGTTCTGTTTCAGAAAAATACAGCAGGCATGGTAAATGCTTCCAAAACTAACAATTCTTTAGAAAAATAACTGTGTTGTGGGGTGTAGCAGACTCGAGCTCTTTATTAGTCTAATGCTTGCATAATGTGACCGTTATTAATTTCATTAGTATTTACTGTGCCAACTCTAGTTATAAATCATATACTATCATCTTCTTCTGTTTGCTTGTTTAAAAATGTTTTTTCCGTGGCCTTATATTCCATTAAACATTCCATGCTTCTGCAAGGTGACTCTCGAGGGTGGTCCTGGTTAGCTGCTGAGAGCAGAGTGCGCACCAGCCTCAGCTCCCTTGGCACGTGCTCTAGGGCAGTGCGGTTACCTTGTCCGTAACGGTGGTATGTTACCGTGCTCAGCGGTGCCACGGCTGGTTCCTGTCTGTCTGTTCATAGCTTGCACCTAGTGCTGCCTCTCTGCTGACTCGAGCCACCGTTCCGTATTGTGCGCTTGTGTCGGCACGGTTTAGGCAAAGGCTATCCCCGTTCCTATCCTAGAAGATGCTATTGGAGGTCATGACATTCAGGGGGTGTCAGTACTCTTCCAGTATTCTAGCAGTAGATCCAGAGCCGGTGGACTCCATCTTGCTAAGTATTATTTTTTGATTCCTCTATTCATTCATGATGTGTGTGCTGAAATAGCAACTTACAAGGGAATGCAAATAGTAGAATCGAAGCGGCTGTTTTTGCTTCCCCCAAACCAGAAAGTTTCATTTTTGGACAACTGTAATTAAAGCCAAAGCAGCAAAGAACACAAGACCTGAAAAAGGCTGGTGCGTGTGCTACTTCCACTTTACATCCAAGTAGATAATAGCTTGGCTGTTGCTTAGGAGCTCTGCTCTGCTGCTTATACTTACTGGCCTTTTCTGTGTTTTATAAACTGTGCAGAACTAGCAAACAGGCTGTCTGTTAGAAAACCCGAGGCTGTTCAAAAAGCATCTGTTTGCTTAGGGACTTAGGTGATTTTGCCTGAAGAACCCCTGTTAATCAATAACATTATCATACATAAACAGCAAGCTTTATGCCGTCTTTCTGCAGTCTATATTATTGCATAATTAAAAGTTGGGGTTTGGTTTAGTTGAATTTATAGATTTACTGTATTAACTTGCAATGGGGAGGCTTCGGGAGTGGTTTCCGGCATTTGCTACAGAACTCCACTAGCATTCCTAATCCTAGAGAGAGCCTGAATTCAAACTGGCACACGTGGCGTTAGGGAAAGCATTCCTGATTTTTTTAGATGTTTTTTTTTGTGCAGGAGTTTCTGCTTTGCAATAGCCATCTTTATTTGCAAGGCGTGCATGGTTAGAAGCTTCTCGGTCTCCTTGCAAGGGCAGCCTCAAAACCAGCCAACTTGCTGATTTAGAGCCTACGGTATTATTACTGTCCCCAAACTCCAGCCAGCGTCACAAAACCACAAGAATCGAACAAACAATAGGATTTGTTTGGTAGAAAAGATTTTTCCTAACCCTGAAAGATGTCATTTGTTGTACTTCAGAGATTAATGGGGAGGGAGGAGAATTCCACTGCTTTGAGTCCCGTCTCGAGGGAACATATGAATATTTGGCTTTTGTCCTGTGAACCAGGATGGCTAACTGTTTCAGACAAGGCAAACTCAGTTGTTTGGGACAGCTTAACAGACTGGTAAATAGAACTGCCAAAAGCAGTTTTCACAAGTGGCTTGAAGTTGGTAGCCAAGACGTTCCTGAGGACTGCTTTGTCCATACAATTCATAGAATGAGCTGTGAGACTAGCCCCCATCTTAAAGATGCATGTAGGAACTTGGTGTTCAGCTAAAACCTAGTGGCACTGGTTTGTGTTGACGAAGTTCAGTGCATACTAAGTGTGGTGTGACTTCATCCCTTCATCTTCTGAAATGGATTTCTGCTTGTCCTGTACTCATCTAGCACATTGGTTAAAAGTTAACATGATGTCTTTCCCAGTATCGTATCCATTTCATAATCTACTGTAGACTATGTAACCCAGAACTGCTTGGAGGTTTCCAAAACTACTAGGATATTCCAGTAAAGTTTTGGGTTACGTGACATAATTTGAATATTTCCCAGGCATTTTTCTGAAAACATTTTTTCAAATACAATAGAAGTAAGCAGATATTTATTTTGTGTTAAGTAGAAGAACGTAGTTTTCCCAGAAGCAAACGTAGTTTGAAAACTCCTGTCCCATTTTACACGAAATTAAAGGCAAACGTTATTAGGACAAAATCGAACCAGAGTCTTAACGAACCATAGTTTTAGTACTGTTCAAAAAATGTATCGGATGTAATTCTCATTGCAACTGAACATCCAAGAAGAACTTAAGCAGCTGAAAGCAAACTGAAAGTTTTAGCGTTTGGCTTCAGTTTTGTCTTTTTAAAACTTATAATTGCTCCTTTCTGTTGTCTAAAATCCATGGAACATGAAGGAAATGGGTGACAATTAGCAAATAACTTCAGTGACATGATGCTTAAAAGAATCAACCTTACCAGAGCTTTTCCTATCTTAAAAATGCGGAATTGACATTTTTAAAACATGTTAGGAAACAAGGGCTGCAGTTGATTTCCTTAGTATTGAGTGCAGATGAGCAATCATGAGACTGTCAGATAGATGTTTTTCATTTCTACCAGGGTGACTTTTCCCTTAGAGTCTCTGTGTAGACAATTAAGCTGTTAACAGTTTCACTGCCATATCAGGCATTTAGTAGAGTCTTGCAACTGTTAAGCCATGCCAAGTCTGAAGATCTTACAACCTAAAATACTTTAAAATGATGGTAAAACATTGAAAACAAAGCTTTCAGAGTTGTAGAGGAAAAATTGGCAAGGCATGCCCTCTGTCGTATAAAAAGTTTAAAATTTAAAGATACCAATAAAACCTTTAGAAAATAAAAAGAAAAGAAAGAAAAGATCAGCATAGGAGTCTGATGTGGAACCAGCATTTCTTGGCTGTGTACAAATTCTTTCAAAGAAACATATGGAAAATTTCTTTGCAACATTTTTATTGTGCTTTTCTTAATCAGTTTCATTGCCAAAATAATTTAATGTGGGCTGAATACTTGCGCGCTCTCATTCTCTTTAAGTTCTTTGACATGAGCATGTCGTCTCAAAAAAAGGCAACTTGTATCTGTTAGACAATTCAGGCTCTTTATTGGAGCATAATGGCAGCAACTGTAATGTGCTGTAATCCAGGCGGATTTCTGAAGGCTTCGGACCAAGGCTGTGCATCCTGTGGCTCAGGAATCTGCTTCCCCGTGGCAAACAGAGACAGCTATTCCCTAGTTAGGCAGGGGCGATTAATGAGGGTGGCAGAAGAGGTCCTGACTCCGAGATATCCCAGGAGCTACAGAATATAATAAACCCACTTAAATATCAGTGGTTAAAGTGGTTAGTGATTCGTATGGCACCAAACCCAGTAATAACTTGCAATTTCTGTTGAGCAATGATGTATTTTTTTAAGAGGAGAAGAGTTGCATTAGTAGAACAGATAATTGTCCATCTGGCCTAATATTCCAGTTCTGGTTGCTTTCAAGCAAGGCGTTAATCTTCCTTTCCTCAATATACTGTTAATTATCTGACATTGTAGCTATGGTGGGGTTGGAGCAGAGGAGATTTCTTTCTGATCCCAGCTGGTGATCGGCTTATGCCTTTGTGATAAGGATTGATAGCCCCAATAATTCTTACATAAGCTAACAGCAGTTGATATTTATTCCTTTTCATAATGGAAATTATATTTGTTTTGCAGACATCAACCAGATGAGGTGGAATCTTACAAATATTCCAGCAGCTTTTTCAAGTTTGCTAGTTTGTCTAATTCACTCTTCTGCAAGTCCTGTAAACTTACTTAAACTGCAGCTGAACTGATCCTCTCGCAGAACGGGAAGATCTGAATCTTTTCATCCATAATTAATAAAGTCCTATTATGTCTAACAAGATTGACCCCAATCCTCCCACAGATGACATGCAGCACTCCATCTGTACAAATTTCAGTAATATCCCTCTTCACTCTAAAAAGTCTCTAATTTTCTGAGTATATACCCAGCTTTGAAATTTTTGTGGATAGTGTGAGCAGCCACCGTGAGCACGAGCGCTTCTTTTATTTGCTGGCTCAATTCAAGAAGGACACAGAAGAGTTGTGATGGCCCTTTGCTAGTCTACAAAGACACCAGGTGGTTTTTGTCACGTGCCTTCCATTGGCCTAGAAGAGTCATTGGTAGTTGGGATTAAATATTTTGGCTTTCAAGGCTGGGGTTTCTTTACAGAAGCAAGTTCTTGATGTCCCCTTCTAATTTACTAATGCTCTCGCTTCCTCCTGTTTTTTGGGTTCCTTCCAATCTAGTCTTAGCAGCAGCTGTGTGACCAAATGTGTATCTTCACTGAGCTCATTTTGTAAATCATTTGTGCTGTATCCCTTTTTGAATACTGAAATGACATTCCTATCACAGTTGTCTGTTCCAGATTAATAGGCAGTATGTCTGGACTTGGAGTTTTCTTGTGCTAGGATGCAAATAGACAAACAGAATTTAGTTCTGTCTCATTTGTGCTTTCTTCCTCACGGTGCCTTTGGCTGAAGCATCTGGCCAGTTCCATCTGTATATTTTGAAAGCCGAAGTCAGTGCCTTCCTTATCTCTGAGGGAATGTAGGGGTGGACAAGGCCGCGTGTCATTGGAATCTAGCATTGCCCTGACTATGCAAGAGGAAAACAAGATCAAAATGTTGGTTTGCAGCATTGGCAGCACCCACTTCAATCTTGCCTTAGGTCTTCAAGATCAAAAGAAAGAACTGTCAGTGACAATCATACCTTAAGTGTCATTACACTTCACAGGCAGGCTTCCAGCTGTCTAAAGGAGATCAAAGATAACAGCCAGTTTCCTGGCTGTCCACATCCCAGAAACTCAACACAGCTGAGACGATGTGGCTGCAATGCCTGCGCGCCAGCCATGTGGCACTCCTGTGCCTGGCCTTATGAGTAAGTATTCGGTTTAATGCAGCGATGCTACAAACATGCCTGGAAAGGAACTGCATTGTGTGACATGTTTTACTGTGACGTTTGTTTCCAGAGCAAGGTGGCTGACTGCAGGAGGCTCATGGGGAATACTCATGTTAAAACAGGGAGGGAGGAGTTGTTGAGAAGAATGAAATGCAGAACGCGCAGCATGCACCCTCCTAGCTCATGGTAAGTGCAAAGTAGAATATATCTGCTTAAACCACACTCTAGATAATGAAGAGACTGAAACTGGGGGTGGGTTTTAGTTTACTTTTAGTTTTCTTGGGTTGTTTTTTTTTTTAAGCTGACATTTGTAACGAAATGGGCATGTCCATATTGACGGTTACCATGTCTCATCTGCGGGCAATAGCTTCTTAGGATATCCTCATAAAATTCCTTGTAAATATGCAGTAATCCCTCCAGACTTGTGTCTATGAATCTTACATATCTAATTCTGAATCAGGTGGTTTTTTCTTGCTTGTAAATAGTTGCAAAATGGACCTGATTTTAATTCCCGTGAATGTTGACAAACTCTTCTGACAGGCGTTGGTTGGCTTTCTGATAGGAAAAAAAAAAAAACAGTTACCATTTCTCACACCTACTTTTCATTTTCTATGGTTTGCTTTCATATATTGCAAACTCAGTCCCAGGAAGCCTGATCCAAACAGTAGCAGGATTTCCATCAGGGCCGAAGTCCATATCGTGTTCTTTTCTTTCCGTGCTTCTGGTGAAACCAGTGTTCAACAGGAACTGTAAAATCCACTGTGAATTTGTACCGTGGCTGTATGGAGATGTCTCCAATACTGCATGCAGCCACCCAGGGAAGCGAAGAGCACTTTTTCCTTGAGTCTTTCGCCCGCTCTGCTACACGCTGGTAATAAACTGCATGGCTACTTCAGTCAGTGCCAGTATGATGCCTGTGAAATGACGTAAACTTAAGCGTTAGGTAACCTAGTCATATGCTTTTCATCTCTGCAAAATACTCAATTTCTAAATCCATTAAACTCAAAGTGGGGCCCAGCATTGTTTGTACCTAGTTTTTTCAGTCCTTTGCCTTCCCTTCTGTCTTTTCCAGTAAGAACAACATGGGAGGCCTTTAATTTTCTGCGTCAGTACTGGAAATGGGATAAAATGTAAACTTGTTTGCCTTTTTCCAGCATGCGTTGCATTCACAGACCATGAAGGAGTCTGCGTTCTACCAGAGCCATGGTAACCATTGCCAGATTTTGACTTGATGAACCAATTGTAATTTTCACTGCTATTATCGGACTGAAAAACAATCCTTTATATGCCAAACCTGGCCCTCGCTCCGATCGCTACTAGGATTGGCAAACATTCCACGAATCTCATGTTCTGACTTAATTCCAGCATTCCCCAGCGATTCAGTTATTTCTTAGAAAAATATGTTCCATTTGAAATTAAACACTGGCCATGGTAGTGTGCCTTTGTGTAGCAACTTTCACCCTGCAAGATCCCGACTAACGTTCCTGACCGTGCGTACCGGATCACATCCTCACTGGCACAGCAATCACGATGTGAGCGGTGGTATTTCCACCTGTGCTGCCCACGCTCAGCAACCACCTCCTCAGTGAGGTTGTTGGGGCTGGAACACAGCGGGGAAAGTGAGACTGCACAGCGCTTTGGGAGAGGAAGTAGAAATCTTCTGAACACAGAGATGGGGAAGTCCGAGGATGACCTCTCCCTCCCCTCTCTGTTTGATAAGTGCAAGATGTTCTTCGGCAATTAAACGTGACGAAAGCTGCTGTTTTATCTCACCCTAGGTCAGCAATCTCCCCCTCTCTTTTTCATAGGATGTATGGCTCTTTTAAGCACTGTTTAAAATAAAAACCTAAGCTTCCTGCACTCGGCATCCTCCAAAAAGTCGAGTCAACCGGAAGTTCAAGGTTTGTTGGGAATGTGACCTCTACAGAGTAGAGTCAGCTGTAAAGGAGCAAGACATCTCCCTTCGTAGGGAGCGGAGCCGTGCTTTTCAGCGTGCCTTCTTCAAACTTCGGGTGCTCGTTATCCCACCCGATCGGCTGGAGAGTCTGTGCATGAACTTAATGTTCAGGGAACGTTTCTCTTGTTTACAAAACCAAGTTGCGCTGCCTCTGAATAGCAGTATTTAGCAATACGGGTCACTGTTAAGTGAATCTCGGATCAAGTGACTTTGGGGTTGTTATTTTAAGTTACTTGCCTGATTGGAAGTTTGCCCTCATGAAAACTTGAGGCAACCTTTTTGGATAATGTAATGCTTTGTGAAACTTTTTCAGATACGGCCAGGGTAGGAAATAGGGAAAGCGTTTGGGTTCTGTTTGTTTGTTTGTTTGTTTTATTAAAAAAAAAAGATTTAATTCTCATACGTGGGTCTGATACGAAGCTTTGTTCCCCTTTTTTCTTTGAGGCCATATTTCCATTCTGTTTGCTGGTATTGCTCAGCATATTCGCTTGACTTGGGCATATGGAGTAAGTTCTGAAAGGCAGCTAAAGAGACAAATTGACAAAAATTACACATACTGTCTTATTTTTGGTCTGTGCCCATATAGGATGGGCACATACTAATAGTAGGTACTATGGGGCTGGTCTGTCTTTCTTCATATTGATTTCTCTCAGGTATGCAGGAAAAATGCCTCTTGTCATTTTATAAATAGTAATTTCCTTGTCAGCCTTCAGCTATAAAAAAATGCAAGCTTCTTTCATGCAAACTACTTGTATAGTTAGGCAGATTGATGCATCTATTTATCCTGAGACTGACACCAACATGAGGTAAAACATTAAAAGGTTTACAGCAAATTATGCCTTTGTCCTTCTCAGATTTAGACGAACGACTCTCTATCACTTAAAGACCTATCTATGCTCTCAGTTGTACAATTTGCAAGGAGTCACTTAAAGACCTATGCTCTCAGTTGTACAATTTGCAAGGACTGGCAGTATACAAAGAAAAAGTTTTGTTTTATGTGGAAACTTAGCTGCTTTTAGAATCAGCTATAGTAAAGCTAGAAAATATGATAACGGTATTTTCATAGCACAGTTAAGGCTGGGCCAGCCCAGGTGGCACCATGCTTTCACGCACAGTGCCCAGAAGCACACATTGCCAAATTGTACGGAGCCTGATCTTGGTGCTGGAAATGGGAGGAAAATCAGGGCAGAGCTAATTCCAGTTCTGTTAATATGTCTATAGTGTAGCCACACACACCGGCACTGGGTCAAAGAGTGCCTTTTATTTGTGATCAGTGATGAAGCTAGAACAGAGCTGTGAACTGGTGAGGATCTTCAAAAATATTTCAAGACTGAAGGGAGATAAGATGGGTCACTTGTTAACAATCACACTCACGTTATATCCTTAAGGGGGTAATGGAGTTTATTTACAAGTTAATACAAATATTTTGTTTCTCTGCTACGTTAGAAATTCAGTGTGGTTATGCACAAAGTGAATTAATCATTTCCCATAAAGCCACAGAGTGACATTTGTAGACGTTGCATATTCATGTTCCGAACATGAAGCCAAGTCCCAGCAAAGGTGGTGGGAGTTTTGTCGGAGGACTGCAGAAGGAAGGCTTTGTGCACCCAAGTCCAAAGCAGCCGACAGATGGATACGAGTGGACAAAGTTGCACAGCAGTCGGTGTAGTAAACTCTACGCCAGCAGGAAGCTTTGACCCATAATGATGTTATTGCTGTCTTTGCTGGAGTATGAAGCATATGCTTAGTATAGTCTCCATCTCCTCTCCCTATAACCAGAGTCTTTGGGGTTTTTGCTACGCTTGGGAGAGATTTCTACACAGCAGTCTTTTTATTGCTATTTTATTTGGACTGGGTAACCGGAAGGAGGCTTGCTTCTGAGTACGGAGAACCGTGTTACAGAGAGACATGTTAGCTTCCAGCGTCTACAAACATGTTGCTTGTCTTTGCTGAAACCACATCCCCAGCTACTCACTAAAAGGCCCTTTTTATCACAAGTATTGCGAACATGTGAGCCGTCGGCAATCCTCCTTTTCTCTACCGCTCTTCCTATTGGTCCAGGAGAACCAGCAGCTTGAATGGCAGGTCGAACATGGACAAAAGTGTTGTCTACCCCTCTCTTGTGTGTGCTGCTCTTGTTCTGAGACCCAATACCTCCTCGTAGCCTTAGCATGTTTTACGAAGGTGCTCTCTGAAACATAGCCATCGTGTGTCCCATATGGTGAACTGTATGGTGTTGAATAAACGAAGGCAGGGGCAAAAGATTTGCAAAACTCTGCAGGGCTGGAGATTGTGATATTCTTTTCTGTTTTGTTGTGATTGCCATTTTCGGTGAGCTATGAAGCAGATAGTAACCCTCCTTAAAGCTTTCTTCTATGGAACATTATAGTTACAGCTTTTGGTCTTTTTCTGTTTGTCTTTTGTGGGATGTTGAAAAGCATTTTCTGGTGCTCGTAGTAGGCTAGATGTCCTTTGAGCTGTCCTTTGGAGGTTTCTCCTTGTTGCCCAAGATCATCAAATTAGCCAGTACTTGTTCATAGAACATGATAGTGAAGAAAGAGGAGTTTGAGCCTTTCGGTGTACTCATGCCAGAGGCCGGGGACAGGTGACATAGTTGTAGATGAGCGTGGGGGGTAGGTAGGCTAGCCTTGTTACTTTTTCGTATCTCATTAAAACTGTTGTGTTTTTATCACGTAAGCCTTGTGGTTGAATTTAAATTGACCAGAGCCCTCTCTGAAGAGAGTAGTATTTGAAGCGGAGCGGGGGAAAGACGCTCCTACTAGTGGGATGCTGGCAGTACAGTATCCAAGCAGGATGGAAACTGCAGACTTCTTGCCTCCTGTTCTTTGAAGGCAGCACTTAGTTAAGACCCAGCTGCTGCTGTCTAATGGTCTGCTGAGACTAAGTTAAAGGATCTGAAGTGTGTGAAACTTGTATCGAGAGCTGCTGCAGTGGGTTACAGCATCCCTGCGCACGAGAAAAAGACCTCCTTTATCTCACTGACACCATTGCAGCTTCCACCATCTGTAAGACAGGCTATTGGGAGTGTCTCGCCAAAAGCAGTTGCTGAAAGGAAAGTAACGGTGATGACGGAGTAGGGAATAAGCTTCTCAGGGCCACTGGCTCAGGTATGAAACGGCCACCGTTAGTGGATGCTCTTGCTTCTGTAACTGCCTATAAAGCTACCTTGATAGCCATCTCATTTTCTTTGGTCCTCAATCAAGGACTTCGTAAAGTAAGTTTACAATATCATCCTCCCTAAAAAATGGCATTACCTCAGTTTATAACATATTTCCTTATGGATTCTCATTTGAGAAGGCTTTTAGCATTCAGAGAAATTGGATAACCTTTCCTGCATATGGTTGTTGCTGGAGTAAATTTAGTAGGAAATAAGATCGTTGGGATAAGGTTTTGTAGAACGGTATTCAAACCTGGCACAAACTTATTCTTTGTTTGATTTGTCAAGGTTTTATAAATTCTACAGAGCTTTATTAAATCCCATTGACAACATCTTGCTTTCACGCCTCTTAGATTACATAGGTCTGTTGAAAAGGTTTCTGGTTCTGTTGTGTATTTCTAATAATGATAAAATGAGTTGATCTGTTAGGACTGCTGTACTAATAGACAGTTTACACTGATGTTGGCATTTGAAGGCAACAGAATATGACAAAAGTTCTGATATTTCACAGTTTAAGCAACACATTTTCAGATTTTTAGCCTGATTTTTTTTGCATATTTTATTCAGATCCATCCACATTTTACTATTAATGAGAAGCACGTTTCAATAAGAAGTTGTTTAAAAATAATTGTGAGAAACAGCTGGAGCAATTTTGATTAACCAGCTGTAAGCATATTTCTGAAAAGCTGGAAAACACAAACCCAAGTTTCTTCCGTGCTTCCTTACTAGAAAAAGAAAGACCAATTCTAATGATTCTCTAAGTTACGATGAACTACGTGTCAAAAGGGGCGTCTTTACTTTATGAGCTTCCTCATTGCAGCCACCTCTGGGATGGGTCCCCTGGAGCTCAGTGACTAAGTACTGCCAGAATACTGCAACGCAGGAGTGAAAAACAGGGGTCTGGTTTGTGGCTTGTGGGCAATGTGCTGCCTGTGGACTTTTTGCTACCACAGAAAATTAAAAAGTCTCAAAGTGAGCCTGGCTGGGCAAGCAAGCAAGAACCAGCTTTAGACTTCTGAAGACAAAGATGGCCCCTTTAGTAATTTTTGCTAGGCATTGTTGCATCTTCATATAGCAGCTTCAGCAGCAGCGTGCGTGCTTAGTCATTGATTCTGCTCTGTCTTAGAGGAAAAAGCTACTTCTTCCATTTTTCTGTCCTATTTGCATGCGTATTTTCTTAGGATTCACTCCTCAGCTGTACTCGATAGACCAGAAATATCTACTGTCAGATGAGTGAGGGCAGACTTTCTATCCCATTATGTTTGCGTGTTTTGGTGATGGGCAGTCTTAAACATGTGGGTTGAGTCTGGCTTTGGACTCGGTTCCCTGCAATTTGGCTGCGTGAGCAGCATGGCGTGAATTGCAATACTTAAGAATCTGCCTTCAGCGCATTTGTGACAAGTTACTGGACGCTCTGCTGAGTTGTTTATGCAGTGCCGTGAATCTTCGTGTCATGTTCAGGAAGCACTTGTAGCCTGCGATTCTATGTTGCTGACCAAGGAACAGCTCAGGAAAACAAGAAGCTGAGTTTTTAGCAAGGAGAATTTTTTTCAAGTTTATAATGGTTCATGTTAAGCCATTCAGTATTTGGTCTCTTTTGCTGCTGGGGAGTTTTTGCTATAAGTAGCTTAGGTAGAACAGAACTGTGTTGCCTGGAGATTAAAACATACCCAGAAGACATGAGATTTCTGGGTGACTTCGTGAAAAACCATACAGAGCTAGGTTTTTCGAGTTGTTTTTTAAATGCATTACAGCCATCTGCATCCTCCCCAGCAATGACAGTGGAACATTCCTTTAGCTATTACATGAGGCAGAGTCTCCTTTCAAAAGTGTTAGAATGTGCAGTCGGTCCAGACATCTGATCTGCTTGAAAAAAAAGCAGGGGCACTGTGTGCTTTTTATGATTATTCTTTTTTTTTTTTAATCAAAATGCTCTGGATCTGTGGGGTCAAAAGCATTTGGACTCCCTGCAATGAGCAGATAATTTGTACTTAATGAAAGAGATTAGTGCAGCTACCAACAGAATGAAAACAGCGACCCAAATGTTTTGATGTAGATGGCAAGAACACTTTACAGCCCATTTAAAACTCTTGTGAAATATTGCAGTAAAAATCCTTTCTGTTGTGCTTGGAGTGTGTCAGCAATCAATGGGTTGGTGCAATATAATATGTTAAGACAGTGAAATCAAGTTATTAAAACAGGATTAAAGATACTCTGGCTTGAAAACTGAAGCGTTCTGCTTTGGTTTTTTGATCATAAGACAGTTCCAGGATTTCAGGGTTAATTCTAAATGTCATATTTCGCCACTATTCATTGACAGTTGCAAATAGCTACGTTTTTTTTAAAAAAAAAAAAGGGAACAAAAGAGGTTTCAGATATCACAGTCTATTCCAGGAAAACCTGCCAAGTCTCCAGAAAATTGAACTTAGTAACTGAAACTATTAAAATCATAAAGTTTTATAGAATTTTCATTTTATTATGCCTTCATCCTAAGGTATTTAATAGAAGACGTTACACATAGGATGTCATACACTTTTCAGGCTTTATCTGCAAGGTCACTGTTTGTAGGACTAACAGCAATTTTTGCAGCAGATTCCACTATCGAGGTATAGTGGTGCACCCCTCTGAAATGTTCACTGTGCGGCTCAGGAATCTGTGATGTGCACTAGGTCTGCGCGACCATGTCTTTTCACACCCCCCTACATCAGGAAAATACTGTGCTCTCACAGTGATGTTCTTCAGTGTGCAAAATTTGGGGGACGGTAACAAATAAATAGAACAGCTTCTTGTGGGACTGCAGATGGAGTGTGCCACACATTTTTTTTTAATAGTAGTTAAACAAAAGGAACAAAATAGTTCTCCAAAACATTACTCTTGGTCTTACTGCTAGGGCTTCAATTAATGCTTTCCTTTTGTGGAAGAAGAGCGTGGGACAAGAAAGGAAACAGTCTCCTCAGGCAGAGTAAATTTTGCCCATTATCGGTTCTCCCTTAACTAAAGGTGAAGGAATAGGCATTATTCCACAACAAACCCCAACGCGGTAGTGTAATAAGAAGAGGGACAGGCTGGGCGATCAGAGCATCGGATGGAGACTCCATATTTTTGGATTCTCTCTCTCGGTAGGTCAGTTAGACCAAATCCTTCCCTTACTGTGTATCCACGTGAAAAGAGCTGGGAGGATGCTAAGCTGTATTGAAGCACAAGCTCTCCTGAGCCTTAGTTTCATTGATGCACCTTTCTGTCCCACTCGATTGGGTGTGAGAAGTTGGCTGTTCCTCCCTTCCAGTGCAGAGACGGGTGTTTCTGTGGCAAACTGTGTCGTAAAAGCAGAAAGGAGGGAGAACGGTAGTGGACATCCAGTTCCCTGCAGCACCGTGCTAATACAGCTACATTCCTCCAGAGCCAAAAATGGCATTGGCCTGTTTGTTCTGGGCAAGCCTTGGTATCACTATGACCATGTAAATATTTGGGAGCATTGCTTGTAAGCGGGTATTGGCATCACCGTGTCTGCTTGTTCCTGCCCCTGCAGTCTCCGCACATCTTCTCACAGAAATTCATGGAAAACATTTCAGCCGGATCAACCCTTGATCACGTTTAACTTGTGGTTGCCCAGTAGCTGGATCGATGCTGTGAAGAGGCTGCAAAAAGAGAGGGTCTGAGCAATATTAATGGGGGTTGCTTAATCTGGCGCGTCTAAAAATGAAAGCAGAGCCACGCGTTATGCCATGCTGTGCAATGCTGTGTCCAACTTCTGCAGGAGCAGTTTGAAAGATACGTTCTTCGTTAGCCCTAGGATCGTGGCATGGTATGACTTTTTTTTTTCCTGTTTCCCAAGTGCCACTGTCTAAACAGTCTGGTAGCTGCTGCAGCTGTGGCACGCCGCGGCTTTTCCTTGCAGTGGTGAGTGCCTCAAGCGAGGGGGACTTGCTTAGGACTGTGGGCAATGCTGAAAATGTGGAACTCGTTCCCTCTGGAGTTATGAAATGTGGACGGACTCCTCTTTTTTACAGTGGAAAAGCATGAAATCATAGCCACATTGGCTAGAGTTATTATTCATTTAACAGTTAAACTTCCATTATGTTTTACTGTTTGCTACATGCCATTTTTACGTGCTTCAGTTTTATGTATTTTGCAGTTAACTGTTTGAAAGGAGAAAGAAGTGATTTACCAGGTCTGTGCCTTTCTCGCCACCAACTCTGTGCTTTTCTTGTTGCTAGGATGATACTTGTTTCATATTGCATGTGGGCATATTGGAAAATGTAAATGTATAAAGTTTTACTGTCTCATTGTTCGTAAGAGACCCCTAGAAAAAAATGTCTCTACATACGTTGTGATAAATCATCCCTACCTCTGGGTATAACCGTAGCTATAAGTACTGTCACTTCTTGGTTTGGAAGGCAAATTACTGAGTGATGTTGTATCTCACTGTTACTGTTCAAAAATGCTCAAGGCACGGTGTTTGCTTTTTAAATTAGTGACTTCTATGTGTTAGTTTGAGAAAATAAAAAAAAAGAAAAAGCTGATACTTGTCATTCTTTGAAATCAATAGCAGTCTTTCTGTTAACTTAATGGACCTTGGCCTGTGCCCATTATCTTGTATTTATGCATCAGAAAAAGTTTCCTTAATCACGTTTTCTTTGGCTTAACTGGAAAATTTGTTCTTTTTTGCAGTAGTTCTGTGCTGCATGGTGAAGTTCTTCTCTGAGAAACCCCTATTCTGAAAGAAGCTCCGTAAGAGCAGGTGGCTGTGACACCATTGCTTTGAACATTAGCTTGAGTCTGCCAGTTGAACGTAAGCTCACGCGCAAGTAAGTGGATTCTCCTTACAGGAACCACTGGCCCATCTGGTATGGGCCCTCATTTGAAATTCGTAGCAGTAGCTTTTAGTTAGGTAAATTAAGACTGCCTGAGGGACAGTGCCAAGCCGGGGGGAAAGGCATGGGGTACTTCTTCCTTAGCCCATCCATGCAGGTGGCAAATGTGGTGTGGATGGCTTTGTTCCCAGAACCCCTCAAACGCCTGGAAGAGGAGACTGGTTTATGCGGTGGCTACTCTGCAAGTAACAGAGGGAGAAGGTCTGGGTGGTGAGTGGTACGTGGCTATGGACTCATTCCCCCTTCCCTTCCCAGGCACAAATGTGAAGCTGTAAGCGGAAGGGCGTAGAGAAGCGTATCTGAGGTGTGGGTGAAATAACTACTGCGGTATACCTCCACAGGGACTGGATAGGTCCTTCAGGATAGATTACTAGAGGTACTTCAGACAGCTTTCCCTGGAATAACACAATTATAGCAAACAAAAAAATTGGGATTATATGCACTATACCATAATAGGTTCACAACTGATAGAGCCCAGTGTATTGATGTGATTCCTATACAGTTACAGCACTTCAGTAAGATGCTTGCAACAGGGACCAAAAGCCACAAGCTACAGAAGTTGCAGTTAATTCCAGAGTACTAGAATTAGCACTTGTCTTGCACTTGCGCACTTTTTATCTGGTGAAAATGTAACCAGATTGACCTCTTCGTACTTAACGTATACTCCCTGGTTGTCATTTTACGTATCTAAAATGATTTCGAAAAAGATGGTGGAAACTCTGCTTGACTTGCTGTCTTGCTTCCTCTCTGTGAAGCTTAATAGCCTGCTGAGCTATTACAGTGAAATCATACCCTCATCGCACAGTTTTTTAGGAGCAGCAACTTATTTTTAGATCTCTGTTTTTGAGATTCCAGTTTGGGAGTTACCCTGAAGGTTTCAGGCTTTCGGTGGTGTTTCCCCAGTTGAAATAGGGACATGATGCCCCTAAAAATTGGGCCAATTCAAATTCACACGGATAAATTACATGAGAAAATAAACAGAAGGCATTTTATCAGAGCCTGCTTCATAATGTTCGTTGAGCCCCATGATAATTCGCAATATGGAGGTCTTAGAGGACAATGAGCTGAATGTGGGCCAGCAACGCACGTTCGGAGCAAAGATGGGCCAGCAGTATCCTGGGCTGTATCAGGAGAAGCATCACCAGCAGGTTGAGGGAGGTGATCCTTCCCATCTACTCGGCCCTGGTGAGACGCGCCTGGGTGGTGTTGTTTCCTGTCCTGGGCTCTCCAGTACAAGAGGGACGTGGACACGCTGGAAAGACTCCATCCGCAGAGGTGATGGGCTGGAGCATCTGTCATATGAGGAGAGACTGAGAGAGTTGGGACTATTCAGCCTGAAGAAGAGAAAGCTCAGGAGGAAGAAGATGGAGCTCTTCTTAGTGGTGCCCAGTGACAGGACTAGCAGCAATAGGCGCAAATGGAAATACAGGGAAGTATGTTTAAATGTAAGAAAAAAAAATACCGTGAGAGTGGTTGAGCACTCTCACAACAGGTTGCTTAAAGAGGTTGTGGAGTGTCCATCGTCAGAGAGAATTCAAAACCCGACTGGACACGGTCCTGAGCAACACGCTGTAGTTGACCCTGCTTTGAGCAGAGGGGTTGGGGTGGATCATCTTCACCGGTCCCTTCCAACCCCAGTGATTCTGTGAGTCTGTTTCTCAGAATTTGGCTTGGGCAGTGCTATGTTTATCTGAAATTAATGAAGATTTTGTGGTTGATGTTTTTAGCAGTTCATTAAAGTATTTTGCTTAATGAATGTTTTGTAAAGTACAATATACATTGCAATACTATTCTAGTGTTTTTTGGCGTTACATAAATTTCCATTTGTGTCTGTGGGTTTTTGTGTTTGATTGTTTTGGGTTTTTTTTTATATCAATGTCCCTAACATAAGTTAAATTGAAATTAGGAGGAACTGGGCTTTCAAAAAGTGTGTGACACAGCTTGTTATAAAGCCTGTCTTGGAATTAACTGTCTTTTAGTAACAGTTGTACCTCATAAATGATTTGGGGTTCAGTCTCTGGAAGGAAAAACAGCAACGGCAGAATGAATATATATATATATATATGTTTCCTTTCCCCCCCCCCCCACTAATCGGTTG
>NW_008795298.1:1654936-1661445 GCF_000699145.1 Aptenodytes forsteri
TATTTGTTTCCCTTCCCCCCCCCCCATTAAATGGCTAGCAGACTGATCCTGCTTGCCCAGAAGTCAAGAAAGTATTTGGGGTTCCAACAAAACTGTCTTGTTAAACACCTAAAAGTCTCAATAGCTTTTGAATATATAGGGAATGCAAGATTTGACTAAAAGGTAAGGAAGAACCCAGACAGTAAAACGTGTGCCTGGGCTTAAACCTTCCAAATATGCAAGGGTTCCAGTTATGGCCATCTCTGCTGTGAAGGAGCATTTCAAGAATGTCGGGGTTTATCAGGGTTGGTTTCATTGCTGATGCATGCAAAGCTCGAATTTCGGCCCTGGGTTGGCAACGCCTCATGCTGAGCCTTCTCGGGACTCAGTGTTTCATCTGCTAGCATGATCTCATCACTGTAGTAATGCTGCTGAAATAGAAATGCAAGATACGTTTCTGAAGCTGAGCCGGGTCTGCAGAACCCCCTCTCCTGGTGCTTCTGCAGAGGGCGAGGACCAAGCCTGCTTGAGGAAAGGAGCAGCGCTTGCAGTGCAGCTTGGAGATGGAGTGCTTCACTGAAAGGCTTAGGTGATGATGGTGTAAAGCAGTGATAGTAGCTCAGTCCAGCTCATAGTTCTTGGCCGACTTGGGGTGTGACCCGAAGAGTGGCATAGTGGACCTGTTGTGTAGCAGCAGTAACTCCCTCCGCCGGCTGGGAATTCTCCAGAGTTGCAGAGGTGCCTCGTAGGTGCCCAGCTCTCAGTGATGGTCGCTGGGATTTAGTTGTCTCATTTTCTGTAAGCTGTTTGGAAAATCACGGTCTGAGAAGTCTGACTCTGAGTTCCAAAATGACAGCACATACTGTAACTGCATTATTTGAAAATATTCCCCGTCAAGAACAAAAGCGTTGTCCACCACCTTCCCTATGCGCTTTTAGACACAGTTGGTGTGTAACTGAAACTTCACACTGGACGATAGCTAGAGTCTCCCATTCAGGACAATCCTAAACCATGGTGCAAAAAATCCAGAGGAGACTACGAGCGTCCTGGAGCACCATTAAGTAAGATTATTCTAAGGGCAACTGGTCAATCGGTCGTTCGTGCACTGGGAATGAAGGGAGGGAGCGGGAAGTTGGGCAATTTTGATTTAAATGTCAGATTGTTTTGAAACGTAGTCTGTGCAGTATGTAGGTCAGTGCTAAAGGGATAGACTGTATCTGCAGAGATGCTGAGAATGATTAATTTCCCTGGACAGAGTTCTAGGGTTTTTTTTCAATGTGTGCTCAAGTAAAGCTGCACATTCTCATTCATGATGGGCTCAGGTTTCGGACCGTCTGCCCAAAGGGGAAATTTATCCTGGCAACTGCTGAAAGGGGAACTCTTGTGGATTGGCACCAGTTTGTGCATAAAAAAAATGAATTTTTTTTGCTGCGTTTAGGGTAGCTTTTCAAGGATGGTTTATTTACATTTCCTTCTGTGTTATCTAACCATTTGCATCAGCGAGAGTTGATATTTGTGTTCTTTCTAGCAGCTGCCAGGCACCACGTAAGGTGTGCATTAGCCTCCTTTCACTGCCACGAGCAAGCAATACCTGTATTCCTGTGGAAAATTGCGCCCGCAGCGCTAGCCGAGTGCTTGCTTCTGTGTGGACAGACCAACTAACCAGTTGGTCTAAAGGGCCCTGTTGCTTAACAGAGACAATTTTTTACTAGTCGGTCAAACTTATGCTGGTGATTTTGTTACTTAGAGCTGTGAAATCACGTGGGAGTGAAGGCTGCCTCTCGTGAGCTGAGAAGCTTGGGTCGGGTCTTCTCTGAAGCTCAAGGGATGGATCACGTAAAGCCTCTGTAGCGGTCCTGACCGGAGAAAAGCTGTGTAGCTGTGTCAAGCCTTTGAGAGTTTTTTTCATAATTAGCTCTTTATATGATGCCTAGCCTAGCCAAAGTCTGTACTGCCAAACAATGGACGCTAATGGTATGGTATTATTTTAAACATAATAAAATCCAGCCTAATGGAATATTTAGGGTAGACTTAACAAAATCTCATTACAAGTCCTTTATGTGAGCATGAACCTTGTTTCCCTTCTCCCCCTTGATCCCAAGCAGTCTGAACTTTTGACAGGGCCTTGCAGTCTCAAGCAAAACATAAAAAACTTGGCTGATAGGAAGTTTTAAATGACAGTAGAACGAAGTCTGGAAAAATTATTTGCTAGTCTAAAATATTAATTTTAAATAGTAATTTATTACTTATTTTTTGCTACTTTGTTTGGTGCTCACATATGCAGGAATAGATTTTTAAAACAGATTCTGTAATTGTTACGCGGTCCATCTTCTCACGCTTCACAGATTAATAGCGGTCCTCAAATTGTAACAAAAGAACATGTCTTGAGGGCCTGTGTTTTTTCTGTGATTGCCGAGATACCTGAACGCAAGGCCTGCGTTAGCTCCTATTCGTTCTTTCCTATATTGTCAAATATGCAGAGTCTCTGATAGATGAGAAGCAGGTGGAGGGATTATGCACAGAGAAGACACTGGATGTATTCTATGCAGTATGCTGCAAAAATAGTTTAAAGATGGCTTTGCTCAATAATTATGTCAGTCATATTTTCTAGCGCAATTTGGCAAGTTCTTCCGAACACTTCTCCTGGTACGTGCACGCACAACTTGTATGCGCTGTGTATCTTCAAAGAGTACAACTTCACAATTTAAAAGAAGGCTTGCAAAAGGTGCTATTTACTGAGTAAAATGTGTTTTCCTGCAATCCTGATGGATTGATTTATTGCTTTTGCAGTTTTTTCTGGAAGCTGCCACATCGTGGAATTGTGCCTTCTGGGTCAGAGATGAAAGGAGCTGGCCAGTAACTTTGTGGAACTGAAACAATTTTTTCCGAAGGTACAGTAAAATTTTAGCTGTTGTGTTGAAATGCACTGTTTTGCCTGGTCAGTAAAGACTACTTATTCATATTTTTGCAGCAGAGAGAATACTTGGATTCTTTGTGGCAGGACATCTTTGGTTGCTGCTGGATTTTTGAGGAGTCTGAGTCAAAAAATACTCTATTTTCATTTTGACCTTTTTCATGAATCGTGGAAAAAAAAAAACAGAACACCATGGTCTGGGATTCTGTTTGTGTATAAGCGTGCACGAAAGAGCTTGGGTGTACGCGTTTGTCCAAAGTTTGTTTATGGGCTAGTCAAAACTGACAGATTACTCGGCCTATGAGACTAGCTGTGTGGTTGCTTTTGGACGGCTGGAATTATAAAAGAAAAATAATGCAGATGTCTTAACATTATGTCATCTCTGAAGTTTGTGAACGTAATTAGAAATCCCTTTGGTAAGCTGAGTATTCCGCAGAAGTATAAGCATTACCATACCAAATCAACGGCTCTCCTACTGCAGTGTGACTGTTTCGTTACCATAACGCTGAGTGTTGAAATCATTCCCAAAGCTCGCAGTCTTAAGTAGGTGAGGGAAATAAGCAGGGGAGGGAAGTGCACTGAAAGTAATTTCTCTATGGTATCAGTTTAGGAGATGGTTTAGTTTCACATTCCTATGTGGTACAGCGTTACTTCTAATAATTTTTTTATTTTGCCTCAGCAAGCGGCAGGCGCTGCCCTAGGGAGGGGGAAATGTTGCAGAAAGCTTCAGCTGCATTTGAACGTAGTCTGCCGGACTTTGCTTAAGCAAAAAGCAGGCTTGCTAGTTTTTTTAGGCTTGCTAGTAAGAGCATAGGCAGAGAAGGAAGAAAATTTGCCAAGTAAGAAACCGTTACGGACCATCACTGAATCAATAAATGAATGTTCTCTACACGTTAACTTACTGCTGCTTATAAAGATTTGAGGCTGTTCCGCTCTCACATTGTAACATCAACCAACACGGAAGTACCAGTGGAAAGTGTGTTCAGAAATGTGCACAAGCTTAAAATTCTCTTCTTTGTATTTAATACACTGAAAAGTATGCTTTTTAAAAAATCTCCCACCTTCCCATGGATGTTTCAATGTTTTCAATTCCAGTAAGTCAACCATTTTCTTACAGGGGAAGAGTACAAACAAAATTGCTCAGATAGTTAACAATGTCTCTTAGTGGTACTCACTAGGCATGACACATGGGCTAGACTGCCTCTTTGAGTTGTGGTTGGGAAGTCCATTCTGGTGCTGTCAGTGCCCCATGCATTTGACCATAAAAAGAATCTTTTATGTCTGTTGGTTTGTCCACTGAGTTAACTTTATAATTCTAAAAGCAAGGCCAATTGTGTCTGAGTTTCTCTTTTCTTTTTAAGCTTTTTTGTAGACATCTTTTTCACTGACACAGTTTTGGTGAGGCAAGAGCTGTTACTTTTAGTTATTATCTTTACCTAATTTTGCATATAGGGAGTGTATAATTAAGAGTAATACACCTTAAACATCTTTGCTCTAGAATTCAGCTAGTTAAAAGTATTTCTTGGTAATAGTCTAATATTCCTTTGTCTTTGCCGTCTTAAAGCGTTACAAAAAATAAAGGAAATCCAAAATCAAGTTATAGATTAAAAATCCTAGGAGTCCACCCATGTGATTCATACTACTTTAACCAGATCTTCGTTTTCACAGATTTAGAACTGTGATACTGGGACAGCGGCCTCTCTTGGAAGCCTGTGCTTTATGTTTGGGGAAATACTAGGCTTTTCTCTGGATGTGCTGTTTTAAATCCCAGCCCTGTTCAAAGCCTGGCACCCTTCTGGTAGCCCAACAGGCAGAGGGAGGGAAGGAAGGCATTAGCAGGGCCAAAGGAGCTGTGCATACCCTCTGGCGTTGGAAGGCTGCCTATCTTTTGACAAACGTGTCTAAGAGTGGCAAAGAAAAAGTGTAAGGACAGGTCAGCGTCAGGAAGTGTATTCTTCTTCCTTTCTTAGTATTTGCAGCTTGGCAGTGTTTTAGTTTATAAACCAAAAAAAGAGAAGTTATTAATTACTAAAAAGTGAAGCAATCAAATGCAGTATGTGATGAAGTCTTAGCTAAGACTTAGTTGTGGGCAGGAAATTTTTACTTCCTGAAGAGATTGTTTCTACGTCCACTGAAATGGAGGTTTTAATGGGGCGTACTCCAGAAATGCCACACCGGACACTGAGAACTTAGAAAACATTGCGGTTCTGACACCCAGTTGAAATATTACAGGTGCTAGTTTTAATAAAATGTAAATAGCTGGAAATCTTAATAAAATCAAGTTAGGTACTGATTCAATTGCTTAAATGGCAGCATTTGTAAGATTCAAATGAGGGGAAGACGGGAAAAAGCGCTAATTCTCCTGTTTCCCTTCCCTGTACCAGTTCTTGGGCATCTTGCTAGGTGTCATTTGGTTGAGGAGTCAAACTCGGCCCTTCAGGCAATTTGAGAGAGCAGGAACTGTGGTCAACTTCCAGAAGATTTTGGGGTATATACTACAAGGTCACTAGTCCTGAGCTACATCCGTGCCGCGAGCAGAAGTGCGATGGTAGTGCTGGAGGCATGGCGGTGAAGCCCGTGCTGCCGTGTCTTTATTGCCAGGGTTGTCTGTGCTAGCTACGAGTGTGAGAGCAAACAAGGGAGTGTGCTCTCCTTTCAGCAATCCTGTCTTCAGGTGTGCACTTCTAAATTTCTATAGGACAGCTGGGGGAAAAAAAAAAAATTCCACGTTCCAGTGTCCCATGTTTCTTATAAGGCCTGGGGAAAGACCTGAATTCAGATAATCTGTCTGCAGTTTTGCCAAACCAGCATTCTAGAGTGGCACTTTCAAGAGCTTTAAACATCCGTAGCTGGTTCCAGGATTTTCAAATGGGCTTATGTAGGACAGCTAAAATAAGATTCAGTTTTTAGAAAATGAGTTGTAGCCCTTAGCTTCCAGTGCAGTGCTCACTGCAACACCTTGAAACCAAAGCTCTTGAAAACCTTTGCACTTGACGAGGATTCTAAGTAAGGGTCAAGCATTTTGAGGACAGTTGCAGATACTAAACTTGAAATGCAGGACAGTATGTCTCAAAAAGAAAGCAACAGCACTGTCTTTGAAGCAGTACATTTCAAATACAGCGGTAATAGCTGTTTGTCCCAAATGTGACTGCTAACAGTTACATTCTGATCTCTGGGATGGTGCATTCATATTTTCTGCCAAGCATTCATTGTTAGTAGAGAACCTCTTCTGGCCCAGCCAATAACATTTTTCCAATACATGAATATCTCTACTTTCATAAAAGTGCAGCACCCCTTTAAAATCAACTTCAAGTCAAAGCTGTTGGAAAATATGAATTATTCTTTCAAAGGTCATTAGTTTCTTTAACAATTAGTATTTTAGTCATAGAACCATAGAATCGTTTAGGTTGGACAAGAGCCTGAAGATCATGGAGTCCAACCGTTAACCTAGCACTGCCAAGTCCACCACTAAACCATGTCCCTAAGTGCCTCATCTACACGTCTTTTAAACACCTCCAGGGATGGTGACCCCACCACTTCCCGGGGCAGCCTCTTCCAATGTCTGACAACCCTTTCGGTAAAGAAATTTCTCCTCATGTCCCATCTACACCCCACC
>NW_008795298.1:1661897-1671954 GCF_000699145.1 Aptenodytes forsteri
ACGTCCTTCTTGTAGTGAGGGGCCCAAAACTGAACACAGTATTCGAGGTGCGGCCTCACCAGTGCCGAGTACAGGGGCACGATCACTTCCCTACTCCTGCTGGCCACACTATTTCTGATACAGGCCAGGATGCCATTGGCCTTCTTGGCCGCCTGGGCACGCTGCCGGCTCGTGTTCTGGGCAATATATTCAGTGACGTAAACAGTCTTTGCCATGAAGATTTTGTAATGTGAGCACTCTGTACTTCCTTTTTTATCATGGCTGCTTTGGATACTGAAGCCCGTGCTGTCTTACTCTGTGCCTCCCTCTCGTGCCTTTCTCTACCCGCTAGGCTTCCTCAGGGGGGCTAGCTTACGCCGCAGCTGCACTTTCATTTTCTAACGCAGGTTTACTTGTGGTTTTCCCCATCCGCTTTAATCCTGCCCCAGATGCCTTTTTCTCTCCTACTCCTCTCCGATTAGCGACAGATCATCTTCCTTTGTTCTTAATTGTTTTCTGCTTAGGTTTCAAAATGAAAAACCGGTCAGCAGCCATGTCCTGTGCAAGAATGCTTTATTTAAACGAGCGACCATCAAAATCCCCAAATCCTTGATGTTATTCCTACACAGAATGCAAGAAAGCAGCCAAGCCCATTTCACAGTGAATTCCACCTCTGTACAGAAAGAAAGAGCCTAATACCAAAAAGAGCTTACAAGATGTATGTAAATAGCTCCCTCAGTTCATCACATTTCTCCCATCAGTTTATATACAATACTGCTCCTGTTGACTAGAAATCGCTTCACAAGGAACTCTGCCTCTAAGCAGAAGGTAAGGAAATGAGGGCTTTCGGTTTGATGGGTCGATAATCTGCGGAGGATGTACAGTAAGTATATTATTGGAATTAAATATTTTACTGTGATAGCATATAGTTTCCAAATAATTTCTTCTGACGCAGTAAGAATTCTATTTTATGGGGGAAAAAAAAAATTCACTGTTAAGGATGCTTAAAGAGGTTTTACATTGAGGACTCTGTCAATTTTCATCAGACCTGCCTTCAAAGGATTGTCGTTCTGCTGATAGCTCTTGGGGTCTAATGTATTTTCAGCTTGTTGAAAGTATTTATGGTGGGAAATGGCATTACAGTCTTAAGATGAACGATTCAGTCCTGAAGCATAGCTTGGAAGCTAAGTGACAGTGACAGGAGAAAGTACTGGTGAATAGTTGAGTTTTGTATGGTTTTTGTCACTGCTCAAATCACACCCAAATCCAAGTGCTTTATGATTTTAAAGCAGAATTTTCAGAAGTCTGCATATGCTTTTAAAATTCCAGATTTCAGCTGAAACTCAAACTATTAAAACAGTATAAAAGAATCTGTGCTGGAGAGATTTCCAGCCAGGTTGAAACACAACCAGTACTGGAATTTTCATTTGAAAAATCTGATCTTGCAAAACTGCTTTGTCTATTTCCGGGCCATTAAAGTCTGGACAATCTAAGATAAGCAACTAAACTCCATGTATTTATTGCAGCTAAATCTAACTTGCAGAGACTCACTCACACCACAGACAAATCTCCCTTGCGAAGAGGCGTGTACAGACTTGGAGTTTGCAGTGTTTGACCGTGATTCCTGCATGTGACACAATTCACAAAGATGCTCTTCCACAATCTTAAGTGACCCAAAGATCAAAGGTGTACTTTGATGGTGATTTTTAGTTTGGTGGAGCAGTTCCTGACTCCTGCATGGCTTGAACTAAGTGGATTATCCATACATATAAATTCATAAATATACACCAGTGTTTGCAAGGCTCGAACCAAAAAAATTAGACGTATATTTGTATACTGTATTTTCTGCGTCTTGATTAAAATGACATTTTTAATACCTAGGACACATGACTGATTTAGCTTAAACTGGTAGAACTTTAAATCAGGTTACATTGAAAAGGCTGTTTTGGGGTTGTTTGTAATACGTATACGTGGATCTGAAACAAAACAAACCCAACCCACAAAGTTGCTTGAAAGCACTTCATCTGCTTTTAAATCATTAGGTTTTTTCCAATTAAGAATTTACCTATTTTCTTCTGTTGTTTGGATGGAGGAGTTATGTTGTCCTTAACAGTATCTGTACGTGAATTTAACAGCAGTAAATTAACAATTTTTTGTATAAACCACAAAACAGTCAGCTTCATTAATTTCAGAAATTTCAGAATTTCTGGAACTGGATTCAGCAATATAAAAATGGTTCATTTTTCCTGAATTTGAGTATTCTCCTACCAAACTGTAAGGGAGAGAATTTTGCCAGAAAGTTCAGGCCTGTCCATTTTTCGAGGGCAGTGGGGAGCTGCAGACCTATAATCACGTCAGGGTTTGAGTGTAGGTTATCAGTGAGGAAATGACTTTTTTTTTTTACTTCTCAGCAGTGACTAACATTCCCAAGAATTGTCCAGGGTTTTTTCCATTTTTGGTAAAAGAGGCTGAAAGGCAACGTTGTGATCATCTTTTCTGACCTGCTCTTTCATTGAAGGAGAGACGAGCGCTTTGCTGCATAGTGGCCGTGGACCTCACAGCCCTTCAGGAATAGGATGCGATGCGATGCGCCGGCTGCTTGCTTATGTAGTTGTCGGGAGAAGCAGAAGGAGGACTGCTCTTCTAGTGTGTTAGCGTGGGTTCACTAGGCCTAGAAAGCCTTGACTCCATACGGATCGGTACAGCGGTAGTTGAATGAGGCAGACGGGGGTGTGCACGTGCAGTGTTTTTGCCCACGGTTGCAATATATCCTTGACCCTTTTTCACAAAAGCATCAGTAGTCAGGATGGTGGTTCTGCATTTGCCTAAGTATGAGCCGACACCAAATTGTCACGGCTGTTCATGGCAAGTACCAGTACACAGAATATTTTCAGTGTATTTTATGATTAAATACATGTCGCTTAGGGACGTGGTTTAGTGGGCAAGGTGGTGTTGAGTTGACGGTTGGACTCAATGATCTTAGAGGTCTTTTCCAACCTTTATGATTCTATGAAAATGCAGCTTGTTTTTTGTTTGTTTTGTTTTTGCTTTTTTTTTTTAAATTCATCAAGGTTTTTCCTTCATCTCCTTCCATTGCAATACATTGAAGTTTCTTGGAAGGGGTAGCAGTCTGCAGGCATGGCTAGCAAACCTGAGCAAAATTGGTTTAATTTGTTAACTTTTCCAATCTCCCTTAGTCTTTCAGTACAGAAATTTAAGCATTTTACAGTTATGGAACGTATTTGCCCATTTTTCGGGTTTTGAATGGGAACATTCAGAATATCTTCTGAATGAACACAATGACTTGGAAACGTCCCAGTTTTAGGGAGATGAGTGCTTCTGCAGGTATGCTAGTTTTTTGTCTGCCAGCAGTCATAACAGCAAATCACACAGATCTGAACCTGATTCTTCTCTTGCTTTGAAATCAGAAGTCATTCCCCTGAAATGTATGAAGAGCTGCATAAACACAAAACAAGTAGCTTCGGCACTAAGGCTTCAGTTAATGCTGCAGCTTAGAGAATCTCTACAAAACCTAACCTGGCAGGGCAGGGTCGCACGCTGAGCAACTTTACTTTGTTTGCTTGAATCTTTCTGAAGTTCGTAGTTATAGGAACAGGGAAAAATTGCTGCTTTCTAATGCCCATGTAAATTAAGAAACAGAGGAATTAATAGGGTCTCTGCTGTATCAGCTGCTAATTTTTACAAAATATATGAGAACTTTGAGACTTCGATTCCAGCTCTAAATTTGATGAAGATTAACCAGTGGGTTCAAAAGCAGAGTGGGAATAGGAGCACAGAGAGACCAGCAGCACGCTCCACAAGTGCCATTTCTTTTGGGAAGAAGACTAGAAATAACGCATGTTTGGGAGTCTCCTGTTTGGGGAAAAAATGTACTGGAAATTAAACATGCGATTGAGCTCTTTTATGAATAGGGAAGAACTGATGTTGAAAGAGCAGAGGGTAAGCACTGCCAAGGGATCTGGGACCCTTTGCTGGAACAGAGGAGAATTTAGGGATTCATTGTTGCAAGAAGTAAGAGTTTGGTCCATGGGGGACGACTTTCAATTCCCATCCTGCAGGGATGCCTTTTTTTTCACTTCTTGCAACAAAGGAATATAGAGAATCCTGATCTCATCTTCACTGGCTTGTTGTAAATTAAATCTGCCTTCCACAGGGAATCCATATTGTAAGTTCAGCCTGTGTGAAATAAATTTGAGTTATTAGGAAATAAAGCACGGTAGATTAATTCTTGCTCCCTCAGTGAGTAATCAGACACTGTCTTCAGGGCTGAAGCAAAGGCACGTGAGCAAACTGGGTTACCTCTTAGCCAGCGCGTGGTAATTTTGCAAGGGATAACGTCAGGCGATAGACATGGGTTAAGAAGTGTGCTGGTGAACATGGGAAATCCTGCAAATAATGAGGTTATTTAGTCCAACAGAGATTAAGTATTTATTTTGTTTTCTTTGCTTTAAAAGAAGAAAAATCGGCACGAAAAAAAGTCTCTTTTTGAATGATGAATCTCATAGTCCTCAGAAGAGTAACCGCTTAAGTTTAGCCAGAAAAAAAATATTATTTCCTCCTAAGGATTAGGTTCTTGAGATACTCATCAATGCGCGCAAGAATATTACATCACTGTCCTGGGAATAACCATTTCAA
This sequence comes from Aptenodytes forsteri, assembly GCF_000699145.1. Lineage (NCBI taxonomy): Eukaryota > Metazoa > Chordata > Aves > Sphenisciformes > Spheniscidae > Aptenodytes > Aptenodytes forsteri. Next base: position 1,666,533 of record NW_008795298.1, read on the forward strand.
TCTTTTTATGCCCCGTTCTGTAAAACACTCTGTGAGAATGAACTAATTCCCTGAATGAAATCTCATTTTCTCTGGCCTTTTCCCTGCTGAAGAACCCTATAGACACAGAAAAGAATTAAACAGAATAGTTAAAAAAAAAAAAAAAATTCTATGACTTGCTGTTTGCATGGCACTCAGTCAGAAGTCTCATTTCTTATTATCAGCCAATTTATAATAAGCGAACTGACATTTATATTTGGTAGTGCAAATAAGGTTAAAAAAACGCTGTCAGGATTTTCCACTGGCACCCATGAGATGAGCAGTTAGCCTTGCGTTGACAAACGTAACTAGTATGCACAGTTATAGAGCTGGTTTCTAATTGCATCGCTACACTGGTCTGTATTAGCTGAAGGCTATTCTGTGTGTGTTGCTTCGCTATGTTTATTTGTGAAGAGACCTCAATGGGCGTCTTCGTTTGTTTGCTTCGCATTTCTCGTAGTATCGTCTGAGGCTTCTGCATCTGGGAATGTTTATTCCATGGAGTCCGGACAGTGGCGCTCATTTTTAGAGGCACCATATGTCAGGTTTCCATATGCACGGCAGATGGCTCGCAGACAGGAGGGAGCTTTATGTTTCGATACCTTGAGTGAGACGCTTGGCGATAGGCTGCCTCGTAGTTTGGCAGTTCCACAGCATTAAAAGGAAACAGAAAACCCTGCTGGCACAGAGCACGGGTTACACCCCTCTTCTGTTGGGTTTCTCTATGTAATCATGAAATAGTCTATTAGAGAAGGGAGGGAGGGAGTCTTCAGTCCTGAAGCTTCTTATGCACGGGTGGTTCACCGTGCTTACTGTTCTATCTTGATACCTGTTGGGACAGTTGATCAAAAGAGGAGATGGTTTGGGGCTTTTTCCCAAAAGATACGCTACAGCTCAGACAGGTTTGCTGAGTGGGTTCATGTCATGTAGGGGATCGGCAACTCTGTTTAATGTTAAAAATGCATGATCAAGATTTGACTCTTAATGAAGGAACCATTGTATTTTCCAGTGAACCGTCATCGTGATTAGCCATAATTGGTCATTTCATGGAGATACAGCTGTTACACATTTACATGTATGCACCACCTTGGTCTGCATCACAAGAATCATCACGTCTGCAGCCTGCTTTAAATTACCCGTAAACTTCAGCGCCTGCGAATATTTTAAATATACTAAGAAAGTTAATGGCTATCGTGTGATATCTGAGCCTGTCATTGCTTGAATTAAAGTTGGGAATCTTATTCAGAGGTCACTGAAGTCGTTGGGAAGCCTAAGGCTTTGATTGGCAGTGACTCCCATTGTTCTACCTGCAATGATGGCTAGTGATAGAGATTTGTGGCCTTGTGTAATTAGTTTGAAGCCTCAAACTCTTTCCCTGGTAGTAGAGTGTGCACATCGTGGAAATCACCCATCGTGTTTGGCAATTGGAAGAGGAGAAAACTGAAGAGTGATCTGGCTTGTAATGTCAGTTATCCTCCCTCCGCGTATCTTACGGTGAGCGTAGGGTGGGATGTAGCAGCAACGACAAGGGTCAAGTTCACACTGTCACATTGGAAGGCGACAGGTTTCAGAGGTGTAAATCTGCCAAGTTTTATAAGCGTCAGCTTGAATTTTCAAGTGCCTTCGGACATGAGAGACTAATACTACAGTCTTAAAAAATGCAGGTAAAGAACTGCATTTTCTTTTGGAGTTGGTGAGCATCCCCAGACACAATTTTGCTTGTGATTAACTTTATGAACTAATTCCCGTGTTGATACCAGGGATGTTAGTGATGCCAAGGATGTTGTCTCTAGAGACAACGTGCATCGAGGCTTCTTGAGTGAGTGTAGCCATGATTCTGTCAAGTCTGCGTAGAAGCGTCATACTGTAGGTTGCTTTATTTTAAATGACTTCTTGTTAATGTGTCCCTGTAAATTAACAGGATATAGCAGATACGTAAAAGATGTTGTTTCTTTCCCCATAGTGTCTTTATTATGTCATGCTATCAATAGATTTACAGTAATATCAGGGGAAAGCTCTCTTAGAAATGCAACTTTCCACGTTTTATCCAGCAGCAGAGTAAAGTTTGATCAACGACATGTTCTGGACACTGTATTTCATGTGCTGATTATACCTGTTGGTTGGAATCTTCATTTTAGAAAGAAAAGCTATCCAAAACCTATCGAAAGGAAATGTAACATGGTCTGGAATGGTAGTTCCTTCATACATCTATCCATTGTGGGTCACTCTTCCCTCTGATTTATACCTTGTGTAGGAGGACATCATTAGAAAAGCTGTGAGGTTTCACCTTGTTTAGCTGGTAAGAAGGAAATGCTGCTGGGTGTTGTTGGGTCTGTGCTGTTGAGTAGCGTTGATTAGAGTCACTAGTACCAGGAATAGTAAAAGAAATGAGAAAGCGTAGTGTAAGTAGAAGAAATCATGACCTATTGCTTTCTACCAATTGGTCCCATTAACCTTTCCACAGGCAGTAAGTTGTTCATGAGTTTTGCATGAGAACTAGACTGCAGCACCAGACGAAATGTGACGTTTTGGGAAGAAGCAGTCGTAGCAGTTAGATCTGAAAATTCAGAGAATAGCTTTCAGTAGCTCTCCTAGATTCCTAGAAGATGAAAATATGGATCCTTTAAGGCATACATCTCAAAATTGCAATTCTTTGTTTAAAAGCCAGGCTGCTTGAAGTCAAAAACGAAGAGTTAAAGCATTTGTTTCGTTGGAAAATTTAGGGCTTTGTGAGGCTCTCCATAATCAACTTGAAACTAGTAGCACTACCGTACTGTAGTACTCATTTTCTGCATTGTTGGCACAAAAATTCCACTTTATAAAGAGCAGATGCTATTGCTATTAAGATGCACATTTTCAAAACGTTTAGCATTCAGTATGTTCCTACAGTTAGAGTCAGATAATGGTTCTTTTTTTTCTTTTTCTTTTTTTTTTTTTTTAAGTCTAAAAGAACTGGCCTTTAACCAAACCTCTCAGCAAGAATGTTTTGGTACTTGATGAAGAGAGGAGTAAGTCAGGCTCTTTGTCTACTCTTATTTGTATGTTTGGAAGTATTATTGGAATATGATAGTAAGTTGTTACTGTTGACATCTGAATGTAGGTAGACTGTGGAAGTGGTAGGTCCGATTCTGAGCTGGATCACGTGGGCACAACAGCTGTGCCAGGACTATAGGGAAAATCTGTGCTTTCTTCTCTTCCATTTTTAAAGCTCCGTGGTAGGCATGAAAAGGTGACTGTTATTTCCATGGTTTTGAATATATTTGTTTTACCGAAAGAATGGTTGCATGACTTTTTGCTGTATGAAGAAAAAGAGAGAGGTATAAAAATAACAGCTACTAGTCAGTTTGCTATGCCGGTCTTTCCACTCCACTGTTCTGGCAGCCTTGTCTTGCTGTCAAGACACTGATAATGGAAATGGTATTCCAACGTCATTACTAGAGTGTCTGCTGGGCCTAGACTACGCTGAATATTACTAAAGAAGCTATGCCAAGTTACAGTACTGAAAGATGAGAAAGTTAAACTCACGCACCTCCTAAGTTCAAATAGAAACTAATAAGACCCTTCCCAGACCCGTAGAAATGACATAGGTGCTGTCATAGGAGCAGCTGAAGGGAAAGGAGGGTGGTTATCCTCATTAGGAAATGATGGTCCAAAAATGAGAGAGAGAGAAATTATCTAACCATTGTTTCTTCACTTATATACCCCAGTGAAGTTGTTTATGCGTACGTCTGTGTGTGTACGTGTACGCATGTTAAAATAGGAAACTCTCCTGTAGTACTCTGGTTTTTGGTAGTATGACTGTCTTGTCACTCCTGACGTTACTGCATAGATCCAGCAAATCACGAAACCTGACTAAAGAATGTGTGGCCAGTTTTAGCTGATCTTTAATCAAATTTATAGATACTCCACCAGAAAGTGCATTCGTGTTGCCCTGGACATTCAGACTGCTCCATGGAAAACGTAATTCTAAAGCTTATGGCAGATTTTATTTTTGTTTCAGATATTTTATAAAGCTATAATTTAGGAATTGACTCTGGATTAAGTTTATATGCATCTATTCAGTGAGAGATCATGCTGGAAATTGCTGGTGAACAAGATTTCTAAGAACTCCTGGTTTTGACAGGCTTGGAAGCGTAACAGGAGTAGCCTTTCTGGTTTCCTAAATTCCTCCGGACTTCAAAAGAGCTTTTTGTCATTTTGGTTTGGCTTTTCAGGACCACATGAACTCCAGTTCTTAATTTATTTGAACTTTGCGTACATCCTCAGAGTTGGTTCTGTTGTAGAGAGCTTGGAGGATTTATATTCGAATGAGTCCTCTTTCATCCTTTCCGTTCATATAGGAATAATGTTAAATTCAGTGTTTATGCAGCAGTCTCACAAAGGTCCTTTTGAGCTTGGTAGCAGTCTCTGTTTATAAGATAGGTAAGTGAGGTGCGCGGATTTCATGACCTGCCCAAGGTCAGCCAGCTAGCCGTTAGGGAGGACAGTCTTTCTTGACAGCCTGCCCCCATTGCAGCAGCCACAAGACTAAGTGAGTTGTTGAATGGAGTCTTTATAGGTAAAGATTATCTGGAACTTGCATTATTTCTAGAGCTATAAGGTACAAGATATTCTGTGAATGAGTGAACACCGGATTATTGTGAGACAGCTCTGTTGTCAACATTTGGATGAAAAACACATTTAGAAATGTGTCTCTTAAGTGCAACTTCAGTATTGTGCTGCGGATGCTAATATCATTTTTGATGCACGCGCTAATTCACACACACATGTTGAGAGTGTCTCTGGGTCCATTGCTGAAACGGTGAAGGAGGGAAGAACCAGGGAGCTTCCCTGGACAGAGGGAGATGAGGTTACGGAGAAAGCCCGCTGCGGAGGAGGCTGGGGAGCTCCAGGGAAATTCCAGCTGGCCTCCATCCTCCCCTTCCCCGATCTTCTGTCTCTGTCTCGAAAGTCCTCCCTTCTCTGGCAGCCACGTGAGTGTGATATTTTCTTCACAGTACACAGGATGGGAAGTCAGGCAAGGCCGGCTTGCACAGAAAGTGGCGTAGGAACTCTTTTCTGGTTTGTTTCTTTTCTTGGCAGTGTAAGTCATTATGTGTCGGTAACTGATGTTTTAGGGGCTGTCGTGGTTTAATCTCAGTCGGCAACTGAGCACCACGCAGCCGCTCGCTCACTTCCCCCGGGTGGGATGGGGAAGAGAATCGGAAGGGTAAAAGTGAGAAAACTCATGGGTTGAGATAAAGACAGTTTAACAGGCAAAGCAAAAGCCACGCACGCAAGCGAAGCAAAACAAGGAATTCATTCACTCCTTCCCATGGGCAGGCAGGTGTTCAGCCATCTCCAGGAAAGCGGGGCTCCGTCACGCGTAACGGTTACTGGGGAAGACAAACGCCGTCACTCCGAA
>NW_008795298.1:1678584-1719210 GCF_000699145.1 Aptenodytes forsteri
GTGTAAGCACTACCTAGCAACAACTAAAACATCGGTGTGTTATCAACATTGTTCTCACCCTAAATCCAAAACACAGCACTGTACCAGCTACTAGGAAGGAAATTAACTCTATCCCTGCCGAAACCAGGACAGGGGCGTAGGGCAGGCCCTGTGTATGTGGGGGTAGGCGTGAGCGGACGCCAGGGCTCAGTATAGTACAAAAAAGAAGGCAGAGTCTATCCTAAAAACGTGAGAACAGCTGGTCTATAGAAGCTGTCTGTTCTGGCCCGGGGCAAGTGGATAAGCATGTGTAAGTCTAAGAAAACTAGGTATTGTTTCCATAGGAAAGTTTGCTTAACTAATATACTTAATTTGCCAATGGTTATCTTTAAATTAGTGTTACAATCCTGTGCCTGATTGCTTCAAGATGTGGTTTTTTTTCTGCAAGGACTCTTAAATCCCAGGAGAATCCCTTTAAACATCTGTTCTGGCTTCACTAGAGATAGTGACGGGTGACTGCTGTGATACTGCAATTAGAGGTGGCTGCTTGGTTAACCACCGTTCCTGTGTCCACCTGGTGCCACCTTCTTAATCTGAGCAGTTAAATGCATCCCATAAGCGAAATAAATGCAGCCATTCCACGTTCTAAAAATGGATTCAGGGCTTGTTTTCCCAGCAAATTTTATAATTCATCAAAGTCTCAATTTTAAAAGCTTAGAATGCGCATACGAGTATTGAACTTTTCAAAATGGTCACATTAAACGTAGCCTTTAAGACAAAGCATATTAAATATACACTTTTTATGTTAGATACCCTCATACGTTAAGAAAGTTAAGATGTAAGCAAAGCGCACAGCGCCACTCTAGCCTAGTTTACAACAGTAAATCCCAAACGCTCTTTGAAATTATTAGTGGTGGTTCACATGGTTGTAAGTAAGAATGGGAATTTGGTAGACAATTTCACAAATCACCTCTTGGCATTTTCCAGAGAAATATCTAACAATGAAATACTAACCAGAAGATTTCACAAATTCTTTGTTATTTGGTCTCAGCAGCTAAAAATTGCAAGTAACGTTCTCATCTGTGCGAACGCAGTGGTATGTTTCATTATTGTACTATGCTTAATCTTCTTTACTACTTCCAATCACAGCTTGTTTAGCTTGCAGATTAGCTATACGTCTAAAAAATTGGAAGAAGTAGAAATAAAACTTAAAAAGCTACTCTTACAAATGTGTCTTAGGATGTTTAGGTCAAGTTTTTGGCAAACCCATTACTACTAGTAATAAAGGTTCTGCCATTGCACTTTGTTACCCTTTGCATTAATGATCCGTCATGAGCCAGGATAACCCGACTCGTTATTGTGAAGGCTATAGTATCGCCGTGTTTTCCTGGCTGAGCTGAAGACATCTTAAAATAACAATATTAAAAACATAGTTCTTTCAGAAAATTTATCTGATTTGTTTCAAAAAAAGTTTTTTAAGTTAGAAGCTACCGTTAGTCATGCCCTGTGCCACTGCTAAGATTTTTTAAAAAAAAAAAAATTGATCAGACGGGTCTACGTTGTCTTACCCCAAAACTCTGTGGACTTATAAATAGATTTCACCTGTGTGTAAATAAGAATAACTTCTATCCAGTGTACTTCAATCCATGGTGTTTCAGGAGAATTAAATTAGCCTAAGGAAATCCCATCGAGAATGGTGTGCAGCATTATGCTACTGTCGCCACAATTGGATCGGTTTTGCTAAAGCCAGTTTCACCGGTTCAGTTACCGCAGCTACCTTGCTGGAGCACTGCGGAAACAGATCCGTTCACCCCATCGCTGCTTGATCTGTCATGAGCCTGTGGCCATAACGCCGTTTGGGGGGACAGTGGGGATGTTTGGGGTTTGTGTAGCTTAAAAAAAGTCTGTCTGCTTAAAACCCTGCTATTTCGGTGCTTAGAACAATTTAGTTTATTTCTGAAAATGTAAAATTCACATTTGTAAGAGCTATTTTTTGTACTACTTCAAACATACGGACTGCCAAGGGCCTACTGTTACCTTAGTTTATGTTGTAACTTCTAACTTCTAACTTCTTTTACGTAGAACCTTGGGAAATCATCGCGGATTAAGTTCCTGGTTTGGTGCAAGTGCAATGCATTATATGCATCCAGTGAAAATGATTGTAACTGCCTCATGCAGGATAAAATTCCAAAATACTCAGTACTGATCTAATACTACTCTATTGAAAATGCCAGCCTGTTTGCCACATGTTTGAGCATTAGTGCTTGTTGTAAAATTGTGTGACCTTGCGTATGACTTGTTCCTTAAGTCTTTTACAAGAAGGTTCTGACCACTGCGTTTTGTTAAGTGCGTGATCTTGCTGATGTGTAAAACACCAGCCTGGGATTATTGAGCAGACTGAGCTCTTCTTGGAATTGAGAGGAAAAATAATTTTCTGAGTCCTGAATAATTATAGATGAGGGTTGGATATAGCGGCTTATCTCTGGGCGGGCGGGTTTGGGTCTCAGACCCTTCAGTTCTGCCCAAGTCATTTGTTTGGAGCTAATCCTGTGTCTTAATCTATCGCTTGATCTAAACATCTGTTCTTTTTTACCTACCTGGTTGGTCTCAGTAGAAAGGAAAAAATGACCTCTTGTTCCTGCTGTTGCATTGGGATTGTTCACACAGGATTTGTTAGATTTCCAGCATGTGGGCATTTCATCGGAGACAGTTGGCTTTCCGGAAACCTCCTTGCTCCATACCTCCCTCTGGATGTCATTCCAGTATTTACGTGGGACTGAGCGCTTCGGAATATCCGGCTGAGAAGTCTTTTCTGTATGGCTGGCGAGACCAGCACAGGGAAATGTTCTTTCTTCCTTTGTGTTTTGGATGCGTTTTGAATACAAGCTTTACCAAAAGCTACTTTTTGAAGCGGCGACTCCTTTCTGCTTTCTGGATGTTCTTTCTCTGCCCTCTCCTCTTTCTCAGGTTACTTTGAATGCTTTTCAAGAATCGGCCAGGATGGCCCTCCAATAATAAATATGCAGGGAATGGATGACAAGATCATCTAATTATTTATGTTTCTGTTCCTTTCATTCCTTAAATTTATGTGCCTGGTGGCAAGAATTAAATAAAAGGAATAAGTAAACGTAGATGTTTCTTTTATGAAAAACTGTTGGTGATGGGCTCCTGCCATGGGTTTCAGGTCTGGACCTGAATCAAACTGAACTTCTCCATTAAATTGGACTTGGAATCATGAGAAAATGCGCTGGAAAACTTGGAGCTGTGTCTGAATTCTCCCAAAGAAGAGGTGCAATTCAAGCAATATGTGTAAATAAAGGCTACCACGGATTCACTTCTGATAGTCACTTTTTTGCTTTGCTGGAGGAATGGGTGCAGCTCCCTGGCTTAAATGGAAGAACGCTGTTTATGGCAGATTATCTCTGCTAATGCCAGTGGCCGATTTCTAGTATAAAGAAAGAAAAAGAATACTCCAGCGTTACTTCATTGCTGCAGGTAGATATCGGGCTAGGTGGCAAAATCTTTCACTGAGATATCAAATAAGGGCAAGTGGGGATAGGAGATTGCATTGCTGTGCCCTGAGGGGTCCGAAAGACTAACTTGGCTTCCAGTCCAGGCCCAGCTGTTCTCAGCTGGGGGTGTCAAGGAGCCTGCCTGGTCCCGCGGAGCCGAAAGTAAGTCCTCCCTGTGGATTCTGCAGAGCCGCAACGGTGTCCTTGAGGAGCGCGTCGCTGCGGGGATGGTGACAAAGGAGTTCTTCAGTTAGCGACCACCTTTTCTGTTGAAGAGACTCCGCTTAGGAATGAGTTTGAGACGGGAGGAAATTCTTAACTACTGGCTGAATCCTTTGCACAGGAAAGCTAGGTTTGTAGATGAAAGGACTGAGTTTATATTCAGACCCTCTCAATAAGACATTAAATACAGAAGAGGAGCCGTGACATATGGGCCATGTTCCACATTTTCAGAGCATATTTCAGAATTAATTGTGCTGACAAAATTTTATAAAGAGCAGCTCCAGACTCCTTTCTTTTTGGCAACAGTCGGTTCTGGCTGCTGTCTAGCAGATGAACATGTTTTTCTGGTTTTATTATTTTGGGCTTGGCTCACATGCTTACTGTACAGATGGTTTGGTGGGGGGGAATTACCTACATTCATTAACCAGGCTTAAAATACTTGCAACAGTCAACAGCTTTTTAATGTGTTGCCCTGAGTGCCTGGGGAGTCAGGAGGGGGAATAGCGATAGGACTAGATAAGGAGAGGCGGGAGCGAAGCCTGGAATAGGATCCAGGCTGTGTTGTTGTTTGCAGCCAATATCGATGGCTGTCCGGGATCCAGCGGGCTGAGGTCTAGTCTGTGGAGAATTCCAGCGTGGTTTAGTCTAGACTAAACATTTTTGGATGCACCAAGTCTATCACTCTTGCTCAGACTCCTCTGCCAGGGACTAATTGGAGCTGATGATCACCTACCTATGAGAATTGTGAATTCCATTTGGAAAGTGCTTTTTTTTTTCTTTTCCTTTTTTTAAAAGCGTTTTACAGGTTTTGGCAGGAGGATATTTTTGGCTTTAAAATTACAAAAATACTTTCAGCATTGATTCAGGTATAAATGTTAATATTCTCCAGATTCCTTCATTTAAAAATGATGCCAATTACAAACAAACAGAAATCCACCCCTCTTTCCAATTTGGTTAAACAAATTTACTTTCTTTTCCTTTCTTTTCAGATTTAAAAAGCTCTTTCCTTCAGGCCTTGTAATATGGAATGCATTCTTTCATTCTTGTTTTGATTGGCGTTCGTTGTATGTTTCTCCCACAAAATTTGCATGTCGCGGTAGAGCGATGCGGATGGGGTTTCCGAAGCACTCGCCCTTGGCCTAATGTTTCTCTCGTTTAAGTCAGGGGGATCAGTGTGAGGCTGACTCTGGGCGCATTTGAAATCCCATTGTTGCTCAGACAGTTTGTGTTCGTTTGTTCGTTTCTTATAATACACTTTATATGGATGGACCTTGAATGCTTTTACTTCATACTGAGTTTTCAGCATATATTACTGGACAGTGTGAACAAAAGGAAGGCGATACATAGTGTAATATAATGAATTTTAGGAATTATTGCAGATTTTCTTCCAAATTTTATGAGGAGATTTGAAGCATCTTCTTCTCTTCTCCCCCCATCTTCAACCTTGTCAGGAAAGGTACAGGAAGAAACCTTAAGGGGCAGATATTTTAATGGTTGCCAATCAAACAAAGGGTTTTTTGGAGAAGAGATGAAAAAGCACTCGTTAAAATCAAGGGGTTTTTTAATGAGTTCTTTTGTGTACGTTTACATAATGCTAATTCAGAAACAATGAGATTTTCTAAAAGCCATGAAGTTTTTAATAGTGCAATTTTAATCAATTTACATTTCCAAATTCTTTTAAAAATCAAAACCAGATCCAGAAGTAGCAGTGAGGGAGCTGCAGAACTGGTGACACGTGAAAAACGGAAACTTTGCAAAGGAAGACTACTTATCGCATAAAGATCTTGAGGCTGGTGCCTCAAGAGATGGTATTTATAAGCATAAGGTAGCCTTGCTCTGACTGGGATGAGATGAAAAGTTGCTGTGTGATCAGATGTTTGTGTAACAATAGCATTACAGGTAACATGAAATCACTTGCTGCTAGTAAAAGAATTGGTGGGTAAGTGTGATGTGGTATTTGGGACTTCAGTAGCCCTTGCATCTGATGAAATCCAGTGTTGCTATTTTGAGTCTGAATAGGTTTTTTTGAGGTGACCAATCAGACTTCTCAATATACGGATCTCTCTGGTTGCAAAAATCCACCTGAAGCTGGTAAAAGTTTGAGAGCTTGGAGTTAAAAGATCTAATAATCACCGTTGCACACGTTACTCTAAGAATCAGAAAATTATTGTCTTCTCTTTGCGTGACAAAGTTCATTTCCATCCTATTCCTTAAAGTTCTAGCTCAACTGTCTGGCTGAATGGGAAGAAATGCAGACTCCAAGGAAAGTTCTCCTCAGTTACTCATGGCTTCATAATTTCTATGCTAAAGCCTATTTTGTCATGAGTCGGTTAGTTCTGGCTCCCGTTTTGTTACAGCTGTCACACCGCTTTATACTTGACTCATCTGTCCTTCTGACAGGAGTAAAGGCTCCCTGAGGGGCACCGCAGCGAGTCTCCTCCTCGCAGGCACGGGCAGTCTCCCTTAGAGCACTATGAAGTAGCAAGGACGTGAGGTAGCACTGGCAAGGATTTTGTCGTCAATCTGATCAGCTTTGCCAGCAAGAACTCTGTTTCTTTCTTTCTTTGGGTTTTTTTTTGTTCAGATTCCTGCTCCTCCGCTCTAGGGCCTACAGACCGATCCCCTAATGCTGCCAGTCGGTTTCAGAGGAGATGCTCACTGCTTTTGAGGAAATTTCAATATGCTTTGTATTAATTGTGAACAAGCTTTCAGGAGCAGTTGTAGCAAGACTTGAAATCACAAGGAGATAAAACTCCCAACGTCCTGTATTCCTCTAGTCGCAGTTGGAGCCTCTAGAAATCTTGAAATCTTCTAAGCTTATTTCAGATGTCCTGTAGAGATTTCTACACGAGTCTTTGGAGTGGTCCGGCTCTTGCGGAGAGATATGCTCCTGGAGGGTAATATTCCTGCTTACTTCTGCCTTGTCTGTGCCCTCTCATTTCTTGGAAAGACTTCTGAGAAAGTGGCAGCTGACCGACTCTAACAGGGTCAGCCGTCCTCCAGTTCTGTAACCATCAGCTAGTTGGTTTTTTGGAAATTATTTTGAGGAGGAGTGGATGAGGGCTTGCGAGCAGTGTGGTGTTCTTTGGGAGAACTACTAGATTTTTTGAGTAGTCTTTAGCAATGCTGACTATATGATGCTGTCGAAAAGGCTGTGGTATCTGGCAGGAATCAAAGAATTTTTTTCAACAAGCTGAGATAATTGCTTTCAGTGAGTCCACAGACAGTTGTGACGGTTGGTTGCTCTGTCTCCTGCAAGGTCTTTTAAGTGCTGAGTTTCATGAAACTTAAACTTGTCCACCCTATTTATTCATTTTCTTTGCTAAGCCTCCAACAGTGAACTTGAAATTGTAATGCTAACTCTATTTACAATGCTTAACAACTTGTCTTCTTTCCCCTGGGTCTTCATGTAGGAATTTGACTCCGTGATGTTCCTTCTATACGTGAGGGAAATAGTTGAAAGTAAGTACACACAAATAAGAAGTGAGATACAATGTGGATTTTTTTGAAAACAAACGCTAATTCCAGTTTCTAGACTGTCATCTGTCAGTCCAGACAGCAGTTCCTCTTGAGTCAACATGTCTCAGTCTTGTGGTCTTTTGACTCGCTTTTTGTGGATAGATTTCAAATGCCAGCACGGAACATGAAAGTCCTAGTGAGCAGTTGAGATTTGCCTGCAAGACTGTCTCAGTCGCTTCATCTGCCTTCCTCTGCCTCTAGAATTTCTGCTGTCCTTTCTGTGTCCAACCAATATCAACTCCGTAAGTCAGGAGGTCAGTAGAAACAAGGATGATGTTCAGCGTTGTTCGATGGAGGCCTCCAGTGCAAGGCTGTGGAAAGTGCCGTTATCTTGTCAGGCCTTTACTGCTGCCTAGGAAAGGGATTACATGGTGGCCCCACAGATGATTGCGACTCTCTTTCTCTGGGATTAGGGCGACTCAAAAGTTCTGCGTAGCGTAAAATTTGGCCATTTACTGTTGTGAAGGAGAGTACCTGGCTTTTCACCAAACGGCAGATGAAAGCCGAGGTAAAAGGCTACTGTTGTAATTGAACTTTTTTTTTTTTTTTTTTTAAGGAGTCCAAGTATGACCTTTAAATAAAGCATTTGCACTTTCTTGTGAGAGCTTATGCCAGTTGTGTGCCCTCTAATTACACTAGCCCAGGTATTGAGGTGTTGGGAACAGCACCAAATATTACAGGAGCTGCCAAGAGTGATTTCTTCCAAGCACTGATGCATAATCTCAGCCTGTGCTGAAGTCAAGATGTATTTTAGCAGTAATTCTTCAGCTCTCTGCTATGGTGTTATTTCAGTCGTATCCTTTTAACGAGCCAAGTAGAAAACACTGGAGAAATGCCACATTAAAATACATAATGCCAGGATGAAAAATATTGGGTTCTTATGTTATTGTAAAAATGAGGATATAAAAGACCTAAACCGATAACCCAATGATAATTTTTTCTCAAACAGTAGAAACAATGACCCAAATAATATGTATTAGCATCACTCCATTAAAGTCAATGAATTTGTCTTGATTTAGACCAGCTGAGTCTTAACAGATGTACCAATTTCTATTGTATTTACTATCGTACTGTTTTATGGAGAGAGGGCCATCAAAAATGCAATAATTGTGAACTTTTTACTCATCTTAACTCATATGAATAATTCCAGTTCATCAATTAATCATAATCGTACCATTAATCATCGTTCATCAAATTAAATAGAATATATTTAATATAATAATAAAATAATTCTTAATTTAAAGATGACCTTTTTTGCTGAACTATGCTGGTGAAAAAACACATTTCTTATACTAAGGCGAGATGTACTTGGGAGATGTGCAATGTATTTTTTCTTCAATAAACTTGGGGTAAAAAAAAAGAAGCAATAGAATGTAGAAGAGGCCTTGTCACATGGTTTGAATTTACCTGGCCCATAGCCAGCAACCATAGATTTGATTTGTATAGCAGCAGGTCACTGGAGACCGTAGCATTTGTATTAAAATGCACTTAACTTTGTTAAAAGGCAGCATATACAGATAGTGTGTGATCAGTTACCAGTTTTAATAGAATTACCCTACAAAAATTGGCAAGAAAACTGCTGCATGCATCGATGTGTCCTGTTTTGCTGTTTCTGCTAACATTTTTTCTTGATTTTTACTATACTTAAGCACATTGCCTATTCTTAATTCTTCCAAAATGGAAAAAAGAAGACATTTTACATAATCATAATAAAAACTGAAATGCATTGCAATAGAATTAGTCCATTTATTAGAAAAAGGTTTTAAGGAATCAATGAATGTAATTATTTTAACTAATTCCATAAAGGAAAAAGACCAGCATGCTGGAGACTATTCATTGGCTCATACTTTTGACTGACTTCATTACATTTTGCATTGGAGGAATATACAACTAATTTTAATAGAAAACACACAAGTAGATTTTTTTGTTGGAGAAAATTTTGTAATTGGTTAAAGCAGACAAAAACAGATTTCCCAAACCAAACATGAAATTCAGTACATTTTCCTTGCTTATAACAAACAGACGCTTTAAACTTGTAACAGACAGTTTACGAGCAATACCCTTGCTGTGAAGTGGGGGGGCAGGCAGTGGGAGGATAGATGGAATGAAGTCAAAAGGAGAACTGCCAGGTGTAGGAGTGAGATGGAGAAATGGTAAAGGGTTTTTTTTTTTCTTTTAGAAAACAACTGCCAAGTAGTTTCTTGACTAAAACAACTATTCTGAAGGGCCAGCGTGAGACGTTTTGGGTATAGCCTCACCTCAGTCCATGGACTAGGATTTAAGTACAGAGCTGTGCTCAGCAAACTGAAAATATACTACTATGCCTCTGAGATGCCAATGTTGAAAAATTGTGTGAGTTTGAATATATCGACCAGGTTTTATTTTTTGTAGGCGGAAATATAAGGAATCGAACTAGATGGAATCGGAGAGCAAGACCTTCCACCGCGGCATTTCAGGACGTCCTTCTCACCGGTGGGAAGGGAAGACTGTGTGGAGAAGGGAAGGCGATAGTGCTCTGCGGTATGCAAGCTCACAATACCTGTGCTAGTAGATATCTTCAGAAACAGACAAGAGAGAGCGGTCAGGCGTACACGGTTTCCACAGTTCTGCCCCTCGTTCCCTGGGTCAAGCAGGGAGCCCTCGTGCTCTTGGCCGAGTGTCTTGGGGCTGTGATCAAGTTGGATGCCGCAGTTGGCAATTATTGGTTTGGGTCAACTCTAGCTTTGCATTTTCTGTTCACCGCCTTGGATTTCCTTTATCTTCTCTGTTACAGCATTTGTGTGCATTATAGTAGTTTTATTTGCACGAGCACTGAATTAATCTTCTAGTTTATTTGGCTGATTTCCTCTTTTACCCATGTTCCCTTCTACCTTGTTATCCCAGGAATTGATTTCTCTCGTTGAAGCAGCGGTGTGAGAATGTCGGCTGTTGTCCCTCTTAAGTCAGAGGCTTTATGTATCCAGAAGCCAACGTTCCCTTCTTTCCTTTTTTGTGATCTCCTTTAACATATTGCCGGCGTGTACATTATTTCCATCTGCTGACACTTCCCTACTGCATGTTTCCATTTAGATAATGTGAAGGAAAACAAAGCCCTGCTTTATCTGTGCATAGTGATCATGCTCACCCTGAGCTGTCTAAATGCGAAGGTGTTTCTGCCTGGCTTCAAAGTCGCCCAAATACCATGCGTTGGGAAGATTGATTTCCAGTTCGGACAGGGTATTACGTTTCACTTAAGAGGACGACTAGAGGGACAGAGCTTGGGAGGGGACTAGTCTGATGGGAGAAGATGGCAAAAGAGGTTAGAAGGGGAGAAGAGAGGAGAATGAACAAACCTAGAAAAAAATGGATGGAGTGCGAAGAGAAGAAGAGTGTAGGAGCCGACGGAGGAAGCACGAGGACAATCAGAGGCCACAAGAAAGGAATGGGAAGGGAGAAGCTCGGATGGGGAAACAGTAACTTTACAGTAGTAAAAATTCTAGAAATGGTGCTTAAATACGATCCCTTATATTATGGTACTTCTCGCTCTGTTGTTATCACAGGCTTCTCCTGAGTTAAGCCCTCCCTCCTCTCTGTGCTTTTTTTTTTTTGAAAGGCAGTATGGTGAAGAATCTTCCAAACCTAACAAGCTTCATCTCTTGCCTCAGAATAAGTCAGAGAGAGTAATCTCTTTTTTTAAAAAAATGCTGAGCACATTAGTTGTTTATTGGTATTTCTTAATTTGACTGTGTCTTTAGCGTTAGAAAGCCTTCAGAGTTTTGCCCTGGCTTTCCATAGGAGCAGGATTAAACCTGCTAAAAGAAAGCAGTGGTATAAAAAAAGAGTAACAGCCAGGCATTAGCCTCTTGGGAAAGCAATTCCAGTAAGGAGTGCTAAATTTCAGAATATCATAAAGCCTTCCTTTAAATTGGAAAGCTCTAATTTTAAACTGCTGAAACTGATGAAGATCTTGGCCCTGTCTCAGCTGATCAGCTCCCCAAGGGCTCTTTTTCAGCCTTCCTGCTTGTGACTTCATTAAATTCTGAATATTAAATTGATTCTGAAGGGAAACCTTAGAAAAACACCTTTTTAGATGTATTTATAGATAGCATAATATTTTTCCAGAAACCTATTGATGATAATTAACAGATAACAGCAGCAGCAGCATACTTCATTTTTACAGAGCAATAACTCGTTTCAGGAGCAGTCAAAATTTAAGGCTCACGATAGGATTTTTATGGCGGAAAAACGGAGGTGTCGGTTCTGTTATGCCTATCAGACTGGGAGTTAAATTCTTTGGTACTAATAGCAATCAGGACAGAGTCATTAATGTTTTAATAGAGAAATAATATTCTCCTGTCTCCTCGCCCAGCTCTGTCCCTGGCTGTGTTTTGGTGCTTAGACCACCCAGGCTCTGAGATGATTCCTGCAGCTGAAGTCTAAATTCAGTTCCAGAGCATGGCCAAGAGGAGTAAGGGTGACAGAATGAGTTACAAAATCAAAAAAACAATGAAACCTGAAGAGGCTACTACTGCTTTGTATTCCTGGGATGCAGCCAGGAGGTCAGGCTTCAAATACTGAGGGAGTGCGGGTGAAGGAGAGAATAATCCTAGAGTTTACCTACCTAGTCTGGAAAGGATAAATACGAGATGGGATGCAAATGATAATGTATAAAGTGATCAATGCTTACTTTTTCGTTCTTTCATCCTTTCATAGGTGATGAGAACAAAGACGTACCTGATACAGTAAAAGGGCAATGGGCTTTGAACAGATGCTGACTAAACATCTGTGGGATGTTTAGGAGCTGACTGTTTTGCCCTCTTTCCATAGGAGCAGGATTAAACCTGCTAAAAGAAAGCAGTGGTATAAAAAAAGAGTAACAGCCAGGCATTAGCCTCTTGGGAAAGCAATTCCAGTAAGGAACGCTAAATTTCAGAATATCATAAAGCCTTCCTTTAAATTGGAAAGCTCTAATTTTAAACTGCTGAAACTGATGAAGATCTTGGCCCTGTCTCAGCTGATCAGCTCCCCAAGGGCTCTTTTTCAGCCTTCCTGCTTGTGACTTCATTAAATTCTGAATATTAAATTGATTCTGAAGGGAAACCTTAGAAAAACACCTTTTTAGATGTATTTATAGATAGCATAATATTTTTCCAGAAACCTATTGATGATAATTAACAGATAACAGCAGCAGCAGCATACTTCATTTTTACAGAGCAATAACTCGTTTCAGGAGCAGTCAAAATTTAAGGCTCACGATAGGATTTTTATGGCGGAAAAACGGAGGTGTCGGTTCTGTTATGCCCATCAGACTGGGAGTTAAATTCTTTGGTACTAATAGCAATCAGGACAGAGTCATTAATGTTTTAATAGAGAAATAATATTCTCCTGTCTCCTCGCCCAGCTCTGTCCCTGGCTGTGTTTTGGTGCTTAGACCACCCAGGCTCTGAGATGATTCCTGCAGCTGAAGTCTAAATTCAGTTCCAGAGCATGGCCAAGAGGAGTAAGGGTGACAGAATGAGTTACAAAATCAAAAAAACAATGAAACCTGAAGAGGCTACTACTGCTTTGTATTCCTGGGATGCAGCCAGGAGGTCAGGCTTCAAATACTGAGGGAGTGCGGGTGAAGGAGAGAATAATCCTAGAGTTTACCTACCTAGTCTGGAAAGGATAAATACGAGATGGGATGCAAATGATAATGTATAAAGTGATCAATGCTTACTTTTTCGTTCTTTCATCCTTTCATAGGTGATGAGAACAAAGACGTACCTGATACAGTAAAAGGGCAATGGGCTTTGAACAGATGCTGACTAAACATCTGTGGGATGTTTAGGAGCTGACTTCAGCATCATATAATAAAAGGAAACACTGAGGTTAGGTTTTCTAATGGGCTACATATTTTGGTGATTACTAACCATGTCTGTAACGTTGTGATGTGGAGGACAGTTCAATCTCAGCTTTAGGGAATGCCTAAGTGACTTCTGCGGTATGTGGGTTGAAGGGTGGTTGCCTTCTTTGTCTGGAGTATATAGTGCTCAGTTTTACCAGCAACCAACATTAGTAGAGGACTAGGAAAATAAGTTATGTGATTCAGCTCAGCAAATTCTCAATTTCTGTTAATCAGGGATACAAATTGCTTAATATAAGTGATTTTGTGTTATTAGTGGGATGGGAGTTATGGGTGGGATATGTGACGTTTGCATACAGCTGCTGTAGGAGAGGCACAGAGGTATGTTACTTTGGGACAGAAAGCACTTTGCATGTTCTGTTGCAGAATATTTATGTCATGCGTGGGACAGTAAGAGCACGTTAATCTTCGTCCCTTTTCCATCCCCAGGCTTCAACCCGTTCTTGCAAAGGGAGACTGCTGTTGCCATCACCCTGGGCTTTGCGCAGAAGGAGTCGTCTTGTGTCCTTCCCCAACAGAAAACAATCAGTTTTCTGGTTTGTGCCTTACTTGTGGGAAGAACAAATTCTCTGGGACTGTCACTGCTTCCCTTTGTTCTGACTTGATGGGGGAGTTGGGACTTTTCTTTTAAATGAACGTCCTAAGAGAAAAAATCATTGCTGGCCACAGAAACGAGAGAAAATCAATGACTGTCTTGCGTAAAGGAAGGAGGCAGGAGCAGCAAAGCTGCCTGAGCAGCTCTACCCAGTGTTAGTCTGTAGTGCGGTGTTGTATTGATTGTGCTGTCTTTGTCCTGTGAGTGGCTGGGGCTGTCTTCCTTTGGCTTACGGGAATATGAATACTAATTTACCAACGCATGTGTAATAAAATTGACCTCAGTGGGGGCGGAGGAGGTCAGTCGGTTTGAAAAAAATCCAGAACTTACTGAAGTTTACTGGATCGAGGGCCTCAGATTCAACTATTAGTGTGTGTCAGAAAACAGGAGTGCCTTGGTGGGGAAAAAGGGGATGAGAATTGCTCAAAGTGTTGTTCTCTTGAATTTTCACGAACAGTATCTGATCTAGTTTTGCAGAGCTAACGCAAGGATTTCTGAAGTAATCATCCCAGTGGGGATGCGGGGGCAGGGGGGGACGCCCTAAAACATAGTGTACAGTGGGAGCAGTCTGGAATCCATTCTTTGATGATGCAAAATCAATATTGACAGAAATGCCTGTCTCTTATCCGAGTCGCTTAGTACATTAACATATAGCTCTGAGTGTTTGTATGTGAACATATAGAAGAGTTACTTTCAGTTAGTTAGGAGAGCGAATCACCAAAAACCATGAATATGGAAATCCTTTACAGAAATAGCAACACCATTGCCAACCTCCTTTTGCTGCTGTATCAGAGCCTCAAATTGTCTTGTGATTTCACGCAATCTTGCATATACAACCCTTTTATTCCTAAAAGTTCAGAGCTGCTTGGTTGGTGGAAATGGTGACAGTATTGTGAATTTTTTTGAGTGACGTCCAATTTGAATGACATGAATTTTTCATTAAATGTTCCATTTGCTCTGGATTAAGTTGCAGCGAAACACAATATAATATACCCCTAAGAGCAAGCGAGCCTTTTCCAGTTTAATGAGAATGAAGAAAGTCCGCTATTGCCATTTACAGTCCAGTCTTTCAGTCGTCTAATATTGCCATAAGCAGACCCTGACAAAAGTATCCTGTGTTTCAGAGTCTTCAGCTCTCACGGTACAGGAGCACCTAAGTTGGTTCTGCCTTCCGTATTTTTCTTTGGTTTGGAGTTGCTGAGACGATGTCTGTGTTTTAGTGGAATCTGAATGAAGTCAAATGTTGAAGACTTCAGAAAATCCTGCCCAAGAATCTTAGATAGTGCTGTAGGGGCTGTTCAGCCATTTCGAATATATTCACTTTTAATATTTTTAGTAGGAGTGCTTTGGGAAATACCAGCTGTCTCTGTCTTAATTTTTATTTTTCTATGGACTTTTTCTTTCATCGTCGCATTTAGATTTTTACCTTCTAAGGAAGCGTCTTTGCCTTTTTCATATTTCACTCTCTGTTTTGATATTTCTGTTCCCCTTGTTATTCTCTACTCTTATGCTCTCTTCCTAGAGAAGTACGAAAATTCAGGTGTTAATACTGGAATGACTTTTAGTGCTACAGTTTCAGCTCTTAAACTTGCAGCTTTCCCTTGTTTTCCTCAAGCTGATGAAATCTTCTGTGTGAGAGCAGTTGCATTGATTTTCTGTGTTGATCACAGGGGAAGCAATTGTTTATCCTAAGAACAGTGGAACTGGCTCTTAAATTTTTTCATTAATGTAGTCATAGCTGAACTGGACAAGGTGCTGAGCAACTGACTCTAGCTGACCCTGCCCTGAGTTGGACTAGACATCTCCAGAGGTCCCTTCCAGCCTCAGTTATGCTGTGATTTTGTGGTGATGTACTTTTGCACCCAGCAGACGGTGAGAAGGTGAAATAAGTGAAGCTGTACAACCTACTAAGATACTTCCCTCTTCTGAAAACCGATATTAAAAAACAGACTTCTCTGCCGTGGACCTCCACAGAAGTCAGTATCTGATGTGAGCTTTTTCTTCCAAATACTTCCCTCCTCTGCCAAGCCTTTCAAGATTTATTGTCTGTCAAACGTTCGGTCAAATTCTTCCCTGAATGCTTTTGGTCAACACACATTCTTAATACATCCAGAGTAAAATCCACAGTTGTGTCATTTCAGCACAGCTCCCCATCATTCTAGTAGAAACAACAGATGACACTTTGACAGGAGGTAAAAGAAATCTTCATTAGGATAATACTTATCCTTCCTCATTTGAAGTTGTTCTCTTTTTCGTTGTATCAGTACAGGGTTTTCAGCTTGTAGTTTTAACAAACGCTCATTTTTTTCTGAAGATTAATACGATTTCTGTATGGTGCGTTTATTTAAAATATTTTAAGATCTAAGATGTACACAGATCCAACTCGAGCCTCATTAAAAGAACTCGGCCAAAAATGGAAAGCCTTCAGAGGCCTATTATAGTGAATTATAGTAATTAGAAGCATGAGTTCTGTCTAATAGCTCAAACTGCTTCAGTTGATCTGGAATTTTCCCCAAAACCTGCAGAAATTTAAGGATCGACATCTGTCCAGATAAAACACGCTGTCTTGGCTAAACAATCAACATTGTTAATAAGTACTCTGGTTTTGGGTTCCTTAGAGTGCACAGCACCCCTGTCAATGGCAGAAGCAGCGGTATCAGGTTGGTCCAACGCTGCTTAGGCTTCTGTAGGTGCATTGATCATGAGCACAGACTTAGAGTTGTTGTGAATATGCCAATGTCTTTTGCTGTTGGAAGTGGTTACAGAAGGCTCCTATGGAGCCAACAGCTATCGAGACCCCACTGTCGATCCTGTACGCAGGCAGGACAAGAACTCCCTGCCTGGCCTCCACGTGCCTTCTAACCAGGACAGAGAGCAGCGAAGGGACTGCAGCGCTGTCTCCGCTAGCTGTATGTTCAGAATAACATTTAAACAAAATGCGTAGCTAACAGCAGAAACTGTTTTGGCTTTGCGGAGCCATATGTATGATGTTTTAGTTATGTACATCTGAAGCAGTGACTTGAATTCTCATTATCGTTGCTTACAGAAAAGACCTGCTTAGCTTTCCAAGGATGAAACAGAGTTCACGGGGTCCCTTCCTATAAAAACATTTTTTTTGTGATATGTTCTTTTGGATGACTCCTTTTTAAGGACAAACAGGCTGGGGAGTTCTCCAGGAGAATGTACCATTGCTTTTAGAAAAAAGTTATTTAAGTATTCAAAGGCATAAAGAGAAGCCAAATTACATGTGTTAAATGCTTATCGTGTAATGATTCTGTTACTCTTCACAGTAATCCCGATCTATTTTCTACAGGAGAAACCATTCTGTGAGAGTAAGGCAACAGTTTGTAAATCTGCAAACAAATGGCTAGTTAGATTAGCGACGACCAGAAAATATTTCTGTTTAATCTGGTTCATTCAAGAGGATAGAGTGGAGAGAAGAATTTCATTCTGTGCTTGGGTGGTTAGAGACGGATTTCATCTTCGTGCTTGGATGGAAGCAAACTCAACTTTGTGTCGCTGGTCTGAGTGGTGGCATGTGGTTTTCTGGCACATTCAGTTAGATTTTTCTAAAGAACTTGTGGCTACGTTTTCAAGGACTCAGCAACTACCATCGGGGCCAGAGTTATGAAGGCGCTGTGCACAAAGCAGCTTCCACTGGGACAGTTCAGCTTGGCTTTTCTGACTTCCCCTGGAGGAATGGCCCTCCCTGTGTTGCTGACTGCCTCTGAACCTCCAGCTGCAAGATGCAATTATCAAATATGTGAAACATTTCACATTCCTTGAGTAAATCAGCCTCCACGGACGCATACTCTCAGAAACATTTGGTCTCGTTACTCCTTCTGAAAAAAACCTTTTCTTCCTGTAATAATTTCATACAGGTGAGCGCTGGGAGTTTAAAATCATATCTTAGTCTCTGCTGTGAACCATTCAGGATAATGAAAAGCATAGAAATGAAAGTCCAAAGCAATCCGTATTGTGATTGTGAATGTAGTCTCCCCACTGTTCCTGGCACAGGGTTTTAGGTAAATGTTCCCAAAGAAAATAGTCGCTTTGTGTAAACTATCTATATATTGTCTGCTTTAATTATAAAAGCATCAAGTGGCATTTCCTTCCCCATAAAATTCCCTAGCCTTATATTGCCAGATGTGGCGATAAGTCATATAGCTGTAAATCAAACCAGTCCCTTTCCTCATAATACTAAAAGCTGCGATTCTCAAATGCGCTTTGCTATTGCTTCCCCCTCAGAATTAGAAGGTATTGCTACAGGATGATATGTAAACTTATTCTCCAGTTCTCTGTCAGTTTTTCAGACACCGATAAGCGATTTGAAACGGTGATGTATTACTGGTGTTGCGCAGCACTCGTTTGGAGTTGGAACGGCCTGGAATGGTGCCCTGGAAAAGATTTTTGATGCACCGGAACCATGTCCCTGGCCGTATGTCTTAGTCTTCTGGCACCTCCTTCCTTGCAAAATTAGCTAGGATTTTGCATCTCTGTTTTATGATCTTTTACATACTGCATACGTTGATGGTGACATCTATCTGTTGATTTACTGTGATTCTGAGGCCAATAAAGAGCTGCATATAAAAGCTGGAAAGATAACTAATCTTTTTGAAACCAGGCACCCATTCGCAAATTCAAGTGACTTTCCGTGTGGGATTGTTGGATAGAGCAATTTTTCAATTCAAAATTTAACGTGGAAGCCGCATTTCTTATTTTCTAAATAAGGAAGTTACCTTTTACTACTTGATCAGTCTGACTTGCTCATTCTGTGCAGAATATCGTCGTTTCTTGCTGCTTTGTGTTTTCTCCTGGGTAGCAATTTGCAAAGTGCTCATCTTAAAACTCAACTTATTTTCACTTCTGAGTTGCTGGAGTCTTCAGGGGACATCTAAATGTTCATAAGGTACAAGTCAACGCAGATTTTGTCTTGAATTCCACATATTCACATCTGGTTATGCCAGCTGAGGATATCTGGATTCTCCATCCTTCCTGAAGAAAACAGTATCTAGTGTTGGAAGTATCTAGTTGGAATTAGAGTTCAGAATACCCTCCCGTTTTGTTTCCTAGAAAGAGCTGATGTTTAAATGACCTACAGGAGAGGCTGAAAGATTTAGCTTGTACTCTGTTAGCAGACAAGTACACAAAAACCAAAGGATGGCTCCTATTGATCGTGTGTGTCAGCCTGAAACGTTGTCTTTTGACCAACGGGAAAACAATCCCAAACTTTTTAAACATCCGAATAATCAGTTTCTTGCAGTGGGAAACTACAGCAAATATTAGTCCCTTATCAGCCAGTGCTCTCTTGTCAAAGCCGATTGCACAATGCTTGCTCGTTAGTAAGTGGTATTTAAATGTTTGCCTCTCTATCTTCAGATCCATTGGTGTCAGCAGGCAAGGGGGGGAAGTAAAAGGGAAAACTGTTGGTACAGAGTTCAGAGAGAGGTACTTTGAGTATTAGCCTCAAGTCAGTGTGTCTCCTGACTTACAACAAAGTCTGTGTTTAGTATCAATAGGTATTTATATGCACAAAATCAAACAACTGAGTACTTAAATCCATTGTGAAGTGGACTCAACCAACCCGTCAAGGAGGTTGGAGTACTGAGGGTATATATTTTTTGGTGGAACTAGATGAGTTCTTGTTCCAGTGTGGACTGATTAATTCCTTTTCCTGTGGAGGGTTTAACCTGTATCATTGCATCCCACTGTGGTTTATTTCTTTCTGATATTCTGCATGTTTTATTCTTCTACTCTGCAAATGTTATTGACTTGGGTTTCACCTTGACTTGATGTAGTAATAAAAATGGCAACTAGGTAAAGCTTTTTGTGTGTTAGCCAGACATTATTTTGTCTGAATCCAGGGTCAGGCAGAAGACCCTTTTTGAAGGATGGTCCATTAGTTATGTTTCTTTCGTTGTACAATTTTTACTAATAAACAATATTATTTCTGCACAGTAGCTATGTTATAGTAAATATTTAACTTTTTTTCTCTCTGGGACTAACGTATCCATACATTTGTCTATATCTCTGGTAGCGTAGCGGCAGACTTGAATAGATTTTTAAATACTTGGGTGCGCTGTTTTTAAAGGATATAGCGTATCTATTGTGACTGAAAGAGCACATCATGGGACTGCGAAATGGCTGTTAGGGCTTATCTGCATGAGCAGACGCCCGATTTCAGTGCAGAATTGTGGCACTGCAACATCAATAGTAAAGCAGGAAATCGAGGATTTTCTGAACTGTTGGTCAGATAGGTGTCAGGAATCAGTTCAGTGTATATCATGTAGGTGGTTTAAAGACTGCCGTGGGAAAAGGGGTGCAGCTACAGATGATCCCTGTAGCTTTTTCTAACCCTATCTTCTATCTGTTTCAGGGTAATTGAGACAGTCGCACGTGTGTTTTTTGCAGACTGAACACCTACCTTCTTCGTTGCCTTTTGCTCATACGGGATTATGACTCTCTCCGAGATAACTTGGTTCCAGGAATGAACCTGTCGGAGCCTGGAACTTGAAACTCAAACTGAATAAGAAGGTGGGCACAATCTCTTCATACCAATGGAATAACTGCCCTGAATTTAATGGGGATGAAGTGATGTTAAATTGTGTTAATGAGATCAGAATGCAGTTTTCAACGTTTCAAGTTGAGTGTATTTTAAGTGGCTGTCTTAAAGTCTTTAAGCAAGCGCCTTTTTACTATGCAATTGCTTGACACAATTTTGACACCTTAAGGCTAGCTAGAAAAACGTGTTTGTTGCATTTTCTGTAAATACTGTTTTATACAGAACTCATGTATTTGTTAAACCGTAACGAGTTAATGGAGGGATTTCTTCAATTATATTTTGTACTGGAAATGCTGGTCTAAAAAATGGTGTCTCTTGAAGAGATTGAATCAAGTGATGTACAGAAATACGGGAAGGAACAAAGGTGCAGGTAAATGTAGTAATGTCTTTAGATTACTGTGTTTCAGTGTAGCATGCTGCCAAGTAGGTTAAATACCATCATCTTTCAATGAAAACGCTGCTTGAAGCTGATAATTGTAGTGCCTCTGAGAAAGCCAAGTCCGTTCGTTATAGAGTCAATACTTCATGAACTATGAATCTCTCTTTATCTCATGCAAAACTATTTTAGGTTAAATCTCTTTCCAATTTGTATTGTTCAAATAATTATATTTAGCTGGGGTCAGAGTTTGGATAATGCATTCCCAGCCCTTGGGTTTATTAACTGGCTCCAGGACCAGACCACAATGTCAAACAGCCCAAAGAGGTTTCATATTTACTCTGTTTTGGCTTTTTTCGGCTGTGCTGCTCCTTCCTGCTGCAGTCTAATCAATGTAGCCATTTGATAAGTGCTTCTCCATTATGTGACTTGCCTTATTTGCTGAAGCTCTGCTTTCCAAACAGAAACATCCACTTAAAATGCAGAGTCTTCATTTGAGACTACATTCTTCAGAATGAACCACTTCCAGTTCCAAGTAGTAAACCACAGTTAAAACAGTAACAGAAAGATGATGTACACAGCAAGGATCAAATCTGAGAGTAACATCTGGATTTGTTAGTATGAGCAGTCAAAGTATGCTGAAGTGTTGCTTTTAGAGCAGAATTTTCTCTGCGTTTGGCATTTTGGTCACCCTGTGTACGTGCTGCATCACATTAACTGTAATGGGACGTCCAGGCAGAGCAGGGTGGTACGGTAACAGAGACGAAATCTGCTGAGGGATTAAAAAGGACCTTTGCAAATGCAGTTATCTCCGTATCATAACCGGCATCCTGAAGAAGCCCAATGCAGTTGCCTTATTGTTAAGTCAGGCACGCCGTGTGAAATGCTGGATAGTTTCAGGTTTGTGTATGTGAGTCCACGTTTCGTTTGAAGACCACTTCCTTGAACAACATATTTTTCTATGTCCTCTGAAATATGTGGAAGTTTTAAAAGAACTGCCTCTGCTCATTTCAGTTGGGAAGAGAGGCTGTTTTCCTCTCCAGAGCTTTACGGTGATGGGCCCCCACATCATTGTTCCTCTTGTCATCGCTGGCAGTTTGGCGCTCTGCTTTCAGGAGGAACAAGAATGCGTCGGTGGTTCCTTCACTGTGAGTTTCTGTGGGCATTAAATCTCTTATGCAATTGGTGTGACCTCTTAAGGGTCACTTCCCTTTAGACGGTGTGATGCTGCATACATTTGTAATGTCAGCCAGTGCTTCTTTTACTGTTGATACCCTCAGTTCTTCCTGACACCTGCATTGTCGCTCCATTGTCAGTAGTCGCAGAGAATGAGCTGCCTGCATGTTTCTGGAAATGCAACTTGAACTGGATGTAATTTGTTGTTATTCAGCAGCCTGTGTACATGAACTTCCAATGACTGTTCTCTTCTGAAAAAAAAAAAATTAAAAAAAAAGTCAAGTGATCATTTTCCGTACTGACGAGACACCTTTCTGGAGGAACAGGAACTGGAAAACCAGACAGATGTGGAGTGAGATTTGGACTGCTATGCAAGCTACCTGGCACTGGATGATGTACTTAAATTCTGTGCACCTCTAATTACATTTTCTTTCTTTTTGTGTATTTTAGCTGTAAATTTTGCAGGATTGTCTCTTGTCATGTCTTTACATACAGTACCTTGCACAATAGAGGCATAGTCTTGGCTAGCAGCTCTAGCCATGGTGCTAATGAGGATGAATAATCATGTATTTCCTCAGATGTGGTTAGATGTTAAAGTAGATTTGTGATGAACGTGAGTTTATTTCCTCTCTTGTGCTATACGCATTGGAGCTTTTATGTGTTTGGGAGTCACATAGACAATCTTATTCATTTACCAAAAGATGATAAAAGATAGGCATTGTTTGAGAATTTTCATTTAGATCTGGTTCATCGTAGCATTCCCCCTGCCCCCATGAAGATGCTACCATCAGTTGCAACAGACTCATGTAAAACTGCTATATAGTACTGAATACAGCCTTTATGTCTGGAAACATGCATTTTTTCCCCTTCCTAGAAAACAGAATTCACAGCTTACTTTGCTGAGTGACATTTTTTACAGATGTGTTTGCTGTTGAACAATTTGTTTCTTTTCTCTATAGCTTGAGGAAAGGATGTAAAATGAGTTAAAAGCAGGGCGTACGTCAAGACATGCGGAAGTGCTGCGAAGCAGTGACTCCCACAGCGATGGGAATGGCTTCTGTTGTGGTGACTTGCAAAGAAATGGCTCTGTCGGTGTCACGCTGGAACGGGCTGCAGCAGGAAAGTCACACGCAGAAAGGAATAAGTCAGCAGGCAGGCATCTCGGTGTCTCATTAATCCATCCAGAGACTTTGTGGTTTTCCAGTCTGTGGTGCACGGGAGCACTTCAGCAGGTTATCGCTGGAACACTTTGGCTGCTGAACAAAGTAGGGAAGAAGGTGAGAGTGAGGAACAGAGAGAGAGGGAGTTACTGTTTTGGGACTGAAGCAGTAAAAAGGGAGCCGGGCATTTGACTTTATGTTTTTTGCCTTGTTCACGGAAATAAGTAACCTGAGGTACAGGATTTTTAACACATTTGGCAATTTTTCGTGCAGAATTATAATGAGAGATTTCTTTCTCCTCTCTTGGCTTCTTCCAGTTTTAAACAACTATCCCCATCTTGACCAAATGAATTCCAGCCACCGCTGCTGCTGTATTTGGCACTGTCCACTTGTTACATCCTATCTATGGCTATGTACGCCCTGATAATTGAGTGCCTTTATGGCCACAACTTGCAGAAGCAGCTGCCTCACCTCCACGTTTGAAATTAGGTACTTGAAATAATCTTTAGTTTGGTGAGAAGTAAAGAACACTTAGCTCCTTTGGATAATAAAGTTAGACTCTGATTTTAGATTTTTTTTTCTCTTTTTTCTTAAGACAGTACTAGCCCAATATCTTTCTGTGTTAATTTCAGTGGGAAATGGTAAGGTACGTAGCACTAGCAAACCAACCTTGTTATCGATGTCTGCTCTGTGCATGGACTTTTGGTTTGCACAAGTCAATGGTTGTCCCCCTAAGTTCATACGCATCCCTTCATAAGCTTGATGTAAGCCAGAAAACCCTAGTCTTGTGCCAGACCTTCCTGAAGGATGCCTGCCTTGAGGCAGCATAAGGGTCTTGCTGTGACAGCAGCGTAAACCAGGAACATTGATCTTCAAAAAGAAGGCCCTACCAAGACTCCCTCGTTCAACTGCCACAACCATTAGCTACTTTTGAAAAAACAGTGTTTTCAACTCAGGATTTTCGTAAGTCACAGCCTTGGCACCAAATACGTGGTGGTAAATTTCATTTCGTAGATTGGACTGCACCCAGCACTGCGATTATACCTAGAGTATCTGACACATCCTATTTTAAAGTGCAGAGCATATTGTAGTGTATATATGTGAAGAAACAGCACGCCAGCTTTGCTCTTAAGTGATGAAAACTAATTTCCTGGAAAGGTAGCTGTAAACTTTCTCAGAACTTTAGGCAGTAGAATATTAAAATGCATCACTTCCGACATGCAGGCTTATATTTGCTTTTTTGTTTCAACTCCTTCTCGCTAGATTGTAACCCTAAATTAGGATTTAATTCTAAGAAGGAATTTTAACCAGTATTGAAACTGAAAAAATATCCAACTCCTTTTTAAAAATGATCTGATCAATTTGGAGCCCCAGTTTAATTAGGAAATCTCTAGGACGGGATTTAAAATCAGTAAGACTTCACTGGGTATTTTTTCCGTATTTTTGTTTGCATTTTTTTCTAGGAATTATCCTAGGAGCAGAGGTGTTAATGGTACTCACCTTGCTTTCCTCCATCTAGAAAGCTGAAGAAGGAATGCCCTTTTCCCTTCAGTGCAGGCAGATCAGTCCCGAAACACCTACACAAGAGCATAGCAGAGCCTTCCAGCGTTTCCCCAGATCCAGTCCCCTCCTGCGTTCTTCCTGCTGCCTATTTCCTACACCCCCTCAGGGCAGCGCGGGGCGGTTGAAAACTGTCTTTTACTCTCCACTCTTGTATTAATCATAAAACTGGGTCAGGAGCTGAATTTGGTAATGAACAATGAACAGGATATTAAAAACGGAGGAAAAATATTTAAAAGCCTGTGATCTGAGAAAAATTGAGAACCAACAGAGATTTACTAAGTCATGAATGAATGTCAGGTACTGGAAGTTACAGGTGGCTTGCTAGTCTTGAAGAAGCAAACATCTTCAACCTGCCATTAAAGGAAGGATAGACATAAAAGCTATTGCTTTTACACATAGCGATCTTGATCCTGTGCTGAAATTTTGAGCTTGCAGTCTAGAACCATCACTCACCCAAATTCTGTATGCAACAGCGTATGTCTTACTCTATAACCTTGTGGATCCTGGTTTTGGCAGTATTGTTGGCGGTCTAGCTCTTTTCTTCCAGATCTTGCAAGTGTCAGCTGCTAGGCACAAATCTGGAATTCTGTTTATTTTGTTTGATCTCAAAACCAACTTTATATCTTTAAGGCAGCATCTTTTAAAATGGTTAACAGTTAAATCATTTATTTTTCTCACTTCCTGCTTTGACACATTGTGTAGAAATCATTTGAATTCAAACTAGGTTAGGCCCGCCCCTGCAAAGCACTCAAGAAGCTAAAAAAATGAGAGCGCTTCTATGGGATTATATATATTTCAGGCTCTTCATGTGCTTAAGTCTTTTACTGTAGTACGCGACTCAAGAGATTCCCAAGGAAAACTCCTGACAAGTATTTTAGGGGTAATCTGGTTTATCTACATCGCAGTGAGTACTTCTGGCATTTAATCCAGAATTACTATTCAGCATGTACCTGTGTAGTCAAAACTGAATCTTCGTAGTTTTCATTTAGGAGCTGTTCTTGTGCATGTGATGACATTGCTTCAATAAAATATAAGTACTTAGCTTTAAATTGTATCGTAGAAGCGTTAAGCATGTCTCCCAAGATTATCAAAAAGTGACTTCTGGTTTTAGATGCCTATTTTGAAATACAGTCTATGGTAAAGAGCTTGCTTTTAAGCTTTCTTTCTAGTGTCCCAAACTGTAGTTATGAATATTCATTTTAGTTCATCACTCCAGAAAGAAGGCCTTCCTTCTGGGCACCTGTACGCGTTCCATGAGTGAACACATTATCCTGTCATTGTTTGAACCTCAGGTTAGGTTCTTCAAGCCAGTGTTCTGAAGAGAGGAGTTAAATTTCTCTTTTTGTGGGAGGCTCCAAAACAATGCCAGCTCTGGACTTCAGCCACGTACTTACAGTGTGAGTTATGGCAAAGTCCAGAAAAATCTGCTCATCTGTCCTGCGCTTACGCTGCACCCTAAAGATCTCAGACTCTCCACCTGTGTAGCCAGCAAGTTTTGAACTGTCCATCAGAAATGGTCGCTTAAAAAAAAAAATCAAGTCTGTTTGGAAAGGCCATCTCCCAACAAGGAGTGGGGTAAAAATGCTGCTTTCTGACTGCCAGCCCTTCATGGTTTTAGCTCAGTCTTTTTTTACAAAGCTAACCTTCACTGCTGTCTAATAAAATGAAATAAGAGTGAAAAGTTCAAATATTAGACTTTCCTGTGGAGCTGGTTTCATGGTAGCCTGACAGCCAACATCAACAGTATGATAGTAAGGAGTTCATGTTTCTGTCTAGTCTGTGGTGGCCTGCTGAGATGGCATATGCCTGGGAGTGAGTAGAAACCCTAATGGGAAAACCTAACTTGTACCTCATATAGACCACTAGTTCAATGACCGAAGGGGATTTTTCTTTTCCTCTTCAGTATCTCAATAGGTATCGTTTATATGTCTGTATGGGGAAAGAATGGGAAAGCACATCATGGATCAAAAAAAAAAAGTATTTTGATTTGTTTAAATAGCTACAGAAACCTCAGTCTTGGATCCTAAATTCAGTTCTCGGTCAGATTCAGGCTGTTGCCCCGAAATCCATAGTTGGTTGGGAGAACTGAGAACAGAAGTTGTCGCAGGTAGCGTGTGCGAGGGAGCATCTTTTGTTGTTGTTAAGGTTATTGATAGGTTGTGCATGTGTGTGTTGAGGCACTAAACAATCAAATTATTTTATCTCTGAAAAGGCATTGATTTCTCCCATGAAAAGCAAGCATATTGGATACCTTGGAGCTGACAACATTGAACGTGGCTTGGCTTTGTTATCTGGGGGAGAAGTAACTCAAATCAAGATTTCAGATTAGAGGGGGGAAACAGGAAGAAATCTTTGTAGCAGCATTCAATCAGAAAGCTTCCACTGGGCCCTTTTTATCTGTTTGTTGTTGTTGGGGGTTTTTTTCAGTGAGATTAACGACGTTTTTCAGTTTGTCTGCTAAAAGTAGCATGTATTCTTCCAGGGAAGAAAGCGTCAGGACAAACACCTTCTGAAGATCAATGAGAAAGAGCAAGTTTACCAACTTCTTCAAGCATTTGACTCCAGGGCTTGAATTGTTTATGGCTATTGTCTTTTTCATAAGCAAGATTTGGCCTCATTGCATGTGCTGTGGGAATGCAAAAAGAGCCCAAAACCGTGCACATAGCGCATGGCAATAGTTGTGCCTGTCTTTTATCAACAGAACCTAATGCACAGGTTTTGTGAAAATAATAGTCAAGGGGAGAACCTTGTCCTTTCTTTTTGTTAGGTGCTAAATACGGAAGAAATGTGAAGGAATGCAAACTCATGGGCATCATTCTGTGGCGTCCCTTGTGGAGAATGAGAGGCAGACTTGTAGAGTCGTTCCTGTTCATCAGCCTTCTCCCCTAGCAGTGATGAGCTAAATTAAGCGGGCAGTGATTTCTCTTATCTATTATTCAGCTACATAGACGAAACACAACTGTGGAAGAGAGAAGCAGACAGATACCTCGCTAGGCAGCAGACACTCCTCTTCTTCAGCTCATTCTTGAGCTTTTCCACTAAGCAACTAAAATCAAAACTCCGAACGTTAGATTTCTTTAGAGGTGATCAGTAATTCAGGTATTTTCTTGATCATTTTGAAGAAAAAGCAGACTGCTGATTCTAATTCTTGCAATGGAGATAAATCAGCTGTATTTAGAAAACCAAGACTGTGGTTTTTTAAACTGCCATTATAAACAACACTGTGCAGTCAGGGCATACAGTGAGGGAGGGGTGTAATCAGTAAATACTAAAGTATGTTTAAAATTAGCAGTGTGCTCCTGAACCCAGTTAGAGGGTTTCTAAAATCTGCATCTGGATCTCCATTAAGCAACCACACCATTTTTTGTTCAGCGATTTCTTGTCCTTAAAGGAGGTTGTTCTTTTGCTCAGAGAAGAGGTTATAACTAAGTCTGTAAATAAAAATGAAGACGTGAGATTTACATGTAAAAAATAGGGCTGCAGTAAGATTTCGGTGTAGTGCTTACCTTGAAGCATACTCCTTATCAGTGAGATGCAGCCATATGCTGGAAGATAAGCACATGGATCACAACCACAGGGAAATTTGGCTCACCAGTTGTGCTGTCTGTGAATTTATCATTAAATGCATAGTTCTGTGAGCACCGCAAGCCTAGTTTTCTAACAGATTTGTGTCTCACTGATGACTGATTTTGGAGGCTAAGAAGATAATTCTTGAACTGAAGCTTTTTCAGTGTATATGGCATTTTTAGGACTTCTTTCCCTGTGAGGCTGATGTTGCAGCTTTTCTTTTAGGACACTTGGACAGTCTTCTCTTTTACCTTACTGCCTATATTGCAAAATTTGCAGGAACTTGGTTATCTTGGAGATATCCACCCATTTGCCAAATTTTGTTAAAATTGGACAGCAAGACCAAAACTTCTTAAGGAAGCACGTATGTATACACAGCGATAAAAGAAGTCTTGTTTCTGTAGTAAATTAGCAAAAAAAAAAATTGTTTGCGCTTTTCAATCATTTAGTCTCCATTTAATCAATTTTCAAGAGGTCTTAGTAGCCTATATGTTGATTTCTAACAACCGGTGGCAGTTGTGAAGATGAAGAACTTCAATATTGAGCCCATAGTGACAGATCTTCACTACCTTTATTCTTAGACAAAAACATACGCTGTCAAATCTGTTAAGTGAGAGAGTAAGACCAAGGATCTTTTTCCATGATCTTTAGGCAGAAGGAAACGAATTGCTTGTCTCACTGGTGAGTTCTTACGGTGCAGCAATCTTGGATCCACTCTTGTTGAAGACTTTGCTCCCCACCTCAGCCCACCCCCCAAAAAGGATGGTCGTGCAGAACAAGCGCTCTCTTCTAATCCCTCTTGTAATAAGTGCCTCAACTCTATCCCCACTTTGTCCTTCTCCTTCCCTCCCCGTAAATTCCTCTGTAGCCTTAAAATGTGAGCAGGCCTGCTGCTTCCCTTTGGGAGTCACCTTCCCTCCTTACAGTGCAGGGTTTTCTCGTTTTTCACGGAGCGCTGAAGCCCCTGCCCACTGCTGTGCTGTATTTGCACAGGAGAGATGTAGGAGTTCTAGATGTCTGGGTGACCTCTGCTAGATAGCTCGAAGCTTCTTCTGCGTGATGTGAGTCTGCCCTAATAGCTCTGACGAAAAAGAAGAAAAAAATATCTAGAAAACCATCTTGTGTGTCTGTGTTTTGTCCAAGTTCAATGCCCATACCAGAGCCCACACGACTGTGAAATAGAGTGGAAAAGAGGACCGGGAAAAGGAATGAAGAATTAATGTTGGCGATGGTGTCTGGAACGAGATTAATAGGAATGCAATAACAGCCACCCTTAATGTGAGACAGAGACCTCTCCAATTCAAAATAATGAACAGAAGTGAGTTTCCCCCTTACAAGATGTTGAAGGCAAAAATCGTTAGCTTAGACAAATGCTGGAGCTCTGGGGCTTCGGTACATATGTTTTGAAGTTTTCCACTCACTGGGAGATATTGGAAAAATATTTTCCTAGATATTAATGTTGTCCGTGTTGTAAAATATATTCCTAGACCAAGTATTCATTTTAGAGGACTCTAGCAAGTCTGTATTTTTATTAAAAAGCCAAACAAACAAAGACCTTTTTTCTATTAATGGCAGATGGTAGGCAAAACGTGAATCTGCAAGAACAGGAGAGGCCCAGGCTCTGCTATAACAGTTTCAGAAAAATATACCTTGGGTTGTATTCTAACTGGCAGGAAAGCTACTTACTTTAAAAAGAGATTCTTTTAAGTAAGAAGTGAAAGGTTGCTCATCTTATCAGTAAGACCAAGAAGGCCAAGGGTCCTTGAATAAGGACTTGCACCAATCAGCAGAAGGTTTTCCACATGTGTTAGCTTGGGCTCTATCTTTTCTAACTGCCTAAGGAGAAGTCTTCTTTCCTACCTTACTTCTTTTCACTCGGTGCCTCTTTTCCTTTTCCGTTTGTTTCGTCTTGCTGCAACAACGTCCTTTATTGATCTTTCTTCTAGGGTGCTGAAGACCTATTGTCCCTTTGATGTACTTACTCCTCGGTGAGGTCAGATACTCGCCTGGTAGCAATCCATCATTTTCTGAGGAACTACACTAGTTTATACTAACGGACGGTCTGTCCTTCTCCCGTATCATTGTATAAAAAACGTGAATGCTTTGGTGTAGGTAGAGTGGAATTAATCTAACGAACTACATTGATATTTGGAAAAGTAATCAAATAGGGCAGTATGTAACTGATGAGTTGCTGACTCATGCGGGGTGGGCAGTTACCGTTATCACCGGCCAGCTGGATGCAAACAGAAGTGCAGATGGATAACATCAGTGAAAGCTTGGATGAAAAAAATGCAAGGATGCTGGGCTGGGACAAGAGAAGGACTGTGAATGATATTATAGCACAAATAAAAATGAGAATAAAACATCACTGCGCTGTCAGCACTTAAAAGCAATCAAGAGAGCTAAGTCAAAGCCCAGGGAAGTTAACAGCCTCCCGTTGCCTGCTATGGTCTTTGGACCGGGCCCACCAAGTGGGCTCGGTTTTGCTTCCAACGACTGGGTATAAAGGCAGCTCTTATCCTTCGGCTATTCCAGAGGCTATTTTGGGCAAAAAGACAAATATTTTATTGGACAAATGTGATTGTCAGTCCGGAATATTTCAGGATATTTTCAATGCTGGTTTCTTCAGTTTACTGTAGCTGGTTGAAAGGATAGTGTTTCTGCACACTGTCGCAGGTTGGTTTTTTTATGTTCACCACTTATCTTGACGCCAAACTGTAACTTCATTTCTTTGGGGTTTGGACCGGCAGCCGAGTAATTTGCTGCAGCTGAACAGAGTAACGATGTGAAATGCAGGTGGAGACTGAACATGTCAAAGCAAGCAGTAGAGTCAAATCCTCTGTGCAAGGGAAGGAACCACGGGGCTCTCTTCTGAACCATTCAGACGTATTTGCCTACTGGAAGATTTGAGCAGAGAGAGGAAAATCAGTACTCTTAAGAAGTGGGGAGTGGGGTGCTTTTCCGGGAAGATTTAAGGTAGAATTTAATTTTACATGGAGTCTCCCACACTTGAGGTATACGAAAGTGTTTTATATAGTAATGTGTTAAATATAGAAAGGTGACTTGGTAGGCAAAACAGAGCAACCACTAAATCAGTTCACACTTATAACATTGGACAGTAAATGAAGGGCTTCAGCAGCAGGAGGACTGTGATTCCTGACTTCTAGCAGCTCCTGCTGGGGTGATTTTAAGGAGTTACTGTTTGTTGCTTTCCACTCTGTCCCTTTATCAGAGGGGGACAGCTCACTTCTGGCAAAGACAACTGAGGAAGGTCACTTTTAAATCGTCCCCACATGCCTTGCCAGAGCCCGTTAGTTAGAGCCAGAGCTTCTGACTGTAGGAGCCGTGTGGTGCGTAAGAACCGAAACATTACGAAAAGACACCGGCTCCTTTTGGAGGTAAGCAGCTGCAACGCTGGCCGAGTCCGGTTATTCAAAAGCTGTGTTTTTGTTGTTGTTACGGGTTTAGTTCCAGTCTGTCTCTCATTAAACAGCTTGCATTGCTGCATCCTCCGTAAAACAGCCAAAATGTGAAGAGGCAGAGTTGGTAAATAAGAGGCTGTTTAGCCTAGAGAGAAGGCTCACGGGGATCTTATCAATGTATAGAAATATCTGAAGCGAGTGTGCAAAGAAGATGGAGCCAGGCTCTTTACGGTAGTGCCCAGTGACAGGACCAGTGACAATAGGCACAAACTGAAACACAGGAGGTTCCTCCTGAACATCAGGAAAGGCTTTTTTCACTGTGAGGGTGACCGAGCACTGGAACAGGTTGCTCAGAGAGGTTGTGGAGTCGCCCACCTTGGAGATACTCGAAAACTGTCTGGGCATGGTCCTGGGCAGCTGGCTCTAGGTGGCCCTGCTTGAGCAGGGGGATTGGACAAGATGACCTTCAGAGGTCCCTTCCAACCCCAACCATTCTGTGATTCTTCTGATGGCCACATTTTGTTAAACTTGGATAAATCTGTTAACAAGGAGACTGTAACGTCTTCCTCAGATTGGGTTGAAATTAAGGTCAGTAAGCAGTAACTGGGTCTACTGCTTACCGTTTTTACAAAGCTGATGTGCTTTCTTTTCTTATGATCTTAAGGATTGGTGCTCTGCCCCAGCCCCAGGCAGGTACCCTCGATGTTGTACAAACCTATTGAAACGGATCAGCCACTTGAGAGAAAAGAAACATCTGCCTTGAGATGGGTATGAGGATTTCCTTGCCTGCGTTTCCTGACCCCTTCGTCTACAGGTTTCTGCTTCCTCGGTTGTGCAAAGTGCAAAGCCGCCACTTGTGGGGGTGTTTAATTACGTACAGAAAGGAAAGAGAGTTTGGGGAAGGACACCCGTTCAATCTATGGCGTTCTTTTTGCTAACAAGGTAAAATTAACAATCCTGTTGAAATTTACCACTATGATTGAAAAGGTGCGAGAGACAATTGCTAATTCACAAAGTATGCTCCTCATTATACACTTGGTTCCTGTAAGAAACCAAAGATAAACCGGATGAAAATAAGGAAATGCAATGGGAGAGTGTACTCTGGACTGGGCCTGGAGTGGGCTAACGGCTTCGCTTTCCCCAGTTCTTGCTATGACAGTTGAGGACCTTGCTGATGTGTGGGGGAAGAGAAAGAAGGGAAGGAGGCTACACTTCGCTTCCAGGCTTATGCAAAACCACTTAAAACTTCAAGCAGAGCCAAAGAAATAGCAGGTTATGATTTGGCCAGCATTGAGTGAGGGATACTGACCTGTGCCGGAGGTTGGTCATAATGGTCGTTCTGTATTCAGGTGAGCAGTTGTGTGCAAATTTGTCTGCTGATTTCGTACTCTTCATGTATATGGAACCCACAGTTCCATTATCTGTTATTCAGCCAGTTCTCAAGACTAGTATGAAGGCAATCTTCTCAAGAGCCAGCGTCAAAGGTAACTATGGAAATGTTTGCTTCTTGTATTTTCAGTGATCAGCTGAGCAATTAGCATCTTTTGCATGGGCATATGCCAAATTTGCCTGTGCGCTTTTTTTTCACACTAGCAAAAGTTGTATTTGTATATCAGATAGACATTCACTGATTCGATTTGATATACAGAGATTGGCTGAGGAGTCCGTGTGTGCAATTGCAAGCTTGTCTGCATGTAAGAAGTTTTTTGAACGTTTGTTTCTTCATATCTTTACAGAATCTGGTTTATGTAAAATGAAATGTTATCCTGCACCACTTGTTGGTAGTAACTAAAACTATACAAAATACTCACAATTAAACCGCAGACTGTATATACTTCATTCAGATTTCATTATGGTCTCAACTTAGGAAAGCTTTTCTATAAACTTGGTCTAATACTTGAAAACCTTTTAAATGACCTGAGCTGATGAGTGGTTTTGCTGTTCAAATCACATGAAATACATAGCTTTACATAGTTGTAAAGAAAAATAGATAAAATCCTGCAGTTTTTATTGTATTTGTCTTTAAGGTGTCAGATTCAGTAAAGCCTGAGGTTCAAATAAAACTTGGAGCATGCCAACCCATGTGGATCACCACCAAAAGTCATTTTTGCATGACTTCTGCACATTGTAGCAATCTGTAAGACATAAGGGGCTGGTTAGCAGTCTGCTTCCCTGAACTGCTGTAAGAAGAAATTCCTCGTATGTCTGGAAGGGAATGCCTGCTCTGCGGTCACAGAATTGACTGCAAGGTATTGCAAAGATTCCTGAACTAGTTTTAAGCTGGGTAACTGTGATGCTGTGAGCAGTCTAGGCATCGCCGTCTGAACCTCAGCTCAGACTAATTTGTCTTATCTTTATGTTGCTACAGCTGGACTTCTAGCTAAAACTGAGTTAACGTGAAGCTACCTTGGATGCAGTGCTGCATTGCGTTCATTCCTGTGCATTGAAAAGAGGAGGCATCTTCCTGGTTGAGGAAGAGTACTTGGGATGCTTAGAAACAGTAATTTACCATTTGCAAAAGACAAGGAGTCAATGTACTGCAAAAGATGAAAGAGGAGTTACCAGAACATGCTACTGCCAGCCCAAAGGGTTCGAGAAGCAAGCTAAAAATTACTGAGAATGACCAAAAAGTACTGAGATTTCCAGTCATATTTTGGTTTTCTATGTGTTTGCTTTTTAGGCTCTCCACCTGTAAGGTTTAAATACTGAAGTTGTAAGATGTGAGCCTGCAGTTCGGGAAGCCTTTTGATTTTTACTTAAGGAAAGGTGAAAGTCTCTGTGCCCGTGTTTCATCTAGGGCGATTAGAAACACCATGTCCTATCAGACTTGCCAATACTGAGGATGACCGAAAGGCGCTTTATTTGCTATTTGGTACACATCAAGGAAGATTTACAGCAAGTGCTCCTGTCTGATTTCCAATTAAGATCTCTGCTGAATGAAAAGGATGCATCGGGTAGCGGTGCTCTGTCACTCAGAAGCGGTGACTCCTCTTGCTTTTCCTGGCTGAGCGAGTATCTAACCTTGCCTCCTGCCAGATGAAGGGAAACATTTATCTGTCTTCTGCTTCCTCCTTCACATACCTGGCTGTCTGTAACCCCTTATCTCCTCCCTCCTTTCTTCCATTACCTCTTGTCTTCCTTTGCAATGCCCCTGCTTGGCTAATCTTGAACCTGCTCCAGCAGCTGGAGCTGGGCAATATAGTTCAGCAAAGTTTGGTCTGATGCCGTTACATTGGAAGAACAAGACTGAAGGGCTCAGCTGTTTGGCTGATGTATCTTAATTGGTGGTTTGTGTGAGTAAGATGTGAAAAGGATCGGCCGATGTCCTGGTGCTGGCAGAATTAAGCAGCATTTTCCACATCCAGCTGGATGGAACATGGAGACATGATTTCTAAGTTTTGTTATATTTTTGTGCCAGTGACTGTGTATAGGTCTGTAGTTTGTACCTGTTTTGTAAGCCTGCCCCCTTCCCCCCCGCCATATTTACGAGTTAGTTTTACTTCTATTTGAATGAATGGAAACACAGCAAAAATAAAAACTATTCCCCTAAATGAAGAAAACTGTTGAGAGACCGTAAGCATTTGTTAGTTCACTGCGGCAGCATTTGTTGTGTTCTGAAGGTGGAATTGGCGAGCTGTAAGCAGGCACGTGTGCTTTGCCCAGTATATTGAATTCCCTCTTTCTCCTGTGCTGAATTCAAAGTTCAAGTTGAGCGCAGAATGAAGCCTGTGAAAAGACTGTGATATCAAGTGACTCTTCCAACAAAGCAGCGAGGGAGCAAATAGCAAATTAATAGAACAGAAAAAGGATCATCTCGCACGTTTCATGCTACGTGCACTTTAGAAGAATCATTAGATGAGAACTTTCCTAAGGCATTTTATATTGAATAGTGATTGGCTAAGCCCTTTTCTTCCTTTGAGATTTTAAATATATATTTTTCTTTAAGATGCAATTCTTTGCTGATAAGAATCCAAGTTCACAAATTCTAATCATTTGGATATTTTAATAAAGGAATTGTACTATTGCTCAGGATCTGACAAGGGAAAGCTAGGTGAATGATGATGGCAGTGAGTGAAACAAATGAGTGGTAGCAGTTACTGATATTTTAAATTGGTCTTGGCTTTCCTTAGATGATGAACTTACCCGTTTGAGGCTGAATTCTACACTTGAGTTTTGGACCTCCTCCTGTAACTTGTCCTGAAGCAGGTCAAAACCTGCTCCGCTGAATGGGAGGCTGACGGGAAGCTGACGACAGACGCTAGGAAAGCCAAGATTTCAAATTAAAGTTGGAAACTGTAAGGTAAGGAATATGCTTTAATCATACGTGCTTCGTTATTACTTAAAGTCCATTAAAAACAGCAGAATGCTTGGGCCCCTTACGAGCTCATGGTTATTCATGTTTCTCCACTTCTGAAGTCATCGGCTGAAGTCAGCTGAATGTGATCAATCAACACAGGTATCGGGGTTCCTACAAATGACATACGTTGTGTGACTTCACACATTATTGCACACAACTTTAGACTTGAGAAAGAGCCTTTTTACATTTCCAGTCAAAGGAAAGGCTGCAGTCAGTGCTCACAAGCAAGCATGTGATAGGGACCTGCGGGAAATCAGGCTTGATTAGTTCCAGTGCTTGGGCAGTTGCATTTCTTCCCCTTCTTCTCTCCTGCTTTTCTCAGGCTCCCTCAGCAGAGCGGAGAAATAAGAACATCAGAAGACAACAAGCTTCTGAGACTAGAGCTACATTTAAAAATGAGGTCTCTTGTTTCTAGTTATTGTGGTAGCTCTCCGATTTCAAACTGAACTTAAATGATACTGCCAGGAAGAAATGCAGATAAAGCCTAATAAGTTATAAGCCTAATGTACAAGCCTTTGGCATCAGGTGGAAATGGTATGCTGTTTAGAAATTGCAAAATGTACTGTGATTTCATCTGTGAAATACTTAAGATCTGAATGGAGTTTTGTGGAGCAATGTTTAAGGGGGTAAGGATCCAGCGCAACTTCTGTGTATTAGTTCATAACGGGTATGTATTTGCTTTTCATGACTTGGTATTCCCCTGAAGAGCACGTATCCCAGATTTTGTAATAACTTCCTGCTGTCTGAGTACTGTTTGTGAAATAAAGATGGAAAGTTGAGAGATTGATATCCCTTAATTATGCTGATCTTGATAGTGTGATGTCCTGTTAGAAATTACACTGGACGTAAGTCAACCTGAGAGTTTTCTTAGTCTTCAGATGCTTTGCCTTTGTTAATTATTTTTAAATTTAAGTGTTGTAAGTTGCTGGGACAGACGAT
Source organism: Aptenodytes forsteri (assembly GCF_000699145.1). NCBI lineage: Eukaryota > Metazoa > Chordata > Aves > Sphenisciformes > Spheniscidae > Aptenodytes > Aptenodytes forsteri. Next base: position 1,715,418 of record NW_008795298.1, read on the forward strand.
GCTGTAGGGCGCTTCCTGTAACCAGGGGCCAGTAAAACTAAGCATTCCAGTCTGGAGAAAGGTGTGCAAACCGAATAAGTTGAGTAAATAACTCTATATTTTTAAAGTATTTTTCCACAGAAGTGCAAGTGCTGCGCTTTAAAAATCCGGAAAGGGCGAAAAACCCCAACTTGCATAAACTTGCATATAGCACGTTTCTTACTGGAAAAGGATGCCTCAGGATATATTTGTACTGCTTGACTACAGGCTCAGAGCTGGTTTTATGATATCTAACTTTGATGGTGAAGCTGGGCTGGAGTTCCTAGCTCCTGTTCTTTCTCAGATACTCATTTTCCCCTTGAGCTGTGCTGGAAAACCTGCTGGTAGTCTGCAGTTCCAAACTGGTGACAGGACTGATCTGGGCTGAACATAATCTTTACAGAAAAAAGGATAGGTGGAGGAGTTACAAGAAGGGACTGCTTTCTCCCTCCAGATGACTCGGAGCTGAATGTCTGCCTGGTACTAATACAGTTCAGTGCTGTTGCAGCGAGGAATTTTAGTAGAGGCTAACTTTTCACCTTCGAAATCCAGTGCTTAGCTTTTAAAATTTATTTTAACAATTCCTCCTTGTAACGATGTTGTATGCATATATGTGCATGTCCATTGTGTTTTATGTCATAAACACTGATGGGCTTGACTAGCAGACAGAAAAGGAACAATAAGCAATGAAGAGAGTCTCTGTTTATATGTATTTTCCCATATATTTTCATGTATATATATATGCATACCTGTGTGTAACTACACTACTAACTTGAGGTGAATTTTTAGATATTATCTTGCAATTGGTTGCAAACAGACTGGAATATAAATGAAATCAACCCCTAACAGTCCTAAAAGAATACCCTATTTAGAGTTTTAATCCTTTTTTAAATGCAGATAAGAACATTTAGCCATCCCGTGCTGTCCTGGGGATTTCTGGGCAAGCATGAGAGGGAGAAAACATTGGTGTTGCAGCCCTTGTGCGATAGCATAGCTCTGGAGAATGCTACGGCGAGGACAAACTCTGTCACACGCTTGAACTGAAGCTTGCAGAGTAGCCTCCTTAAAGTTCACCGGGATTTATATACCTGAAGCTGAACGTGTGCATTCGTATTGCGGTCCCGTCTGCCAGAGGTCTCCTTCTTCCGCCCTCCTCTTCGGTGCATGGGATTGGAAGTTGCTGCTACTTCTCCTTTTGTTAAAAGTTGCCTAGAAATTGGGCAGAAATATCGGCTTCTAAGCTAGGGAGCATGCTTTGCACGTCAGCTACTGACTGCGCTGCCTGAGTCTGAGCACGGCACTCCCACCAGAGAGTGGGCGTTCTTGCAGGTGGGCTTGTGCAAAGGCTGTGTCAAAATCACTACTCTCTTTTTCCCCGCTGTTCAGCCTTTCCTCAGCCTGGCGGCTGGGAAAGTGTTCTCAATAGACACTTGCTCCGTTTTTTTAAAATCTGCCTTGGCTATTGGCCACTCGCAGAGGCAAGATACTGGGTTGGACGGACGTTTGGTCTGATGTGTTCGGCCGTTCTCATGTTGCCATGGTTTTATTTGCCGTTTCTGTGTGTGACTGCATGTTGAATCACATCGCCATCACCTTGTCAGTGAATAGGAGTTTGTGTGTCTTTTTCATGATGTCTCTCAACGGACGTGAGCTTCGGAAAAGTAAATTTTGCAGGGAGCTCTGCTTTTCCTAGGAACCCAGGGCAGATCTCACTTTCCTTGGAGCTCGGTATTAGCTTGGAACTCCTGGAGTGAAAAAATATTCATTGGCTAGAGGTTTGAAAGCAGAAGGCCAATGATGACGGAAGAGGTTTATCTTCTAAAAAGCTGCTTCCCCATCTCACTTGAGTGTTTCCTTGGTTTAAGTGCCAGTAAGAACAGCGCAAGTCTTTCGCTTTAAATCTGTTCAGTCCTTGCTTAAGAAACTCTTTATTGCTGCTTGGTCCTCGTTGGATTTAGTCACTCCTCTACCCCATGTAAATTCATCAGAAATGAGATTGCCGTGGTAGTTTCCCCTCTTAAACAGGATACAAGTTATTGTTTCCTCTTGCAAAACCTTTCTGTTCCTTTTCCCAGAAACAGTGAGCAACCTTGTTGAATGGATTTCTCTACAAGGTTATTTTACAGGTCAGGAGGTTAGCTTACTTTTGTCTTTTTACTTCAACTGTTTCAGAAGAAATCCTCTGTGTGTTCTCCTGAATTGTAAAGGCTGGTAAGAATGAGAAGCCTAAGTCATCCATTAATCCACAGGCAAAGTACTATTGAAGCAGCTGCAGTGAAAGCTCTCACATGCTGCCCTGGAAATAACCCCAGCCTTGACGTGGTAAGAGGACCCTAGGTAAGGTCAGAAGCTCAGTTCTCATTTTCATTTAAGCTTCTGGTTTTTAAACAGTATTTGGAGTTGTCCCTTGCGGTTATGTTGCTCTCTCAAAGCAGATGGATCCTCGTAGAGAGAGAGTGGAGAAGTGGAGTCGAGAGAGGCAGAGGTTTATCTACTAAATATTGCCACTCTCTCATCTCAACTTACTGTTGTGTTGGCCTAAATATTTAATGACCATGACCCCATGTGAGAGCAGCAAGTGGTATCAGAATTTTAGCTTAAGCTGCTTTGCAGAAACTAAGCACCTGGTTTAATTCCTTCTGGAATTGGAAGTGATTTGGAGGTGTCCCAGCAAATTCAAGTCAGAGTGGCAATACCTGCCTGCTCGTATGCCACACTCCCATGCAGTGTGTGAATTTGAATGATCTGTGTACACAGTGTAAGAGATGGAAGCTCATGGCTGGGATTTTCAGGGGGGCATAAGAAAGCTGGGGATGTCTGTCCTGCTGGCCTGAACGCTAACCGAGTGTGGCACTTAAATGAGCCTTAGGTCAAACCTCTTTCAACTTCGACAATCTTGCCTGTGCTAGCCTTCCGCGTGCGTTGGGGTCAGCGTGCAGTGCAGAATGTGTACCAGAGTGAGTTCAGTGGTTTTGTGCATGAAGCTGTCTATTTAGATAAAATACAACTGGCAGTGCTAGAGTTAGACTGTGGCTTCACCATCTGGTCCAAGTAAGGACCAGTGCAATATGTAAGATGGTATGAAAGCAACGACGGTGCAGAAATCCATAAGCAGCAATTTCTTTCCCTATTACAAACCCATCTGTGTTTGGGGTGAGGAGGAAATCCCAAAATTCAACCAACAGCATAGCCAATACTTCTGGCTTAAGGCCTGATAATAATATAAATAGACCGCTAAGGTTTCTGGAGACAGTAGATGTGAACACCCATTCCATACCTAAATAATGATGATTCCAAAAGAACAAGTTTCAAAAAGAGCTGTCCCCACCCCCAGTTGAAAAGTAAAGCTCTCTAACATCTAACTTCACTGAGCTTAAGCAGTCTTATCCAAGTACCTGTAGTAACACCATCTAGGAAGTTCCAGCAGTGTTATAGCCTGCGTGTGAGGCTTTCTGAATAAAAATTATCCATTTCCAGTTTAGTCACATATGTTCCATACTGAAAATAGAGGCTTCGTAATGTCTTCTGTCAATTTGGGTAGGAAGGCTCTGCAGAGGGACCTGGACAGGCTGGATCGATGGGCCCAGGCCAACTGTATGAGGTTCAACAAGGACAAGTGCCGGGTCCTGCACTTTGGCCACAACAACCCCATGCAGCGCTACAGGCTTGGGGAAGAGTGGCTGGAAAGCTGCCCAGCAGAGAAGGACCTGGGGGTGTTGGTCGACAGCCGGCTGAACATGAGCCGGCAGTGTGCCCAGGCAGCCAAGAAGGCCAA
>NW_008795298.1:1719768-1728830 GCF_000699145.1 Aptenodytes forsteri
GGGTTGACGGTTGGACTCGATGATCTTAGAGGTCTTTTCCAACCTCAATGATTCTATGATTCTATGATTCTAATTAAAAGAGCTAAGAAGGAAGTGATTACATAGGTGCATATATGCAATATGTGCATAACCTAAAAGAATATTAGCATTTCAACTTTCTGGTTGCATCTACCTATAAAGTTACTGAAGTTTCTCGTGTGCCATCAATATTTTCCTAGGTACTTACTTTTATCTGGTGTTTCTAATTTATGCCTAGGTAAGTCTGCTAGGAGTGGTCACATGTGCTAGCAGCTCTGGAAACTTCCTTCTCTTTTTTGTTTTGATCCGGGCGGTGTTCTCTTACGTGAAACCTATTGAATGGGTCAGCGTCCGTAAGATTTACTGCAAGCACTTTGTACTGTGGTTCTGGTATGTTTATTTGCGACAGATAACTTCCCTGCTTTCGTCCAGAATTGGGGTTGTCCGGAAGTAACAGCGCTCGGGCCGGTCCTGCCATTGCATCCAAGGTGATGGCTCCTTTATGTTGCACGCTCTTCATCGCAGAATCTCAGTTCAGCTTTTTACTCTTGGTGTTGACTTAAGTTTGCATGATGGCATGTGTACGTAGTTTATCTGTGATATTGGACTGAAGGAAAATTTAATTGCTTATTGTCTTAATTATTCCTTCAGGAGAATCCCAGTTCAGATATATGTAGCGGATAAGAATAGTTTGCGTCTGACCTTGGTGAGATGGATGGCATATGCATCTGCAGCCTCACAGCTCCCACGTATTGCACACAAGGAAGAAGCGGGCGGTCCTGTAATGGAGAGTAACCTAAAGCGTTTAAAGCACCTGATGAGAAAGCTGACTTTGCCCTAAGTATAGATTTACAGACTTTCACGCTCGTCCTGGTGTCAGCTGCGCAACACGACCACCACGCAGGGAGGGGACCGATGTCCGAGTCGCATAACGCTGAAAACGTGCTAGCCCTGCCGAGCTCCAGCGGTCCTCCCAGAACTGCATGCCGTTCTGCATTCGCTCTAGGCCAGTCCTTTCTATGCTGAGTCTGCACGGAGGAGGGTAAGGGTGAGTTAGAGTTGCCCATCCTTACTGTGGGGGGGACTTAACAGAAGAGAGTGAAAACTGACTTGGAGCTTAAGTTATTCTAATTTTCTTTCAACTTGGGAGAGAACAACTGCAATGGCAGTGTGCAGGGATCACTGTTAGATGGTCTAAATTCCTAACAAAGCCTGGTTTTCTCTTGGCCGGTTTTATGTCTTTCAGCTCAGGAATCTAACGGAAATAAGGCTACGTGTGCTTCAAGTTGAGTGTCCGCTTAGTACTTTGCTAGGTTTCAGCTGTAATGCAAGGTGCATTTAATGCTAAGATAGTGGCGCAAACTGTTTGCCTCTTTTCTTTATAGGCACTGATAATATAATGCAAAGCTGATGTGTAGGGGGTGGGATACAGCCTGCAACTTCACATGGTCCTGGTGAACGTGCCCTTTGAGCCATCGGCAGTTTACAGGAGCAGTGGTGTCTCTTGGGTTCCAACTGCGGTCGTTATTAAAACCCTTACAAAAGGGACTACTGGCAACCATCCTCAGGTGGTTGTTTTTATTCTTGTGACATGGAATGACCTTTTGCAGTAGAATCAAGGAGATGGAAGTACCAAAAACTACTGACGTGACTGACTTGAAGTATTTTGTGAGGTAATCGGGTAACATGACAACCCTTTGGAGTAGGCAGCTTCAAACTGGAGCTGAATCAGACGTTCTCATTGGCTTGCTTAAGGAACAGTATATTATTGATTTTTACATTTGATTTTTCATTTCTGTGGTGCAGCTTTTTCTTTTCTGGTTTTAGGGAGTCAAGCCAGGATAGTTGATTTCCATTACGTTTGAGAGGTAAGGGAATGCTTAAGCATGCAACCTCCCTCCCTCCTTACAGAAACTTTTTCTTTTTTTTTTTTTCATGAATCAATGGCAGAAAAGGAATCAGAATACTGAAAAAATATTCACTTCTTCTCTCTGCAGGCATCCTCCTCCCCAAAAATTTCTACAAAAATGTGACTAAAACCAAAGCACCTGTTAACAAGTTAAAAAGGAAAAGCGTCAAGCTGGTGAAGCCGACGGGAGGTGTACGTGCAATAGGGTAAGATGCTGATCTGGTTCATACTAGATTCTGTCTAATCTTACAGCTTTCCGGGTTTACTTATGAATCAAGCTGCTTCGTGGAGGGCATGGCCTTTATGAGAAGCCTTTACGGTATCTTTGTTGTCAATCAACAGCTTGTCTAGGCTGCCACAGGTTAAATTTACGTAGCGTGTGCTTTGGAGTAGGTTGATGCAAGGCAGACATTACGCTGAGTGCACAAATGATAAATAAAAAGCTGGAGAAAATGAGAAGCTGCAGCCAGTCAGCTGGCAGTGCGGGATGTGAATATCTGTCTTCTTCACTGGGAACAAGGCTTTTGTTGATTGGTAGCGGCCAGGGGAGGGTCAGCCATGCATTCACACGGCTGTTTCGGCTGACCACAAACTTCTTCAAAGAAACAGATATTTGAAGGGTTCGTCTGTAAATCTCCGGACCAGAAGGAGACTTTAAATTATGTGGTGTATCTCTGTTCTGTGCCAGGGTGGCCATTACACTAAAACCCCACCATTTCCCAGTGTAATTTTCCTCCCGAGTAAGCTAACGTGGATGGCACTGCTTTTCACAGAAGAATTCTTACAGGGGAGTTCAGACCTTCTGATATCTTCCTCTTCTCTGTCCCCTCTCTCCTTCTTATGTCAAGTTTAACTTAACCTGCTAATATACTGAGAGTTCATTCCCTGTTCTTTCCAGTAATTGTTTTAAGTGCTATTTTTGTAAAGCGTGACTGATCACCTTTGCTTAAGAACTCTAGTGCTCCAGCATATTCACGATGTCTTGCTCGGCAGTAGTTGGCTCCAGAAGTAATAAACGTTTGTGCCTAAGCGCTTATCTTAGGACATTAGCAGCGCTGCAACGTTTGTCGTACTTCCATTACTTATGCCCTTCATTGGTTATGAAGTCCTGGGAATTAAATGTTACCGAAATCCAGTTCCTCAGGCCTGGTTGGCTGCCCTAACAGAAAGGTTTACTTTGACAATTCCAGCAATTCAAGCATGCTGTCACACTTAAGCTACGGAAAGAACAGCCACTCTGTGGTCATAAGAGTTATAGCATCTCTCCCGTTTTGCATAACTGGGAGGAGACTTCCATTTCAAAGAGAGTACTGGGCAGCATTTTCTGCGTTACGTAGGTCCTCGGATTGAGTGCTTCCCAGCAGAAGGTACTGTTCTGCCCAGACAATGGAATATAGAAGGGGAAACAGAAAGAAAAAAATCCCTGGCAAATACAATCCCTGTTTCAGACCCCTGAGTGCGGATTCCCAGAAGCCAATTATTGCTCTTTCTCTTATCAGTGGAAAAATTATTGAAAGTGTGCGAGCAGCCATTTCTGTGCATCCAGCAAGTGCTCAGCCTCGCCTGTTAATCTATAGGTGTATATCATCTGCCTGTCTGTATACACAAGGAGATGGCACAGCTCCCCACTGTCCAGAAGGGCGTACGTATAAAACTGTTAATCAGAAATTTTTACAACCAGAAAAACGCTAGCAAAACTAAGCGTGGGTAGCACGCAACAGTTCCCATACCTCCAGCGTACAGGTATAATTCAAGTAAGTCTATCCCTCATGTAGAGGCAAATCTCTAGAATGTCAAGGCAGAGCACGTGCCCACCACGCACGGGCCATGCAGGATGAGAAAGATGTTTTCCATCTTTGTTTTCTTCTGAGGGCTTAAGGCAAGCACAGGCGTTTCAACGGGCCTTCGATGCTGTCAGAATGTGTTCAGTGCGTTAGGGTCGCTGCCTCAGCAGTTCCAGGAACCTCTTGCAACACATGAACCACTGATTTCTGTATCAGTACCGCAGGCCATTAAAAGCTTGGTCTTACTGGATCTTATTTTTAGAATGATTTATGGGGATTTGTTTATTCATTTCTCTTGAGCATTCGAGGTGGTTTTAATTGCATTTTATTTGGCACACGTCATTTCAAAATTAAATAGGAACAATTTTATGGAATGTATCTACTATACGACATTGTCACAAGCACTGCCTCTTTCCATTACTTCTTATTTTTCATAACTTATTTTACAACCGTGATTTTCATGTCTTACATTTTTCTCTCCTGTTTCCTATGTCCTGTGGTTAAATCTTGACCGCAAATCTTACGCTGCTTTGTTAAAAATAATAGGTCTACTATGTTTCTTCATTTAACGATCTGCTAGATTAATAGTGTCTTTAAAACAATTAAATATGGTTATGTGGTTTAATATCCCCAGTTTTAATGCACCATGAAGGAGAAACTATAGCCGTTTTCATTTATAGAGTGCTTGCATTTCACGTGCTGTCTGGCAATTCTTGTCTGACACCTTGGTACTGCAATCCCTTTCTTACACTGCTATGGTAAACACACAACAAGGGCAATACCAAAAAAAGCTGCTTGCGCGGTTTTGAAAACCAAATGACAGAAGTCATTGGATGGCAAATAAGGCTAAAATTTTAAACATGGTACCTCAGCAAAAAAGGCTTTTGCAGCTTTGGAATGCCCGACTCGAGTTGTCCTATGGTGGAGCTAGAGAGGAGGCGGTCTTTTGGATTGTAATGGCAATATTAATATGCCTGCGTGGTGGTAGCGGCAAGGTCTGGAGCCGCTTGTGGCACCGTCGTTACCTGTGACGCTGACAAATTGCCTGGAGAGCAGAAGAGAGGCTTCAGCTGCAGCTGAGACTCTGCTGCGCGAGGATAGCTGTACAACTCCCCGTACAAGCATGCAGGAAGGGATGGGTTTCCATTTAAGAACGTAAAATTCGGTTCTTGTGTATCCAGGCTTTTGGGGTTTGGGTGGTTTGGGGGTTTTTTCGCAGTAGTGCCCTTCAACTGAAAGGTCTTTGTGCGTGGCCTTTTTATTGTGTGCGCTGACAATGCCTGCTACAATGGGGCTCCAGTCCATGAATGGGACCTCAAGCAGTACTGAAATGCAAATAGTAACGAATTGTAAAAATGAGGCGCAGGCGTTCTTTTTCAGATGTATCCTGTGCTAAGAAGCTGGTTTATATTGCCTTAGCTTTAACGATCGCGCTGTAGGCCTCCTGCATCTCTAATTACTTGGAAAAAAAAATATTTCTACTTTTCATTAAGCCAACGGTTCGCAGGCTGGAAACCCGACCAGGTCATGCACGCGCGCTCCGGTTTCACAGGAACCAGATCTGGGTCTCCGGTCTCCCTGCCTGACGGCGGATCCTGCCCTTCGGTTATCTTTATATCAGGGCATGCTTCATCGAGGAGGAGAACCTGAGGCCCAACGTATCCGTCGTGAGAGGAAGCCAGGCTTTGACACCAAAGCCAGGTTTCAGCAGAGCGGGTGTCTGGAAGTGAATAACAATCTGTGGTTTTAATGGTAAAGATGAAGGGGCGGGGGGGAGAGAAGAAAAAAAAAGCCCAAGCATTGTGTAAGGGATGTGTTCTCGACTTTGTGGAGGTGGCAAAAAAAGTACATTAATCTGTAACAACCTTATCTGGACTGTCTTGTACCTTTTTCTGAAGCAGCCTGCATTATCTTTTCTTGAAGAAGGATGTCCTCCATGGCCCACTGCTACAGCAGTTCCTATGAAAACAGGCAGCCATCTGCACAATGCTTAGAAAACATTTTTAGTTTTCTAAAACAGGCGTTCAAAGCGGGTATCTCTGCCATCTTCAATAGGCGGCTTGTTTTACCCCTGGCTAATTTTAATGATACATCGGTTTTGGAAAGAACAGAATTAATGCTTTCCAAACTGGCCACTATTAAGAAAGGTCATCAAATGCAGACTGGCAAAGAACATAGTAGATCAGAAACTCAGTAAATGCTAATGATTCCTAAGTATGAGGAAATGTCATTGCAAAACTGAATAGTAAACCATGTGTGCGTACACGATCGGTTAAGACTGTGGTTTGTCTAGACTACAGATATTATTCCTAGATGTTATAGTTAAGTTTACTAGGGGCTTGTCTCAAAAAGATTTTAATATTTGAAAGCTTGTATTAAATAGCGTTGTAAAAACTCCTGTTCAGTTAATTTCTCTTGGTTCCATAGATGGAATATTCTTCTTTAAAGTTTGAATTCTTGTTTCAATTAAGAATTGCTTTGAAATTGTTCTGTGTTGCAGGCACTTCTGCTGTGAGAGAATGTGAGATTTCATAGACACCATGTTCCAGAGCCTTTATAATCAGGTAATGCCACATTTTACTCACAGCATTGAGTGCTTACTCCCATAAGTATTGTTTTTGCTGTGCAAATGCTGCTGCAGTCTTCGCACTCCAGAATCTGGCCCTGTGCAAAACCTTTTAGATTTCAGTGCCCAGAGACTCAGGTTCATAAAGTATTTGTAGCTGTCAGTCTAGTGCATCAACAGAAACTGTACAGATGCAGAAAGCCTATCTGATGTAGCGTTAGCAAGAATAATTTTAGAATTGCAAATACTTAACAGATTTTTAACAGATACATATATATAGGTACATGCATGTGTAAATACATATATACATATGTGTATATATCAGACTTGAAATACGCACAAGAAAATCTATGATTTCTTTGATAATAGTATGTCCAAACTTGACTGTTAGAAATTACAAACGTCTTTAACTGAACTTTCAAATACTGCCTTGATTTATGTTTGTTACAGAGATGGTACTCAGTCTTGTTTCTTACTAGAAATAGCTGATGAGGTATCTAATTTTAACACCTTATTTTTGCTCTCTTACAATTCTGTCAAACCTTGGTTCTCTGCTCTCAAAGACCGCAAAACAGCAGATCTGCCCTGGCCTCCAGGTCTGTCTTTTGCGTATCTTTGTTTCTTTGACGTTTAGAAACATTTTTAGCTAATTTGGAAAAGTTCAACAACCTAGGATGTAACACCCACAACTTTATTGAAAGAATGTTTTTAAGATCACAGAAACAGCATTACAAAATGCCAGAAGTTTGGTTCCCCGCGTCTGTCGTGTCATGGCTTTCCAGACCTCGGTATTCCCTTCAGAGTCCTGTTCAGCGGTGCTCCCTGCAGCGCCTGGATGACAGGCAGTCATCAGAATGGCTTTTTCTGCGGAGTCTAACTGCTTTAACCAGCTCCTCCTGTGTATTCCCCATTGCGGGGAGCCCGACCTTGTGCGTTTGTAAAATTGTGGAGTGAAATCAAAAAGAGCCTGGTTTGGAACTTAGCGAGATAAAATGGAAGAAAATGAGAGGAGATAATGAATTGCACCTATAATTAGCCTGCGTGAAGCACCAGAGCTTGTGCTGGTCCATCATTTCACTGCAGAAAATGGATGGTTTGCAAAGCACTCAGGTATGTTGTGTTACGGAAAAACCCACAAGGAAATCAACTTTAGCGTTTTCAGCATTTGAATAATGTGCGATAAATAAGGTCTGAGGTCGCATAATGAACATCAGTGAGGGAGATAAAAGGTGGAACAGCTGTACGTTAAGTGAATGGTACCCGTTTTGTGCACTGGATGAGGGAAAAGTCCTGTGGGAGAAGTGGGGTGTTATCAAGCAAAGCCAGTCAGTGTCTTAATGCGCAGACGAAAGAAAGCTTAGGCTGGCATCCCGAGTTTGGCAGCTCTGAATTGACAATTCTGACTCCGTGGCTTTGCAAACTAACTGTCCTTAACTTACCTTTTAATGTATAATTACGTAGCTAGCAATTTACAGGACCTCAGCCTTTCTGATGCTGGCCTTTCCAAAAAGTGGCTCTTGCGCAGCGTGCAGCTGCCCGCTGTTGCAGCGTGCCGAGTGTAACGGGCTGCTTCGTATATTTTATGTGCAGAAATGATCTTACACTTGTAATAACAGATACATATCCAGGCATTCCCGCTTTCTCAGAAAAATTCCTTTTATTTTTTTGCTTTGTGAGAGAACATAATGCAGTTCAGGACCCGTGTTCTCTGAAACAGCAGGGCTGCTCCACAGGCTGCTATGGTTTAAATATTCAAGGTATCTCCTGAAAATCAAGGCTGGAGGTCTCATTCTCCTAAATGTTGCTGTGAGGCCACTCGGGTTCAGTAGTGGGTTCAGTATTTTCAGTGTTTTCTTTTTCATGTAGATATGATGGTTTCTGGCAGGCAGTTCACCTTAGAAGATTGTTACAGTTAGGCTTTCACACTTTTATTCTGAAAACCTTTTGAGTAGCAGCGATCCGCTTGTTTGTGCTAGACGGAGGCCAACAGCAACTTACGTTGGTTGGTCGTGGCATATCAAGAGTGGTAACGCAAATGGTACAACAGAACAGTATGATTTTAAACTGGGATCCGGATGTTCCCGGAGTAACCATCTCTCGTAACACTAAATAATCCTGACCCTGACGAAATTCAGTCCTCTCTTTGAATACTGCTGAAATGCGAGGACGTAGGAGTGTTTTATCTCTGGCTCCTAAAAAGTGTTTGTAAAGCTTTTTGTTTCCCCTTTGGGGATACCCCTGGTGGTATCTGTTACCAATTTGTTATTGCATAGCCTCAACTGCGTAACATCTTCTAGGCAATTGTAAGGGACCAAGAATGTACAGCGCGTGTTCCTGAAGATTTTTGTCTGTGGAAGGCCCGATGTGAGTGGATTTTGGTTTCTGTCCAGGCCGGGCGACATTGCCCGTTGTGCAGCGGGGAGTTGGTTGTGTGCCGAGCTCCCAGCTGGGGGGAAGAGAAGTCGCTCTGCGGCCGGACTCCAGTCCGGCGGGAGTCTCGGGGACTCCGTAGCTTTCGCTGCGCTGCCTTGGGTTGATAGGAAATACGGAAACTCAGGGATGTCGTCACAGGCTGGGGAGCTCTTCTCGGAGTCGCTGCCACGGTGCGAAGCTGGCGTCCCTGCGAAGGTAGCTGATGGCTGGCAGGACGAATGGGTGGGAAAGTTTTTTCTTTGCGGGTAGCCTGTGGATTTCCTTTGTCAGGCACGTGGACGAGAAGACGGGGAGCCCAGAGGATTTAGCGGGGAGCGCGGTGGCAGGTCAGCAGTCGAAATGACTTCTCGGG
>NW_008795298.1:1730055-1769935 GCF_000699145.1 Aptenodytes forsteri
GGTGCCGCGCCGGCGGTGAGCTGGCATCGGCATCGGGCTGCTGCCCCTGTCCCCGCTGTCGCTCGGGAAGCCCAGTTGACTTTCCCGTTCTCTGGCGCGGAGACGAAGGAGAGCTGTCAACACGCGCGCCTCGTTACCGGCCTGGCACCCGCGCTGCTCGGAACTCATCGCTTTCACGGACGTTAAGGCCTTCGGCTGCTGAACTTAGGTTTTGGCACGGTGTCACGATGCATAGAATGGGTCATTCAGAATCAGGAATTCTTAGCAGCTCTATTTATGTTAAACTTACTATGGACTCTGTTAGTCTATCGGTGGGAACAGCTGTTTAGTCAGTTAAGGAAAAATGCCATCCCTGGAAACCAAAAGCAGACATGCAAAAAATGGTGCAATACAGACCCAAGTAATTTTTCAGCCTTCTAGAAGCACTCTGCTGTCACACGTTGCATAGTAATTGCACTAACGACTTTGTGCGTGTGTTTCTCTTCTCTTTTGCAGGCTGCTAAGGAACAGCAGATCCAAATAGGTAAGTCTTTCTAACTATTATTGCTGCTATCAAAACGGAAATAAAAGAAGTAAGCTCAACTAACTAGTTTATTTTCTGGAAAAATGATCTGTATGCAGGCAAGCATTCCCTCGTGTACCCCCACACCATTACCACCCAGGAGCATTTGTAGTTTCACGGTGATGTGGCATGAATTTGCATGCCCTCTCATTACACGTTTTTGCATCCTGATACGTCTGTGCTTCCCTTCTTAAATATAAAACAACAAAAGTTTAAAATTGCAGCGTGCTTAAACTAGCCCTCTGAATGCCACGGCAAATCAGCTCTGGGTCAGACGCTGTGTCTTCATTTCTACGTTTCTGAACCGAGGAGGAAATGCCTACTCCGTTTGGCTAGGGCGCACCGTGTCTTCATACCGTTTTTCTTCTGTATTGGAACTGTTCAGCCTTTTCTGCTAGCTGGAAAAAAATTGTCTAATGCCAAGGCCTCTTCGTATTCTGTCGACGGGCACAGCGTGCTTGCTGCATGCCTAACGATAGTTGCTCGCTGTTGCGTTGTAAACTGATACGCTCACGTAAGGAAGCGCCGTGCGGCAAGGTTGGCGTCTGTGAGGAATGAGGGTACTGAAGTGAAAAAAGGTGCTTGTTAGTGCCCACGGGGTGCTTCATCTGGAACCTTAAGCCTCTCTGACTCTTTTCTAAAGACAGGAAGCTTCATTGTAATTAGGAGCATGCGCACGCAGTTTAGTTTCAGAAGATCTGTGTTCATTTAAACTAAGGGATAATTCGGTGCTCTGTGGGATGGAAGAGGTTGTGGAAAGGCGCGGAAGCTGGTGTTATCTCTCCCAGGGCGTTAGTGCAAGGGTGTGCCGTCTTACGTGCTCCTGGCCTTACGCCGTTGTGAAATGAGCCTTTTAACAATTTGCTGTTGAGCGCGAGTGCCTGCTCCTGCACGTGGGAGCGGGCTCTGGAGCTTTTCAACGAGAGGAGCGGTAGCAGTGGGAATGGACCCCAGGCAATTTTATTTCCAGTTGCCGTTAGACCTCCAATTTTGAGGTTTTGGTTCAGGTTTTCATCTGAGGTTTTGTTTGGAAAAGAATTTCAAGTATTCCTCTAAATTTTGGAGGTCTCGTCTCAATTTCAGTTCTGGCACTGCATTCTTCTGGGCTTAGGTTGATTTCCACTGTGATCAGTGAATAATGGGAATTGAGACAGTTAGGTACGTTTAAACCTAACTGGCAAACAGACTTTTTTTCCAGTGGTATGCTGATCCTGTGCTTTATTTCGAGTCGTTTCCATGAGAAATGGATTGTATTTGAATTTCAGAAACCATAAGCTATACGGGAATGCGTCTTTTAAATTATACAGTGCATCAGAAAAAATTCCTTAATCTGGAAAATAACTTTTTTTTCCTTGAACTTTTTCCTTTCTTTCATGGTCCCAGCATTGCTGTAGTCGGGAACGTTTGAGGCGCACAGGAACCGCACGAGAGAGATGATAGTGCATGGCAGAGGGTGAATCAGGCACCCCACGCAAAGCCGCCAGCGCCAGGTCTGCGTGCTCGGTGTGGGGCAGGCTCTCTGCCTGGCTCTCATGGCACCTTTTGCAGCTGATGTGATCTCGCCCTCCTCTACCTGGGAAGGGGCAGGTGGGAGGTGAAGAGGACGTCGGCTGGGGGGTCTGTCCGCTCACAGATCCGTGAGTCCCTGGTCCCAAATGTCCCGCTGTGCAGCTGGGCGGTGCAGGACCCCCTTGGGATGGGACTCGGTGTTGGCTGGTGCCCAGCGAGAGAGAGCTGCTGGCGCGTCTGTGTCTCCTCAGCACAACCACACGGCTTCTCGGTGGGTTTTGGTTCAGGTGAGCGGGACTGAGAGTCCGATGGCTTACCGAGACCAGGCTGTCTGTGAGTAGCTCTGGCTTTCAGGGATCGATGGTGTTTTGTTGAGGGGAAATCTGTATTTTCAAAGCACAAATAGCTAGTTAACACTTGGAGTCATTGGGATTTGTCCTACGCTTTGTTTTTAAAATGGTGATATTTAAAGTAATGTTTGATCCTGTAAATTCTGATTCAGAAAGTATGGCTTACTCAGTTTAGAGTTTTACTGACGACAGTAAAACCTGCATTAGGATTGCCTCCAAATGGGCTGTCCTACTTTTAAGTCCCTATTAAGTGTCACTTTGCATCGGTGTTGTATATTTTGATTTGGCCCAGGGCTGGCTGCTGTCAGCAGCTAATCTTTTCTCGTTGCCTGGAAAGTCACTTAGGACAAATGGAAGCATATAGGATTTTATTTTTTTTAACTATCAGTGCGGAATGTATTATAGAGATAGGGAGTTACCCCAGCTCCATTAACTGCATTAATGCATGATGTACTGCAAATGCCTGGAAACTGTCAGGACGAAATGGTACTGTTGTCACTCATGAAATAGTAAGCCTGAAGGTGCTGGCACTCGGGGTGGTGCTACATCTTGACTTCTCCTGCCTCGGCCTCCCACGCAGCAGAGCTTCATCGCTGCTCAGTGCTGCTTCTGGAAGAAAACTCGGATGTCTAACCTGCAGAACGGCAGTGCCAGGCTGCCCCACAGCCTGGATAAAACACGTTCACCTGCAGTTCAGCAGAGGCTGTGAAAATACCACAAAGAGTTTCTTGAGCTGTCTGTATCCCTGGGACAAGTTGACAGTGAAGTAAAGGAGTGTGAGGACACTAGAGAGAGGTATACCGTGTGAGCCTCTCTTCTTGCGGTCCCTTGCTTTTATTCATCCGACTTGCAGTGTCTAGCACTGAAGTATACTGCATAGCCTCATCCCTCATCAGGTGGAAAGTTGTGTGGGAATTCTCAACAAATCCATCCCCCTTTTCTATCTTGTCTTTCTCTCTGGGCATTTCTGCCACCTAAAGGCAGCCAAATACAGAGCGAATGGTAGTTCTGAAGTGATCCAGGTTGCTGAAGGAGAGGGACCAAAACTGCTTCTTGGTTTCTGGAAACCACCAGCCAACGATGAAGGCAGAAAACAGTGACGACAAAACCCCTGCGAGGGTCGTCTGTCCGTCACTGCACCATCTTTTCTTGTTATTAAGCAGCACTTTGCTAAGTGGCTGGAACAGCTCTGTGCTCATCCCATTGTGGTTCTCAGTGGGATGGAAGGGTAATCTCTCAGAACACGGGACAGTCTTTGTATTGAAATGCTGTCCTCTTAATTCCTACAGCAGCAGGTAATTACTTTTTTCCCGGTACTTCCACTGCAAAGCTGGATGTCTGCCACCCAGCGATCTGGCTGTCTCACAGCTTGTGAATTCCATCCGGAAGATGCAGGCGCAGTGATGCTCTGGAGGTGTTACGTGAGATCCGGTCCTTTCGCCGAGGTAGCTGAGCTTCCTCACCCTACGAGCCACGTTCAGATACATCCTCTGAGAGAGATGTGGGAGCTCTGGAAGCTGACGGTAGCTCACTGGTCATCCCACCATGTCCGTTTGGGACAGTCTGGGGGTCGGTGTACAGTCCGGTGCTGGGGCAACTTGGACGGGGTGTTATCAGGAGTTCCCGCACGTTTGTTTCCTTGCGCAGTACCCAGCATCGTCTCTGCCTAAACAGTTGTGCTTTTGGTATAGTTTTAATAGGTTTCCACATCGTTATTCCTAATCAAAAAGTTTGCTAGCGATATAAAGAGGCAGGTGTGGTTACTGCACATAGTAATTAATCTCCGTCTCATTGCCATGGCTCAGAAAATGTTTGGGAAAAAATGATGCTGCCGACACGTTCACTCAGTGGACATAATTTCACAGGTCACGGTGATAGGCGAAGGAGCTCCTGTGATTGAAAAATTAATTTGTTCACAAAAGTCAGTCCTCTGGCTGCAACGCAGAAGGCTGGAAAAAGAGTCCTGTTATCAAAATTTATTTACATGCGGTGTGAGCAAAAAAATAATCAGAATAATGCATACTAAATGAGGTTTAAATACTTTTTAAAAGAAGAAATAAAAGTAAAGTCTTCAAACTTGGGTAGCTTTGTTTAGACATAGAAATATTTTGTCTGAAATTTCAGAAATTCCTCCTTTTCCACTGATTCCACTGATTTCAATTTAGACTGTGCTTTTGAAATCTTTTTTTCTTAAGTGGATGCTTATGCATTTGGAATTCTGCTGAGGACAACCACATGAACAATTTTTGATCAATGTATTTCACAAAATCTTATGCCTGAAAAAATAGTACTCTTCCAAATGCAGGTGATTTAAAAAAAAAAAAAAAAAAAAGTTTTGGACTTTTGAAGCTCCATTGTCCACAGTTGTTGTACAGTGCAAAGACAGCTACTGTGAGCCAGCGGTGTTAATTCTTCAGCTCCATGTGTATTTGAGGGGAAAAAAGTATGCACAGCCCTCTTCAGAGGCATTCTCTAGCTAATTATCTTTTGGCACACAATGAAAGAATGCGATGTTCTTTCTTAAGTGCTTCCTTTCAACTTAAACATTGTGCAACTGGAGCAGCAGTTTAAAGCCAGATTAAAAAAATGAAGCAAATTTGAAGTTAAGTGCTTTTTCTATTGCTCTGTTTCTTCTCTGATCATTACTGTAAGCTTTGAATTAGCAGAACAGATCAACTCTGAAATTTTAGCATAGAAAAGGGAACACCTTCAGGTGGAATAGCATTTCCTAAGACCATACGGTCTGTGGAAAAAGGGTAATATAAGTCAGTGGAGGAGTTTAGATGTCTTCAGTATTCAGTCATGTCACATTTAATTTTAATTGCCTTTGAACAAAAGGCATTTCCTCTTCTAGCTCAGCATTTAGAGACTCTGGAAAAGGCTTTTGCTGACTCAAAAACTTGACAGTTCTTATTTTCCACCCTTTGTTCCGACCTTCTTGTGGCTAGCTGGCTGTTCTTCTTATTAGCAAAATAGCTTCTTTTTTGCCCCCGCAAGTAGAAATCTGGGAACGCTGCTGCAAGATGTGCAAAGCAATTTCTCAGTTGTGTGGTGAACACAGAATTTGATCACCAGGCTGTGGTCTCTGGCGTTGAACGTCCTGCTTTAAAAAAATAAAAGCCACGAAGAATCTCGGCGAGGTAAAAGGAGGGGTGTCAGTCTGTGGATGAAACCTCACCGCTGAAGCGCGGGGAGATGGGAGGATCTAGGTTTTTACTTTGACCCAGTTAGGATATGCAAGCCAGCAGCTCTGTCTCCTGTTCGTGGCCCGGTGTCTAATTAATAAAAATGAGTTTAGAGTTTTAATTTGGTCCCTTCTCTAAGGAGAGAGATTAGCGATCCTGACTCAGAATTCCCAGTGTTTTAGACGGGAATTATCCTAAGGATAATGTCCTAATTAGGATGCCGGTTTTAGAACCTGATCTTGCAGGTGTATGGCAAAATAGGTTGAGTTGGCTGCTACCGAAAAGCACTGTGACTGCTAGCTGTAGGACGTGGAGTACGTTTTCAGAACAATGGACTTGAAAATGATAAGGAGCTTTTCACTTGCCTGGGGTGTAGTACTTGTGTATTACGTAAAGATATTTGTAGTGCAAGAATTTAAATGTCCGTGTACATCCTACTAGTGCCATACATTGTTTTTCTGTCAAATCCCTCAGTAACTGGCATAAAAGAAAATTGGAGGAAAAAACAGTTCTATGAAGCCGTTAGGAACATTTTCCTACTGAAGTTACTCACTGAATGCGTGAGTCTCAAAATAAGCAGCCACTGCTACCAGGAGAGAGGAACTAGCTACTGAGCTTTTCTTCTGTTAGTTCTCAGTTCAAGTGTGAGTCGCACTGGGAGCAGGTAAAATTTAGCTCGTTTAATTAAGTATATTTATTTGAGGAATTCTCAGTGGCACTTAGCGGTAGCATCTGAGCTACCCAATCGTGGAGTTTTTTAAATGAAAAGTATCAGTAATATCACTCTAATATTGCTTTAGCCAGTTCTCTCGGGAAGAGAAGAGCTAGGGAATAACTATTTCTGTGCTAAATGTCTTTTTAACTCTCACGGAGTCTGATACACAGGCAATAAGACTTAGGCTTTGGTCCAGGTCTTAGCAGCAGTTTGGCCCACAGCTTGACCTGGCCCGGGAATGCCTCTCCTCCTCCTTTTACAGGATGAAAATTGGACACCGAATATCCTGATTACTTCCAGATTACAAAGGTCTCCCAGAAAAGATAAACTCATTTGATGGACTTGTTTTACGGTGGTGTGAAATTACTTTAAGGCAACGGGAAACACGTGTGTGTGTCCTGATGCAGGGCTGCAAATGTGGTAAGCGATAACGGGAGACGACCTTTCTCTGAGCAGAAGAGATGATTCTCTTCCTTTTCTCATCAGTGCCTAAGAGTAGCAGAGAGCGCAGAGGGAAAAAATTATTCTTTTAGGCTTATAATGCTATTTTCAGGGTACGGGTAAGGGACTACACAGAAAGAGGCTTTTTTTTTTGGGGGGGTTGGGTATTGTAGTCACTTAGGCAAATTCAGAAGCCAACTGGAAGGTTTCCACTCAGCTAATGTTGCTGCTAAGTAGACAGGAATCCTGAGCTGACTGGTGGGAACCACAAAAAAATGACAGGCAAAGGGGGCTTTCATTGCCATTACCTTTTTTCTGCCGTGGCTTTGCTTGCTGGGCCAGTGCCTCTGCCAAAGCAGGTTAGCCTTGGGATAACTTCTGCTGGGAACTGGTTGCCCGCAGCCTTGCCTGGCCACACCGTTCAGGTATCGGGGGATGCTCTGGCACTGATCAGAGGTATTACAGCAGTGACTTCTCCTTGGAAGCGCACCTTGTGTTTAGGACACGTTGCCTGAGCTAAGGGTCGTGCCCTTGAGCTTCTGTAGTATTACCTGAGGATTTCTTTAGTGCTATCAACAGAGTGTGGTTTTGCTGGTTTTATAGCTTCTAGGTATTGCAGTGAAGTGCAGGACTGAGGTGCAAATTTGTCACGTTCTGTGTTGCTTTTTTTTAATAATTAGCTTCTCTGTTGTTTTTGAACTCTGTTAGTCAAGTTAGGCAAAGAGGAAGGGCAAGAGCAAGTTGCTGGGTAAGGGGATTCGTTAGAGGAGATCTGTCGGGGGATAAGTTACTGCTTATGCCACTGCTGACATCGATGAATTTATCAGCGGTATGCGATACCCGCTGGATTCTTTTCCCTACTTCAATTTTCTAAGATGGCAGAAATACGCGTGCAAATTGCAGTTATAACCAAGCATGGCGCTTCATTTTCAAAATCTTAATGGAGGTCTTGACCCAGGAGCAAGCAGTTCTGTTTAAGGTGTGTGAAGGATTTGCATGGCATTTCTTACAAGAGAATTCAAAAGGGCAGCTGCCTCTTCTTTGGCCATTAAGCAAACCTAAACCCCAGGAAACTCCCCAGGTAAATGTAAATGAGTATTTCGGGGTTTTCTGTGTAAGTTTTCTGGAAATAGAGCCATGAAAGGTTTGCTTCTTGAAAATTTTGGCACGTAGAGGGTATTTTGCATGCGCTTAATGTGTATCCCAGCATCTGTGGTGCGTGTTTACTTGAGGTGCATAACTGGGCACAGCTTCTTGTGTTTGTCCACCTTGGCGTGATCCGTACGCTCCCCCTGAAGGTGAAATGGCCTTCCGCTCGCGTTATCCCCGGTTTGCCATACCTTGCTTAACATGGTGATGTGTCAAACGCTTTTCTTTTCTTACGTGTCCTCTCGGTGTCTGTGTAAAAGTAGTACAAAGCATTTTTATAATAACAATGGGTAGTGTTAAGAGTGTTAAAGGCCTTGCTGTAGGGTACCCAAGTGAAGATTTATAAGCCTGAGTGTTCCAGCTAGAGAGAGCAGTGACACGTACCTTACGTTTGCCTACATTAGGCTGGTGTGCCTTTATCCAGACTAGCTATCTAGTAGATAATTCGATGCACCCTGGTGTGCTAAGTGGCACCGTCCCCTGCCCTTTTAAAAACATACAGAGGTTTTTATCATTCTTCGGCTGAACTTGTCGGTGGAGTGATTTAGACTAGCTCTAACAGGAATCCTAAATCGGGAATTTTGGAAGGGGAGGTGTGAGGCAGAGGGGTCGTACACACGCGGCATTTGCTGTTCGGCCTCAATGCGCAGCAGTCGTGGTGTCTCGTACGGTAAATGAGCTGCAGCTGGAGCGCTCCCTGAATGGGCATAGCCCCTGACGGCCAGGGCAGTGGCCTGCTGCGTCCTTGCATTTACCGTTTGTTCTGCTGACGTGCACTTCTGTAGCTGCACATCTGGTCTTCAGGCTCGTTCCATGCTCTTGTTCTAATCTGAGTTTGGTTTTGGGCATTTCTCTTGGCAGAATTACGAAAAAGCAGACCGAGACCATATGGGTTAGTGATTCCAATTAGTACCAATGCAGATGGAAGCTACATCTCCAATATCCTCTCTGCAAGTCACCAAAGAAGATCAACGCGGGAGGTATCCCAAAGTCCCAAACGGCTGTATTTTAATGTCACTGCGTTTGGAAGGGAATTCCACCTCCGGCTGAAACCCAACACTCGTTTAGTGGCTCCCGAGGCCGTAGTGGAGTGGTACGAAGACTCTCTGGAAACTGGAAACGATGCTGGTAACACGACTCGGACTAGAACTGCTACGGAGAGATTGTGGAGAAGAGAGCCCCTGTGGACCAACTGCGCGTATGTGGGAGACATAACTGACATCCCCGGAGCTTCTGTTGCTATTAGCAATTGTGATGGTCTGGTAAGGCTTATTTAATGGCATTAACGTCTGGTATTTTACCACTTCGTACACAGCTTTTGTTGCTTTTAACTGCACATTGCTAATGATATCATTTAGAGAACTTCATTTCTTAAATCCCTCAGAAAATGCCTCAGTACATATTGTTGTATACAGTCCTACTGCTTTATTCTGGGATAATTTCTCTGAGTTTGATGAGCAAAGTCCTTGATGTCACACTGGTGTGAGAGACAGAAATCAAACCTACATCTTGTTGGTTTTCCTTTTTACTTTCATGAGGTGTTACAAATGGGAAAATTAATAACGAAGTCATTTTAAGACTTAAAAGACGACCTTTTGGTGAGTGAATGTAGAATTTGGCATCCAAATGGTCACTGTGTACTTCTCGGGTAGCAAAATCACGGGCCGCCCTGTAGTCCAAGAGTAGCAACAGATTGACGTTGTAAAGGTTTTATTTATAAAATAAGCATGCTTTTTGTTTTCTTACACGCAGTTTTGTTTCATCAGAAGGTATCATATGAGAATTAAGCGGTTCACATCCATAAACGGTTCGTTCTCAAAACTGCGCTGGCCTGACTGCTGTGTTAGTTGGAAACGCGTGGTATTTCATTGTGGCTTCAGCAGATGCAATGACCGGCTCGGTACACAAATCCCATATTGAAAGACTGGGCATATATTGAGTACACATACCATTCGTTAATTCAATCATGCGGTAAAGAAAGCTAACAATACCTACCTTGTGCTCTTTAAGTAGCAGGAGCAGTGGTGGAACACAACTGCACCGTCCAGGAGGATTAACGTGGTGGTTACTCTACCGCTATTCAGGAGAGGAATCATACCAACAAGTCTGCAACAAGTATCCCTTCTTGGAAAGAGGTTTCCCTCTTCCCGTCACATGCCTCATGTTAATGACTTGATTCCATTTTGCGATAAGTACCGGCTAGCGAACCTTCCCACCTCTGCAGTGTGCCTCAGTCGCTCCATGAGTAATTGCGTAAATGTCTCAAACTCCTGGTTCAGAGCTTAGGGCTACGCACAACCAAAACTCCTTGACTTTCCTTACTCAAAGAAAGGAAATACTGGGGGAGTTCACATCTGAGGTGATGAGCTGATGCCAGTCTGGTGCGTTTTGTTTGTTTTGGGGGTTTTTTTAGGAGAATCTGTTGGCAGTGTGCTGTGTTTACAAAGGCCGTGCAGACATCTACCTGGATAGATACAGCCTCAGATGGAGTTGTGACAATGAATGAGACCCTTGGCTTGAGAAGCTGTATTTTAGCAGTAATCCTGAATGAAGTTCTTGTGTTAAGTGAGACAGCGCTTTAAGACAATAAATTGGATTAAATGGAGTTAGATTGAGTACAGCAGCTTCAGCAGAGATTGACATGTGGCTGACAAGCTGCTCGTGTCGTGTTTTCAGTTAACTGAAAAGTCGCTGTCTTCACGAACCTCGACATGTATAAGAAGACAAAGACAACCAAAAAGGAGTACAGCAGCTTCAGCAGAGATTGACATGTGGCTGACAAGCTGCTCGTGTTGTGTTTTCAGTTAACTGAAATGAAGTAGTCGCTGTCTTCACGAACCTCCACATGTATAAGAAGACAGCAGATACCAAAGGGGTCCTAAGTAAAGAATAGGAGATTTCTCGGTTGTGTGTCTTATTGCCACTCTTTTCCCATAGCGCCCAGGAGAAGCCCTTCATGTGCTTTCCATGGTTTTAGGGACTGGACTAGGAGAATGTGCGCTTTTTGTTTTGAGGAGGAGAGTGGGTAGATGCTCCTGAGTCACTGTTGTCTCTGTTCGTCTCAACCCCAGCTGTCTCGTGCGGTCCTTGAGGGGCTTCTTCAAGCCCCTGAACCACCCACCATGTGGCAGGGATGGAAACCAACGTTGAAGCACGGCCGTGGTATGAAGCTGTCATGACTCCGTTCCCTGCCCATGCTGCTTTCGCACCCGCCTCGCCCGGACCCGACCTTAGCTGCCGCTCTAGCTGCTGCGCTGCATTTTACTTTGCTGCCTGGGGACGCCCTGGCTGGTAGAGAGCTGCTGCGGTGGCTTTACTGCTCCCTGTTTCGGGCAACGAAAGTGAGAACAGCTAACGTGTTGAAAACCATCTTTTTGAGCGCTTTTGCTTGCTTACTTCACCTGACTGTTGTAACAGTCTTTTGGAGCTCTGAGCAAGTGAGTGTGGAAATAAATAAATAAATAATCCTGAAGATTGATGGGATTTCAGATTTTTTTTTTCCCCCTCCCACCAGCTCCAAGGTTAGCAGAAGTAACTTGAAGTTAGCATTTCTGCCTTCTCTGTTGCTGTACTATGCGTCTCTCAGCCAAGCTAGAATATTTGATCTTTCAGATTTTTTTTCCCCCTCCCACCAGCTCCAAGGTTAGCAGAAGTAACTTGAAGTTAGCATTTCTGCCTTCTCTGTTGCTGTACTATGCGTCTCTCAGCCAAGCTAGAATATTTGATCCTCAGCGTATCCTAAAGATGTGAAGAGTGAGATAATATGGCTTAACAGAAACTGGAACAAGAGTGAGAAATTCTAGGGCCATGTGTCTATTGGAAAGATTTATTTTCGACTTCAAAGGAATTTAGACACTCTCCAGTGTAGCCAGCTCGGTTCTTACCTTGTGGGAGAAAGTAAAGGGAATCGCTGTGGTAACAGTTCACTCAATGTATAGCTTATAAAAGAAGTTTGATGATATAAGTAACAGAAAAAGGACGCCTGGCTTGCCACAGGTTAGCGACAGACCTTGCAAATTGTATTTTGTGCATAAGGAGATTTTTAATCCTGACTCATAAGACACCTGCTGATAGTGGGGCAAAATTGTGTGTTGTGCTAACGTGTACTTCATAGAGGTTGCTGAATTTCGAATTGTTTAGTGTTTGCTCTCAGCACTAGATGTATGGTTATGATGAACATAAGGGTGCTAAATTTTGATTGCTTGATTGTAAATGTATGGAGTAATTGGCATTTGCACTAGTAAAGCAAGATGTTGCCCATGGTCTCTTCCTGAATCTAAACTTACATTTAAAAACCTAAATATTTGAACACTTTTGTTTTGAAATAGTTTCCATATCTACTTTTGCAGTAAAAGTCATCTGCATGCCAGCAGTTTTGCAAATTCCTATCTTCACATCTGCTTAGTATCCCTTGAAAATAATCCTGTTTGTTTAAAAAATTGCATGCATGTGCATGCACTTGTCATAGCACTTAATTAGTCATGTAGAAGCTGCCTGTTGTTCTTAGTACTGTGTTTCAGAAAGCTGGTGCTTCCGCGGGTTTCTATTGTATATTTCTGTTGTTGTTTTGGTCAAAATAGCAATATTTGCTGTCACAGTATTTATAGCATTTATCAAATACTCACCAGAGTTGCAGCAAAATTTGTACCTGAGTTGCAGTCATCAAGCAAAATTATCCTTCCGGAGTTCAGACAGCGTGTGGAGAAGCCCTACCTTGTCTCGCTTCAGGAGGATTGTGTAGTTAGTAGTGCCTCGCAGAATTTAGCCTTCTGGTAATTGATCACTGGTACCTACTATAGTTAGTGCTGCTTTTATCTACTCCATATGTTCGTGTTACTGAAGCTTGCTCTGCAATGGCAGTCTTTTGAAGCTCAGATGGTGCTGTCGTAATGCAGAAATGTTGATCCAGCTTTGGGAAGGGAAGAGTGCTGGTGAAAAACCTGATACTTTTTTTAGAAGTTTATCCTAGTGTCATGCTGACATTCATCAGCTGAAAGTAACGGCACCCTTGGGCTCTGAGGGCTTGAGAAATTGAAGCCTATCATCTCTTACCAGAGGAGGGTGAAAGGAGAAAAGCTCTAAATAACTTTGATCTGCAGATGGTAAAATTGTAGTTTCACAGACAGCTGCCTAGATTTAAGTCCACTGAATGATCCCTTGCCTTTTCTTTATTTGGCTTTGGTTTAGTAAGCGTTCAGAGGCAGAATATGTTGTAACAATGGAAGGACGTACAATTGTCTGGGCATGACAAGGCCAGGCAGAAGGCTCCGCTTACCCAGACAAGGCTTGCGGGGTACATGTGCTCCCCTCACGTATTTGTAGTCCTTAAATTCCTGCGTTCTTGTGTCTCATTCTGCCTCCTTCCTGCTTTTCCTTCCTTCTAGTGCCTGTACAGTAACATCTCGCCTCGGTACTCTTCTGTCGTCCATCTCGTCAGGCTCAGACTTACTAGGGGGAGTAAGTATTATTAAAGGTTCTAGGCAAGCCTTCCTGCACGGGTTTCCCAGCCCCTTCCCTATTTACGTCTGAGTAGCGTCTTCCCTTTTGTCCTCCAGGTAAAGATCAAATCATTCAAACAGTCATGAAGAACTTGATTTAATATATCTGATTTAGCACGTCCGAGTGTGTTAACGGTGCCTTCTCTTCTGGATAACTGTGGGAATGTGTTCTGTGTGTCTCTGCACTAAATGAAATGTTTAATCTATTGTAGATTCCTAAGCAAGGTAGTTAACCTACTCCCAGGTGAGCATATACTGGACAGGATTTTTGTGTATGGCTCGTGTGGTAGGCTTCCTGTTCTGAGATGCCAAGGTGCTACAGGAGGTTTAATGGCTTAACTATTCAAAGCTTACTGGAGTTTATCTGACCTTGTAATTCGCTGCGAAGAAAGTATTGGTAGGCATCTAGGGGAGCATATGGTTTAGAAGAGTGGGAAAATAACTGCAAGGTGTTCAAGGAGGTTGCAATGCTCTATCTGCTGTGGAAGATGCAGAAAATGGACAGCCTCAAAAAAACATTACAAATGCTTCGGATTGTAAATAAAGAGAACCCAGCAAACTCAGCATTTAGAAATAACAAAGTAAAAGCTATAAATCAGTCTCTGCCTTTTGTTGTAGAGAAAATTACTTGAGTTTCTCAATTAGCTTTCTTCCTTTTGTAACAAAACCCAAAGAGTTGTTGGTATGCGATGCCTTTGGATTGCACTTACACTTGGAACTATGTCTTTATAGACGTGCGCCTCCTTGTTTGAGTTGTGATCTGGTTTATATTCACATATATGCAATGCCAAGTGTGAATGTTGTCTTCTGTTTCTTACAGAGCATTAACCTTTCTTGTTTTAAATGAAAGAGCCAGACCCAGTACGATGAATCTTTAATCTTTGACTTCAGATACCAAGTAAAATGGGATTTGTTTTGTTTATTGGAAAACCATGGCCTTCAAGTCCAGGGCTGCATACACTCATTTGAAAGTACAACTGTTTGCAGATGAAAGATCTTCAGTAGTCTACCCGCCTTTTAGTGTTGAGCTGTCAAACCAGGGAAATCCTTGAAGACAGTCCAACTGTCAAAAAAAAAAACACCCCAAACCTGCTCAGATCTATCACTTGTGACGGATTATTCCTCACTTGCTTACTATCATCCCTTTTTTCTAAGGATATTGAGACATGAAGAAACTTGTGTGTGTCTTCACAATCAGTACTTTCACACAAGTTAATGTGCAGCTGTCGGTATTCGGGCAGTTTTAGCATATCCTCAGAGTTTGGTTTTGATTATCTGACATGACAATCCCCTAGCACAGACCTCTTGAAAGTAGGGACTCCTTCAATCTTAGCCTTTAACTTTGTGTCTTAATTTCACCCTTTGTGAAAGGAAGCTTCCTACCCTCGGTGGTTTTGGCATTCTTTTCATTAATGATTATAGCGTTATTTGAAGTGTCTGAACAGAAGGACGTACAGAGATGTGCACAGTTACTTTCCTTTGGCAAATATGTTTGCAATACAGGCTGGAGTATCTCAGACTAGAGATACTTGCAACAAAGACTTAAGCCTCGGTTCAGGAAAAGCCTTAAAAACGTGCTTAAGTTCAGGCATGTGGTTAAGTGCATACCGGGATCTAAGCAGTTTCAGGGCATTTTGATTTGTTTCAAATGCTTTTTTATTTCCGTTGTTCCATCAAGACTGAAGTATTAAGGCTTATTTCTTGTTCGTGTGTTGGTACTCATATACTGTTTCAACATGATTTCCCCCAAGCTGGCAAGATGATGTTGCTAAATGGAGAAACGGCTTTCTAGGAGCTGGTGATACGTTATCTCGGTGTATTAGAAGAGCATTTTGGAGACAAACACTTGAACTGCTCCTGAGCGTCGGGTTATAGCACACGGGAAACTCTTGATGAGTTTCCAGCGTCCTAAATGCCAGCGTCCTAAAGAATATTATTAGGCGCCCACTGTCGAGCAGGGCTGCTGTGGGAAGGTAATCGGAGCATCTCGGCTTCTCGGTGCGATGGCAGCGAGCGCGTAGCGGGGCGCAGCCGTGGCGGGCGTAGGTGCGGGTGCTCTCGGGAGGGCCGGGATGTGCATCGAGGCTCGGAATGGGGCCATCCCCTCGGCCCTGGAGGTCCCTCCCAGTCCAGGCTGGGGGCTGCGGGGGCAGCGTGGGAAGCTGCGCGCTTCCGCTGCCCGGGCTGCGGCCGAGCAGACATCTGGTAGCGCAGTACCTTCTGGGAGCGCGAAACACAGGAAAACAGAATAAAGGGCTGGGGAGATAGAACCGCGTCGGGACCGCGTGCTGCTCTGTGCAGATGGCAGCAGTGTCTTAGATGGATTTAACGTTCTTACATTCGTGCTACCCTGCCCTATTTTGCACTTCCCACAGTAATTACATCCTTGCAGTGAACTCCCTTAACCTGCCGTGCCTGTTCTTACCACTTGCATTTTGCTGTACTTGGCAGCCCTGCGGACTTATTAACTGGGCTTGATAGGTTGCAGCTGCCTCTTTGGATAGACAGATCCCATCTGGTAACCTCAGCCCGTCCTCCCCATTTGACTGAGCAGCCTTTGGTCACTGTCAGGCTGGGCTTGGACTTCATCCCTGTCACGTCTCCAGTACGTAGCACTTCCTAGAGGCTAACACAGACTTTTCAGACGTAGTAATCCATAGTAAAGGGGATTTCTCAAAGTTCAGAAGCTCCAGAAACTCGGAAAAATGCAGTGCCATCGTGTCGCTTATTCAGGACTTCAGGCTTCTTGCATAAAACACTGAGGGAAGGAGTACTGAGAAGGGAGGTGATGGTGATTGAAGTAAAATGTCAATATAGTGTAAAATAATATAATACAAAAATTCTTTTATGTGTCTAGTTTGCTTCTCCTTGAAGTTCTCACTCAAAACAAGCGGGTACTTCATCCTTACTTTGTGTAGTGTAGGCTAAGTTTATGCAGATGGTTGCTCAAGATCCATTTATTTCTTCTTGTTTGTTTTGATAAGTTTTTCTAATGGGGCCAGATTTGGGCTAATGATAGATTTGCCTCGCTTCTTAGCCCTTGCATCTCCTTCTCTGCTCCTGCCTTGCATTTCTCCCATTCTCGCTTAGAACAAATTGTCCTTTCCCACGTAAAACCTCCCTTTTCTTCCAAAGCTCTCATCAAAACTCATTTTTGTGAAGCTTTCTCTGTCACGGTAAAGTGCCAAAGAATTTGTGTCTGCGAGATACCGTAGGTAGATGTGTGAATCGCCTGTAAAGCATTTGCAAAAGGTGATGTGAGCAGGGAGAAGATCTGAGGCCTTCTGAGTCCCAGCTCAGCTCTTGCCCTGTTCCTCAGGGAACCTCAGCCCATGGCCAAAGTAAGATTAAACCCGATTGGAAAGAAAGCTTTTTCTCAGAGGTGCAGAGAGAATCTCTTCGCTCCAGCAGATAGTTTTAGAAACGTATTGTTCATACCACCTTCTGGCTGCCTGTTCAAGGATGGTGAGTGGGGGAAACCTCCGTGCTTTGCACTTAGTGTACCAAGTAGGAAGTAGTAAAAAGGGTTATGCTCAGAATTTCCACTTGGTTGTACGCTTTACGTTTTCAAGGCTGGTTGAACCGCTAAGTCCTCCTCTGAAATGATAATTTTCCGAGGGGCCGCAGCTCCCTCTCCCTTTGTTCCAAGGATCGCGTGGTCATAGGAAAAACTGAATAGATATACAGTAGCACTGCTGTGGACTTAATGTAGATCAAATTGGGCCAAAATATAAGGAGCCGCACAAATACCTTTCATGGCACGGAAATAGACTATCAGTTTGGGTAATAGGTTTTCCAAATGGAAAAAGATGTCATGTATTTTTAAAATGGAGCGCAAAAGCAAAAGGCCTGACAGCCCCACTGAGCTGAAGAAATCCCTCCTGCAAGAGCTGTTCTCCTCCTGAACGGAGAGGGACGGAAGGAGCCCAGTCCGCTGCTGCTTCCCTCTGCAAAAGGTGCTGAGAAGAATCCCGGGTAAGGAAAAACTGGGAGCGTGGCCTGATGCGGTTAAATAAATAAAATAGATGAAGTACGTCGCGCATCCCTGCACCGTGGTCCCTGTCTGTCCGACTGATGATACAAGAAAGACACCGGCTCCTGCCATGGCAAAGGGTGAGGGGACTGCTGGGGAACATCAGCAGAGGGATTACAGATCTCTTGGGCCTTGGAATATGAATCAGGACCAAGAAAATCCCTTCTGAGAGAAGGGATCATGGACAAATTTGAGAATTTTTTTTTCCTCCTCCTCTCCGGTAGCCTTCCCCAAGCGCAAGTTGTCAGGGGGAGAAGGAAGGAGCGAGAACTGGGACCGTAAGCAGACTTCAGCGAGGTATTTGAAGTCTACCTTTTAAGTAACTCAGATTTCCCCCTCATCGCTTTGATTACAGTAATTACTTTCTTAAAACCAGGGCTCGTGATTCCTGACAAAACACTGGGCTGCTGGAGCCTACGTGGTTCCTCCAGGGCCCCAGCCAGGGTTTATGTGCAACACTGCTGTCCTACGGACATAGGAATTAGTCGAGGTGTCTGTGCACGACACTGCAGAAATTGTTAAAAGTTTTATTTCAAGGGGCTCGACAGTCTCATATATAAGCTGTCCAAAGATTAAACGCTTTAAGTTCCTTCTTCATTTGTGCCGTGGTGCGAGTGATGCTTGATCAGAAAAAAGGGGGGGAAAAAAACCCTTTTCTGCTCGCTTAATAACAGCCAACTTAAAAAAAGATACCTGTGTTTGTAGTTATTTTTGAGTGAGAAATGAGGTTTTTCTTACTTAACAGCATGTCCATTTGAAGATTAATGTATTGATGAATTTTTCCACATTGTTAGCCAGGTAAAATATTTCTGAACACATCACTTCATGCTGCATGCATTTGGCTTCAGAGTAGTCCATTTAGCAGCACAAACAAATTCAAGATAACACAGATTTAAACTGTGTGTAAACCTACTGGATAATAGTTCATGTATGTATCTGTCTTCAACCTAGAGGAATGTCCCAGCCTGGTTTTATTAAGGTCGCTGTATCTGTTGGGAAGATCCTGGGATTGGTTACGTTTTGCACATTTTAAGACAAGCGTTATATCGCCACAAATGTGTTTCCTGGACCTCTGTCGCAGGAGAGAACTCCGCATCCCTTGCTTTATCAGAAAAGAAGGTGTTTAACGAGTACAAACCTACGGAGCCATTTTTTTCTGGTACTTCAGTTGCCCTTGGGTCCCTTCCCGACTCGGTCCTCCCGCCCTGCTCCAGTAGAGCCGTGGTGTCCGCTCGCTCCCAGGTTCCCCTCTCGGGTGCCTGAGGGTGGCTGTGTGGGCACACCTGTGTATACGTGCGTGTGTGAATGTTTTACGTAGAGAGGAACTTTTTGCTCCTCAAGGGTGGTGTAGCAGTTAAACTTGAAAATAGCATTTACTAGTTTTTCAGTTTATTTCAAAATATTTTTCATGTGGCATATTTTAAGGAAAGGAAGTCTGTGTGAAGTAGTGTATTTTAAGTCCACGCGTCCCCATCTCGAGGTGTTGTGTCTTAAAAAGCAGAATGACTGTGTTCTTACCATCTTTCTTCGCTTACTCTTCATTTCACTGATGGAGTAGCTCACAGAGGCGAGAAGGTGGTTAAGCTATGAAAGCGATGCTTGTTTATGGCCATGAATATGTGAAAATAAACATCTCTCATGCGTGGATTTGGACAGGTTTGAGTTTATATTCCAACAGCATGTCCCTACAGAACAGTTGTGGTTTTACAGCCCTTCTTGAGCTAATCTTAACGGAAAATAAATTTTGCTAAGCTGCTCCTTTGCCCCTGTATGTAGAGTACGCCTGTAGTAGCGTTTCTGTGGTATGGGTGCTCTGCAGAGGAGAGGGGAAAAAAAAAGAAAGTTGCCCTATTTCTGTGTAATGCAACGAAAACATTATCCCTTCATTTCACCCTCAGAATCCCACTGAGTCTGCTCTTGAGTCCAGATTTTTCCAGACTGTGCAGAGCCCGGGAGGAGCAGGAGCGGGTGCTGACCACTTCACGGTCCCTGTCGGAGGCAGCAGTGGGTGTGATGGAGTTGGCATTGCTAGTGCTGGCTTTGGTGTCACATCAGTATCTGATTCAAAAATCCCCAATACTGAGTGTCCTCATCCTGGCACTTGCTTTTCTTAAATAACTTGTTTCATGAATAGCAACACAGTGAAATTCAGTACTCGTTTCACCAGCGTTTATTCCATAAGTATCACCGTGTAGTAAATAAACTTCTGCTGGCATTTGTGATGAGGTAGCACGTGGCTGAAAAATGAGGCTGTTCTGGGACTTGAGCTGCTTCCTCTTACTGGAAGAAGGTCCGTTAAGCTTTCAGGGTTTAGCAACGGCTTGCTGTGGCATCCCAAACAGACTTTCAGCCTCCCGAGGAGTAATTTGCGGTCGCTCCATGGCAAAAGCAGTGATGAAGGGTATTGCAGGATGCATCCTTGGATAGCCTTCCCTTGCTGACGCCATTACCACCTTCTTCTACCTTTCCAAGACAGAGAGCAGGGCTTACAGGGGCACATCCCCCGCCGTGGGGAGGCAGCAGGCAAATGACCCGTCTGCAGCAGGGGGCTTTGGCTGCTGAAGCCTGCTGCTGTCATCTAGGGCACTGCCATTAGGACCCATCCTCCAGGTTTTAGCTCTTTGCTGGATCAGAAGCAAGTCAGAGCGTGACTCCGTTTTCACCTCTTTTGCTGCATTTCTTAATGTGGTTGTTCTTGCCTCTCCTTGGCTTAGGGTATCAGAGCAGGCATTTCAGACCAGCAGAGGGACTCGTCCGTTCCTGTTAATGAGGAGTGTTTTGATGAGGCCTGGAATGAAGGTCCCTTAGGCTTCCAGAGAGAGGAAAAGCTCTGCCAGAGCAGCAGCAGCCTTGCTAGCCTGACTCGGGTCCTGCCACACTCCCCTTGAAATCACTGTTACAACATGTGGTTGCAGAAACCTTAGGAGACCATAGTCCAAGCTGACATTGTCCCTCAGTAGGTTCCTTTCCATCACCGGCCCTGCTTTGCTTGTAGAAATGAGATAGCTAGAAAACGAAGATGATCTGTTCCTTCACGGCTTACGTGCAATTCAGGGGGGAGCCGAGGAGTGTGATGGGCAAGGGAGCTACGCGTGCGCGTTCGCAGACACCACTGGACGTGTGTCTTGCAGTACCTTCCTGGAAATAGTCCCATGTCGCAAATACCTTGCAGTCAGTACCCCTGCACGGAGAGGTCACACCATCCCGATGGCGGCCTTGCGTAGGCTCTGTGTTTCGGGAACTGCTTGCCTACCTGTGACATTTTCATTCCCCAGGAGTAAATTAATTCCTTGCCGCAACAGACTAGTTTGGGAGCAGTCATCCTCAAATGGCAGAAATGAGTGACAAGGTACTTTTTTGGCAGTTTTGATGATGAAGTCTAATAGATACCTAAATTGGGTCAAAACGATATTTTGGCCTCTGGGTTTCATGTCACTTTGTAGTTCTGGTCCCTTGGAGCAGTTGGCCTCCGAATTATTTTCCCTGACCCAGAACTTCATTCGGAGACCGGAGACCCAAGGTTGTCTGAGCTTTGTCCCGTTCTTCTGATGGCATTGGACTGAAGAAATGAGCTCCTGAAGTAAAATGGCCTTGGAAATACCCTACGTTGTTGGCATGCTGCCTCCAAACTCTCCTGTTTTCTCTTCCCTCTCTGGAGCTTATTTCTTCAGTGCAGAACAAAACTCGGAATGTAGTTGGAATGGAAACTGTGCAGATTTCTCATGGGACATATATAGAAATGACATAGATAGTCAGCCTGTTGCTTTCCTTCATCCAGCTCCCTCTGAAAGACCACCTGGGCAGCGGGGCTCTGGGTGGACTGATTTTAGGGGATGGTGTTGTACAAGGTGCTGGCATTCCTGCCCTTTTTTCCTTGGCAGGCTGAAAGGATATTTCCCTCTTGCGAGTCCCTTCTGCAGATGGATCCTCGCGGAATGAAATAAGGTTGGAATGAATAAGGGAATAGTTTCCAGCAGACTGCTCTTAAAGTTACCAACGCTGTCAGGTTTTGAGGTGGTGTTTGGCTTCTGCCCAATCAAACTGTTCCTCCTGTGTCTGTATCTTTTGCAAGAATGTGTTGTATTATCCATAAGCAGCTGTATCAAATACAGCTTTTTCTGGGGAAGGATCTCATTATTTGAATACCTTCCCAAAGTGGTAGTGAAGGATTCTGTTTCAGGCAGGATTATTTCCATCCTTGTACTGCGCGAGGAGTTGGGTGGTGCACCAGCAGTGCAGTAGATGGGCAGTAGCAGTAAGAAAATAAGAGATTAGAGACTGACACTGCTTGTGAAATAGCTGTTGGGGTCTGGGGAAAAAAGTAAGGGAAACGGACAGGAAGAACATTTCTGAATGCATAAGGCTCCCTTCATTGCATTACATTGGTTCCCTTGCTTTACATTTACAGCTGCGCTTGCTACCTTTCCATTTGTCTTGTAAGAGTTTTAAAAAGTCCACGTAAATTGTAATAAACGTCTGTTAAAATGTTTTGAGTGAATTGCCGAGCCCCTGCTCTGCCGTGGCCGACCTTAATGAGAACCGAAAGCCCTCAGCGCCTGCTGGCACCTCAAAGGGGGACGACCTTATTTTGTCAAGTATCACTCTATTTAGCAAATGCTTAGAGCCTAGGAGAGCACATGCCTTTTTCACGTCTTAGAGGATCACCCAGTCCCAACTGTTACGAAGGCTTTGGGACCAGCAATCCCTTTATAGGTGGAGACAGAAATGAGATTTTCTTGGTTGGTAGCAGAGAGACCATCTTGTGGGAAAAGGCTCTTTCCAAATCTGCCCAAGATCAGATTTTTTTTCTGATGGAAAAGGAAGGTTGGAAGGAGAAGAGGAAATGAAGTTGGTTCAGGCTGGCATCTGAGCGAGCTGAAGTGATGAAATCCAAGTTGCCTATGAACTCTTTAGGAGAGGAGGACTTCACTTTGGGGGCTCCCTGGGGGCTCTCTGGAACGTCCAACAGGAATAGCCCAAAACGCTTGATTTGGGAACTAAAGAACTACCCCAGGTTTGCCAAAATGTGTATGTGCTGCATAGCCACAAGTGGAAAATGCGATGCTAAGAAGTCTAGCTTACACCTTTACTAGTCTCTTTTTTTCTGTCTTTCTAGATCAGAGAGAATATTTGAAGGTTAATTAAGACACTTCACAGTAGGTTGTGAGTTAGGCGGAGGAGAGAAGAACACACAGGTTGAATTTTAAGCTGCACTGGTTATGCTAATGCTGAACACGGAGGTGTTTTAATCAGGCCATCTTCTCTCGAAAGGGATTTAGGAACAGGCATCTGTAGAAAGTCTGCGCGAAAAAGCTCCGACTCTTCATAAAACTAAAATGTCTCAGCTTTGATTGCCACAACTTCTAGACTTTCATTTATAGTTTATTTCTGATTTTGAAAAATTATTCTTTACGACAGAGCGTGCTTTTATGTGTAATTCATACCTCTTAAGCAATGCATTTAGGGGCTCGAACTGCTATTTACAGATCAGCATAACCCAGCTCGCTCTATCTCACGCGACTGAGAGTAGAAACAGTCACTGCTGGCGCAGCGGCCTGAAGCGTGCTGTGAAGCTGAAACTGGGGATTTACGTGTTGCCCCTGTTGCAGCCTCTCTGCTCGAGGTACTGCTGCCTTAGTGCTATCTTCTATGTGATGTGTGAAGACCTGCTCCAAAGTCAAGAAGGAGGCTGTCTAGCACTGCTTCCCTGTTCGGCGTGCAGAAGATAAGCCCACGCTTGCAGAGGTGGGGAGCTCTCAGTGAGTGTGTCTGAGCTCGGTTAGGGGACACTGTCCTTAGGGCAGGTGCTTAAAAAACGGTCTGAAACGCATCACCGGTGGCTGGGTGCTGCTCTGGGTATCTGTTTTGTAGCTGTTATCGAATCACACCTTTTAGTCTTGGCATTTGCATTTGCACAAAACAGTGTTTTTAAGGTACTTTGACAAATAATTTCCTTTCTGGATTTTTGCTTTTTGTTGCCAAAGTAGTGTATGCTTCTTAAATTTTTTTATTCCTGGAGTCTCACAGCTAACAGTTTATAAAATAGCCCAAGCTTATTAAAATTACGAAGTACAACCCTTTTTTATAGTTTTAGTAATAAAAAACAGATTGTGTAACTTCTGTGGACCCTCGATAACACACATAGCGCACATGAATTGGGCTCTCATTCACGTTCTGCCTTCACATATCACATGTGGTAAAGTATGTGTCTCAGGAAAAGAAAGTAAATAGATACTGAAATAGTCAATGTTCTTAAAACTTAATCCTTGTAACCTCTCTCAAAGTTCTTATTGACTGTAGAGTTTGTACTGAATTTGAAACTGCATTTTGTAGGGTAGAGATACAGAAGCTATATTCAGTAATGCCTTTTTTGATGTTCCCTGTTTATTCAGCGCTGTACTTACTTGTATCTGGAATTTGACCTCGGAGCCGCGTGGTCTGAGGTTTGTAAAGGGGGCAAGAAACCAGACTGGACAGAGAAATACCGCGCAGGGTTATTGAGAGAAAAGGGAAGAGCGGAAGGCAGACAAGATAGGTTTGTCTGTTGCAGGAACTCATCATCTGCATACCAGTTCTTACCTCTTTCGGAGGGTCACGCTGCCGCTCTAATCATCGCGGTCTGATTCAGGCCCTGAAAGAGCTATGGAAATAAAAGTCAGTCGGTTCGACCTCCTGACCTCATGTTTCATCAGGAGTTTCTTGAAATGATGGATAAAGCTGCAGCACTATTGTTCCTGTTAATGGGGTGAAATACTTCCTTTCACTTGGATTTTAGACTGGTACTTAGTTTCCACAGACTACTTCTGCGACTTGGCTGATAACCTTAATAAATTACTTTGACTTTCTTTTTTAAAAGCAGCGACATGCAACAGTAAATTAACTTTCTAACCTCGCTGTCATTTGGCTTTCTTGTTTTATACCTGACTAAATTGCTAATGCATAAAACTACTTTTCCTTTTGCTTTGAGAGATTTTACCACGGGTTTTTTTGCACAAAGATGTAGAACCAATTTAAAATAACGAGTTTGATGTAAATACTACTAGCTTTGGCATTTCAATACTTCAAAATAGTGCTTCCTAGCTTTTGATCAACAGAATATTTCCATTCAGAGTAAAATACGTCAGTTTTCTGTTTCTGCTCTGACTCGTATCTGAGGAGATGACTGTTTTTCACCCTTAGTTTTGGCTGAGTTTTCTATTATCTTGGAAGGTCTTTTATGTAGCAACATCTTGGTTGTCTACGTCGGTAGCTTGCCCGTAGCCTTAAGTCCTGTGTAGCAAAGGACCGGTGAGTGCAGCCCTTCCAACTGTGGTTGAAAGGCCAAGTGCTTTGCAAAGCTGATTTATGTGCTCTTCACAACATAAATTAGCAAATCCTGTAAGCTGATACTTGTGGAAATAGACTTTATTAAGGTTGAGCCAAGCTGTCTGGTGTCTTATTGTTTCCCAGGAGCATGTGAGTTACCACGCTTGATAGTCTAGAGCTGTGTAATTAGTCTTCTATACAGTTTGTGAAAATGACGGATAGAAGAAGCTCCGTGGGGAGAGAAACTACAGCCAGCTGTGGAGGGAGCAGCCCGCAGTTAGGGCCCCGTACGAGCCTGCTTGCCTCTAAACTCAGTGAAGATGATGCAAAAAATAGTGAATTCCTACTTCGTAAATACGGCAGAGGAGAGCCAGGAGGCGTCTAAGAGGTCACCTGAAGTACCTTTCTGCTGGCATTTCTGCTGGCTGCCGAGCGGGAGGTACCCGCCTCCCTGGCTGGCGCTTCCTGAGGGACCCGTTGCCCTGTCAGATCGGCAGAGCCGCCGTCGATGTTGGAGCCTTTCGGGTGGCTCTGTCGTCCACGGCGCTGAACGCCCTGTGCTGTGAAGCGCGTTGCGTACCGGGGAGACGGCGGCCTGGCGCCCGGTCAGCCAGCTCGTGAACGCTGTGCGGGCAGCGTGGACCGCACGGGTACCACAGCATCGCTTAATGCAGTAATCGCTCTTGTTCGATGTCTGGAACGTTTGTAATTCGTGATAATTGCGTGGCGTCGCTCATGGCTGCTGTGTACGGGCAGCAGATAAATAAATACTGCTTTTGTGCGCCACGATAGACGTGGTGTTGCTGACCTCAAGTGTCCCCATTCCCATCCTCCAGATCATGAGATGATAATATTTTGGGATTATTTTATTTGCTTTGTAGTTTTGGAGTATTCAGCGCTTGATTTTAAGTTCTTATTTTTCCTTCTTTGAAGGCTATCAAATGCCCTTGCTCTTTGTTTTCCTTTCCACTTCTTAGAGGAAGCTATGACTCTCATGTAATCCCGTGACTCCAGGAGTTGCGAAAACACCAGGTTTACTGCAAGAACTGGCAACCCTGGGCATATGAAATGTACCTGTGGCAAAGGGCCCGAGTGCCCCTTACCACGCACCCGCTTCAGGCTCCTTTCACAGAAGCCAGTTTTGCCGTTGCCCGTCCCCTTGCACCATAAAACAGTTCCTAGCACAGAGCTTCTGTAGTTGCCACAAAGACAAAACTTGTACTCGGTAAATATTTCTACGGAGATACGCTGTGCTCAGGGAGATGCTTGACCACACTGAGCATGTTCCATGCATACTTCTCAGTTTTTAATAACTGGTATTTTAAAACCACAATTCCTTCTTTAAGGACAAAGCATTTTGCGTGCCAGGTTTGCACGGCAGTTTGCCGTTAAAATGAATCTGTGTAGGTTTTCCAAGAACAAAAGAGAGAGACACATTTTTCCACATAAAATCAAAGTTTGTTTTTTCTTTTCGCTTCCATATAACTCTTAAGGGGTTCCACTGATTGTTCTTAGACTTTCTGAAAGGGGAGAAAAGAAACCCAACGTTTGGATTAACACCAAGCATGAGAAATTTAAGCATAAAGGAATTTTATTATATATGTTTATAGAGGAGGCTAAAAAGCTTAATTTCAGTCCTGTGCAATGACCCAGTAATATGTTGCCGTTTTCTTTTCTTCTATGCAAATTCAACAGAATATCGCTTAGTTCGGTGGCTCTTCCGAATGTCTTTTGTTCCTTGAAGCGGCGCGTCACTTCGTGTATTGGGAGGGCTTCCATTCCTCGGAGGAGCAAGCAGAAATTGTGGGAAGGGATTCTGCTCTCACATGGGTTACAGAGCTTAACAAGGAGTAGTTTTAATTTCAAGTACTGTACATTTTAAATGCGGTTGCAGATTTCTGCGGGAACATCGCTCCATTTTTACTCTCCAGCCTGCTATCCTGTTTATTGTGGGCCATGCGTTTCACAAAGAGATTCTCGCCACCAGCCGAGGAGTCCTTGATTGCACCGGGCTGTAGGGTTGGGAGGGATGTCTGTCTTGGTGCAAGCCTACTCTTTCTGCTCTGTTTTAGGTTCATCATGGCACTGATCACTGATTAAAGACCTTGTTTTTGAAAACAGATGTGAAAGACGCTGCGTATTTCCGATGCGAATTCATATAGTTTAATTCTCTATTGTCTCTTTTTATTTATTTCATCTTTTACTGTATTAACGGACCATTTCGAGATCACGATCCCTGCCTTGTATTCTTAGCTCTCACTTTTCTCCTGCATTGCAGAATGGTCAGTTGTGCGTGGCTTTTGACTGGATTACTTTTCCAGCATAGTGTCAAGTTAGATGAGTAATCTCGTAGCCGTGTTTTTATTATTCAGATTACGCTGAGTGTGCTAGGTGTGTTTAAAATGAAGAACGTGTTTGTATGTAAAATGAGTTTCTTAGCCACTGGAAGAACTCTCCTTAGTTAAGGCGATGCGTATGTTGTTTCTGGTCAGCTTGACATTCGGTATTTTAGTATGAGTGTATCTTAGCTTCTTATTCCTAAATTGTGTCCGTAGTTTGGAAGAGGATGTTAAACATTCCTATGTTTTCATCCTGTTTCTGAATCTTCATCCTGGTATTGAGTTGAACAAATAATATTTTTCTTTGTAGCTGCAGGAGATTTTTTTTTTGTTTTAAAAATCTGGTATTAGCTGATTAGTCACAAACTTCTGCTGCATGAGTAATTCGGCTGTTTGTGAGACCTAAGCCATGTGTACTGTTTGAATATTTCATTTGATTCAAAATTGGTTTTAATGTTTTGAAATAAATGCTGTCTCACTCTTAGCACTTACTTAATAAGAAAAATCTTAACACTGCCCTATGCCGTCTGTGTTTAATAGCCTTCAAGAATTGAGACTAAAATGATTCAGGAGCTCTTGCTTTAATTCCAAAATGCATCGCCGGGAGTTCTGCAACAGCTAAAACGTGATATAACATGGGTTTTATATCACATTGATCTTCCAAAGAGGAAAAACGAGCCGTTGAATTCCTGGAAATAGCTCAAAGGGTGCCGGTGCTGAAGGAGCCGGCGAGCGCGGATGCTTTGGCTCAAAGGCGCGGGGTCCGCCCGGAGCCCCGGAAGCCTCAGAGGGTCCACGGGGCCGGAGGCCCGTCCACGGGGGAGAAGGAGTTATATCTGCACACCTCCTCTCTCCCTCTGTAGGCACCCAGCAACTGTATCAATAACATCTGTTTCTCAAAATGTGCAGAGCGCTGCCATACTACTTTTTTCCAGCATTCTTCTAATGTGTAGTATTTTTTTATATGCCAAGTATGTCGAGGCCGTAAATACTTTAACATGCAGAAGATGTGCAGCGGGAGAAGTATGTCCTTTTGGATGGCTTCTCCCCTTCCCGGCCAGCCCTGCGAGACAGCCCTCGGCAGGGGCCTGGATCCCCTTACGTGACTGAGAAGCGGGCTCTGCCAGGGGCGCGGGTGGCAGTCTCTAAGCGACGTGCCACCCACCCCGGGTCCCTGGGGACAGCCCCTGCCGGCACGGGGCTTGGAAACCCTCCTCGGTTCGTGGTGCCGTCTCCTGGATTCACAAATTCCTTCTGAGATGGCTTTAAGTGTGTACCTTGGTCTGCTCATAACTTCATGTGGTGGCAACGTATTTAGATCGTTATCGTCAAAACCCTGCTATGTCACGCTTTCAGCTGCACGAGCAAACGCACGAGGGAAGGGCCTGTTTGATCGGCATCGAAGAGTGAGGCTGCGTATCCACGCTTGCAGGCTTGTAACTCTCTCCAGCTGTTTGTCCGCGTGGTTCCAGGTCTTCGCTTGTCCGTTTAATTTTCTGCCACCTTTATTTTTTTTTTTAAGCCTACTCAAACCATGGAAGACTCTTCATGCTGGCTCCCGTTTCTCCCGGAGCTCCTCCACAGCAGCGAGGAACGGCGGGCCCAGGGGGGGGCCCGGCCAGCCCACCCACCGCCTGTCCCGCAGGCAGAGCAGCTGGTTCGTTTTCATTTAGCTGCAATCCTGACAGCAGCTTGCAGCGACACACGCTGCGGGCAGAGCAACGGCCTGTACCTTTCCCTTCGGGTGGACTTCTCGCTTTGCATTTTTAGTGAGGTTAAGAGAAAACTTGTAATTTTGCATAATCGCTTGGAATTTGAAACAAATGCCATTTATGGTCACTTTGGTAAGCTTTCTATACTGATGTGAAATCTTCTCCGTACTTGACATAATTCTTAAATTATCTGTAGCCGCTTTTATCAGGTCAGTACTGTGTGTTGTACACAACGTTGTGATAAAATAATACAGATCGATGAGTCGAAATTACTTGGAAGTGTCATAAATAGAAGAAAATGTGTGACACTTGGTTGCTTTCACTTTTTGATTAATCGTTATATACGTTGACCTATGCAAGTTAGGCAAGCAATAACTACAGAAAGTAGAATAAATGGAAAAAGAGAAAAAAGTAGGTAAGCGTTATAGATACCTCAGTAGCATTATGAGCAGAAGGGGAACTCTTCCGTGCTTTGCCAGGTGTGTTTTGTACACAAGTAGTGGGACTCATCTGTACGTATGAAGTTACTTGACTCCATCTATCCACAGAAGTCTCACTGAGTTGAGATTTATGACGTGTGCTGTGAAGGTGTTATGCGGATAGCTGAGCTGATCATTTTGGTTTGGTACAGAGCACTAATATTGTGGATAGTGACTACAAAACGATGCTTTGGGAAGCTAGAAAAGGAGACTCTTTATCTACCAAGTATTTTATCTAGCAGGAAAATGTATCTGTGCTGTCAGAAAGGTACCTATAGGCATTCTGTCACAGATTTTAACCCCAGTAGATGATGGATATGCTTTAGTATGAGAGCAATATTTGTGTATCCGTGCTAGCTTAATAAATGAAGCCAAAGGACTATGCAAATGTGCTTATATTTGCCAGTTCTGTGTAGTGGTAGACTATACCCTGATACTCCTTTTTTTATCACTGTTCTTGTTTTGTTCGTGTGATAAATTCTTTGCTAAAATTTGACTCCTATTTCCTATGGGTGTCAGGAGTTGGCTGCGTAGGTCAGTGATACACAGCTATTCCACCAAGGTGATGGCTTGCCCCGCTGTATTTATTTAACAGATGTTGTACTTGTTGTGCGTGCTTTACACAGTGCATACGCTCAGATAAATCACCCCTCCGAGTCGCCCCAGCAAAAAGGGGTGTGGGATGGGCTGCTGGTACTGCGACACCTAATGCCGCTTGCTCTTTATCTCCACTGTCGTCAGGAGCTGGTTGGCCTTTCCCCCACGTTCAGTGGTGCGTGTCTGTGGCGTGATGGGGCAGACAGAAAGGCCCCTTGCAAAAAGGCTACAGCTAGCCATCAGCGCTGGATCTACCGGAATAATTTGTCAAAATCCCAGCCCAATTCATGCTTTCTTGCAGGAGTCGACAGTCATGCCCGGTAAGGGAAAAAAAAAAGCCAAGGGGAGCGAGTGAATTCACCAGCCAGGTGAATTATCCTGCCAGGTTACGTACAGAGCCCTGATGTATGTGAGTAGAACAGTTGTGCCTTCTTTTGTTCGTTTTATCTCCTTAAGTCTCTTGCAAATTTGATGCTCCCCAGCCTGTCCCCGTGCTGGGGTGTATGGGTCCCTGTCCACGCAGCAAGGGGTGCACGCAGGGCGCTGCCTCGCTCGGGCTCGGAGTCAGCTTGCCTCCCTGGTCCTTGAGATCAGGTGCCTGTTTGCAGCAGAGGCTGAAAAAAGACCCCGTCCACGTACTGCGAGGTGATGGCCTGCACTCGTAACGCTGAGTCAGCATGAGATAACATCGAGTGAGGCATTTTGTTGTGTGCTCGTACCTAAATAGAGAGATGGGTCCTTGGTGCATGAAGAAATTCTGGAGAATAACACTCCAGCTGATAGTCATGAACTGAAGAGGGGCATCGTGGGGCAAACTCTACAACTTCAGAAGTTTCTAGAATATTTTTGAAGAAGAAACCCGGAGAATCAGTTGATTCTTGACAAAATACGGATCCCACATGGCGTGAGGAATAATATCCGCCCAGTGAATTGAAGGAATAACCCTGGAGCTACACATCTAGGAAACTTATAATCAATTTCCACCCACTGTAGCTCTGTTTTGGTGGAGGCGGGCAAAGGGAAATGTGCTGCAGGCAAAGCATCCTTCTTGGCTTTTATTTTTCTTCCAATAAATCAACCAGTGTTCGGTGCGGCTCCAAAAAGTTTTCATCTTTGGATTAAAAAAGCGAGCAGCAGGTAGCTGTGACGCAGGTTTTGCACAGTCATTGAACTGAACACACCTTAAACTAACAGAGAGGGTGAAAGGTGGTAGTGTTTT
Organism: Aptenodytes forsteri; assembly: GCF_000699145.1. Classification (NCBI taxonomy): domain Eukaryota; kingdom Metazoa; phylum Chordata; class Aves; order Sphenisciformes; family Spheniscidae; genus Aptenodytes; species Aptenodytes forsteri. The sequence continues at coordinate 1,761,149 of NW_008795298.1, forward strand.
TGCGCTGAATCTGTGTTTTTAGACGAGGCAGCACCTTTTTTATAAAAGCATGTTTATATCGACTCCTTAAGAAGTTTAGACTGGAGGGCTGTCTCCAGAAACTGCCCCCCTCCCCTTTTGCCAAGTCCCATATGTTTGTCTTGGCAGGATGCAGTGTCTGCTTGGCTGGTGCTGGGATATTAAATTGAGGGAACACAGAGCTCTTGATGCTTTTCAATAGGGCTTCTATTTAGTTAGCGGCAGGACAGAGCTGTCAGCCACCTGCGATTGTCCAGCAGGGAAAAATGAGAGGGGTGCGGGGAGAGCCCCGGCAACCTTTTCCAATTTCATCGATAGGATGGTCAGAAGAAAGCATTTTCTGGGAGGCAGCAGCTTTGGGTTGGTTTGACTGTGGAGTCCTTTTCCTGCGGTTCTGGCTCTGTCGGCATTGGTGGTGGGCGAAATAAATGACGATGGTAGCCGAAACTACTTGGGTCAGCGCAAGCAACTTCTCATTTTAACTTACCACGTGTGGAGAAGCTGCTAAGAGATTTTGTTGCAAGCCGAACAAGCGATTTGTGGCCCAAAACGAGAATAGATTCAGATATGCCAATTCTGACGCTTACGGAGGCTGTACGTATTTCTGTGTTTCATTTTTAAGGCACGTGTGGAGATTGATTCCTTTAGTTACTGTGCAGGAAGCCCCAGCGTGTTGGGAGCCCGTCTTCGGTACTCTTAGAAAATACTGGTGGAAGATGAAACTAGACTTGGCATATGCGCAGTGGCCCTCTTCGTTATATAGCACCTCCGTTGGTCTTCATGAGAGAGAACGATACTCAGCTTCTCGCAGTCAAATAAAGCCCTCTTCTGCCCCCAGCAATGCTTTGAAGAGTGGAAGGGAAAAAAAAAAGATTTGGAGGAATCTCCAGGAGGAGAGGAGTAATTCCTTTGCATTTTTGCAAGCTTGGACAATAAGTCACCGTTTGTCTTGATCCTTTCGCTGACTCGCTGCTGCCAGTACCCTATTACTCTTCCTTTCATTCAGAAAGAGCGTGTCTGAGGACTCCTTTGCCTACACTGTTCCACTTGGAGAAATGTCTCGGTGTTGGAGCAGATGACAGTTGCACCAGGAGAGGCAGGAGGGCTAATACGTAGCATTGGCCGATTTGTAGCCTGAGAGGCCCTGTCTTTTGAAAGAAGAGTTTCCTTCTCTGTTTTTAACGTAGCTAGCTGACCGATTCGTAGCCTGAGAGGCCCTGTCTTCTGAAAGAAGAGTTTCCTTCTCTGTTTTTTAGGACAGACATCGGAGGAACCTCTTTTTAAGTAGGCTTGTTTCCTCTTTGAATCTTTGAAGTAGCACTGACCGATTCGTAGCCTGAGAGGCCCTGTCTTCTGAAAGAAGAGTTTCCTTCTCTGTTTTTAAGGACAGACATCGAGACGGTGGAGGAACCTCTTTTTAAGTAGGCTTGTTTCCTCTTTGAACACAAGCTGCAGTCCTTTATAGGTGTCATACACGCTCATAGAACTGTGAAGTATGTAATTTCACAGACCTAGGTGTATTTGGGCCCTACTCTCCTGACCTTGGGTAGTTACAGTCGCCTTGCTCGCACTCAGATGACAATTGATCTGAACAGTCGCGGGCTCTGTAAGTCTTACTGTACATCTTACAGTACGGTCTTACTGTACTTAATGGCTTTAAACTAAAGGGGGGTAGATTTAGACTAGATTTAAGGAAGAACTTTTTTACGTGGAGGGTGGTGAAGCACTGGCACAGGTTGCCCAGAGAGGTGGCGGATGCCCCATCCCTGGAAACGTTCAAGGTCAGGTTGGACGGGGCTCTGAGCAACCTGATCTAGTTGAAGATGTCCCTGCCCACGGCAGGGGGGTTGGACTAGATGACCTTTAGAGGTCCCTTCCAACCCAAACCATTCTATGATTCTATGAATCGAGCATAGAGAGCAGGTGTGGTACGAGAAACAGTTTATCCTTGCGAGGGACATTCTAGAATGTGATCTTTTTTCTTTCTCACCTAAGTAAAAAAGGAAGCTATTTAAAAAAAAAAAAAAAAACCACAGAGGAGAGAGGGGGAAACCTGATGTGAGCAGTCTCCACAGAGCAGAGAGGGGGAAACCTGATGTGAGCAGTCTACAAAACCAGCTTGGCAACAGAACTGCTCTTAGTCTTTGCACTTCACTCCCATGCATGCCACACCGGCCTGGGAGCAGCCCTGTCACAATTTGCTAATATTTCAATATTGTGTTTCTGATTTGCTTAAAGCAGTCTTATATGTTCAGTTCTCTCACTGTTCAAAGCTAGCTTAGGAGAAATAGCTGCTAATTAATGCCTCAGTTCCCCAGAGTATCGTGTCAACGTTTTAAAAACTGTTTCTGTGCAGTACAAGGGTACTATGGGCAGTTTAAAAACATAATTGATATTATTATCTTTTTTGTTGTAGATTCATGATGTCTTACAAAAATGTAGGGTTTCCAAACTACAGATACTAGCTGAAATATATTATTGTGAAGATAAGCGCATACATAGATCAACATAATAGCAAAGCCACAAAAACATTGGAATGAAAGCGTTTTTCACTGAAAAGAATTATTATGTTGTGCACTCACTGCCTTTAAGTCAGTGGAGAACAGTTGAACCTGTTCGTATTTAGCTATAATTCAATGTCATTCTACATAAATGTATACATTTTTAGTGATATGAAAACGGGCAGCAGAGAAACCCTCGTGGGTGAAGGTCCGTAGAGCTCGCTGTGATCACGGTGCTGGTGTCACCCCTCACTGGTGGGGCGAAGAGGGACCTCTGCGTGACTGGCTGCAGTTTCGACTGGTTGCTCATTTACAGATAGCGTTGGGGAAATGCATCCTGAACCTTTACAGGCCAGCCTGAAAAATGGAGGACTTCTCCCACTGGTATCCTTTAAGATTCCCCCCGTGTTTTCCCCCTGCCCCGACTTTGTGACCCCTTCTGACTGAGACCTCAGCCTTGCTGGTTTGTGCCCCTCGGGAGTCAGCTGTCCCTGAGCATTGCTTGATGGAAATGCAGCCGACAGCCAGTCGCGGAGCAGCGCTAGCTGGAGATTTATAGGGAAAAAGGGAGAGCTAACTCTGTCCCAGGAGGAGCGTGTGTGACACTCGGTCACCGAAACCACTGTTCGCCCTCTCCTCTGGGTAATTGTTATACTGATGAGCCTCTGGGGAAGCGGCGCGGTTTCAGTCGCCCTGCTCCCCGAAGCGCTCCTTGCTGGTGAGGTTAAGTGGTGCGGCCTCTGAGGAAATGGAGCTTGAACGAGCGCGCGGGGAAGCCAGCGCTGCATAGCTGTGGTTGTGCTGGCCCTGCTGCTTCCAGGGAGCCGCCCGCCCTCTGCGGCGCAAGGTAGCGCACCGGTCCCGCTGTCCGCCTGAGAAAGCTCCTAGGCTGGAGCCCGGGAAAGCGCCCGGGGGAAGAGTCACCGCGCCGCGTCTTGCTTTCTCTGCTCTTTCCCTTGGAGCCTGCATTGGCCACTGCTGTACGACAGAAGAGGCTGTGAATCGGTGCTCGATTGTCCCGGAGCCTGACTCCTCGTATGGACCTCGCTTTATTCGCATTCCCAGCGTGTCAAAGACTCTGTGTTTGCAATTCCTTTAGCATCAAACCGGTACGCTCTGATGGCGTTAGAGGTTCCGATGCTTGCTGTGGTACTATAGCACACATACTTGGATCTACTCCAAACGTGGACTCCTTGAATCATTTTGGCCACATCTCTTTAGTTGTTCAGTGCTTTTTTTCTAGCATTTGTGTACAGACAGAAATGCCTGTAATACCTGGTTTCAACTGGCAACGTGCCTGTAGCGTATTTGGGTGATACCAGTATCTACTGATGGATCAGGTATCCTACCGCGCTGGCTGCTGTGCAGGCACAGGTCGTGAAGACGGCTTCTGCTGTGAAGAGCTTAGGGAGTTCAGAGAGAGACAGGAGGGAGCAAATACAGACAGGACAGGAGGCGGGAAGAGGAGGACATGATTGATGAGTACAGTACGTCGAGGTCTCAGCACTTTAGAAGCCTACCTTCTGTCAAGCTTTTTTCATAGGCAGTTGGGCAAATGGGTGTTTTGTAGAGGGAGTTGCATGAGAGAAAGAAGCTTTCGTGTTTGGGGGCACCGCGTCCAGTCTATCAGAGGACAGCAAGAAGGAAAAAAACCCAGAACTTGGGGCAGAGGTGGGCAGTGGAGACTGGCATCAAAAACTGAGAGCGTTTACTGACCTCGCTGCATTGAGCACGAGATGATAGGTAGGATGGGGATATTCTGTCATAGGTTCATTTCGTAAACTAAACGCGCTGTAGACTTTAACAACCCAAGGCATTCCCTACTCTCCAGTAACACTCGGTGGCAAGTGTTAGCAGCGCTTGACTTGATAATGGCCAATAGTGTGACCCTGCTGCCTTGCTAAACAGACGCTTTCACTTTCTGACGTTCGAGGGTGGGCTTTTCAAAGCACACCTGAGAATTAAATGACTTGCCCTTACTGCAAACCACTAGAAATGGGGCATTTAACTTCCTAAAATACTTTTGAAAATCCCACCCGTAATGTTTACTCTAATACTGGAGTTAAATGTGTCCATTCTTAATGGTCACTCCACAGTTCTTTGTTGTGCTCTCTGAATGAATGGTTCTTTCCTCTCTTGCAGCTAATACCCCATGCATATTTATACGGAATCATGTTCCCCCTTAAATGCTGTTGATTTTGGCTCAGTAAGCGATTCCTTAGCTTAACCTGCCCTTGTAGGTTATTTTCTCAAGGCTTTATATTGTTTGCAATTCCCTTATTATTGTCTGCGTCTTTTTGCATTTGGAAAAAAAAAAAAAAAAAAAGCTTTTTTCCAGGTTTTGCTTTATCAGTGGATTGTCCCGTAAAGAATGCATCGTTTGCTGTCCTCTGGGAAGTCCTTCCTAGGTGGGCTGCCTGTGCCAGACTAGAGTTGGCCTTGCTCCCGGTTACCTTTTATTATGAACTCAGGCAGGACTTGCTCCTGCATCGGTTTAACTCAGCGCAAAGGTTTTCCCTCAGTTTGCTATGCACCGTTTCTTCGGGACTGAGGAGGGCGAAAAGAGCTGCAGGGATGAGATGCGTTAGTGGTGGTGAGTCATTTCAAGACAATTACAGATAATTCCGCAGCAAGGTGGGTGCACGCAAAAGGTGCTAAACAGGCCTTCGGCAGGTTTCCCCTGCGACGCCCCTCAGGGAGGGGAATTTGCTGCCCTTTTCAAAATGGGAGAAGTGAGTCCGTAGGAAAGCCGAGAAGTTAATCCAGTTCCCCCGAGCCTCAGTCAAGGTTGAGATGGTGCTCAGAACAGGCGGGTTTATTTCCAGCCACCGTGCCACAAAGGCTTCTTTTTGGTTTTGGTAGCTTTGTTGTGTTCCCGTTTTCACATGTTAAGAATAATGAGGACAGTTCTAGATACACTTCACAGCAGCAGAGATTTCAAACAGCACCCTTCAGTTGATGGAAATTTTGAATGTTGTTAATTTATAAGAAAAAGTAGTAAAATTAATAGCATTCCAAGATTTCAGACTATGCTTTCCTGTATTGCTCCGTAAATGTGCTTTTGTGGAAAAAAAAATTTCCACTACATACTTCTTTCTTGAAAATCCACCGCAGTCTTTTCTCCAAGTGAGCCTTTAAAAATATGTGCTCTAAACACCTGCTTGCTTTTCTCTCTGGCTGGTGGGGAAGAAAATGCTGGGTTGACAGTCGAGTTTACAGTGAAGAGTCACTTGAAAATGCAATACCTGCTTATGCCCTTCTTTCTCCATTCATTTGGGAAATTTCAAGCTCTTTTTACTGATGAAATTTGGGCGGGGGGGAAAGTCAGAATGGAAAGCAAGCTGGATTCTGCTTTCATGCTTGCCTGTAGGCTGTTAAAATGGACCAAAACTGTCCCTGTTGATTCTAAACCTCATTTTCCAATAAAAGGCAAAAAAAAAAAAAAAATCAATATTTTTAAAAATTTGTCTGCTGTCATTTACAACATGCTTTGTAGGATAACACCACTGTAGTAATTTTAACTTACGTATGAAGTGTCAGAGAGAGGATGTTAATATTTGTACTGTTTACTGTAGTGGCGAAGCAGAGCAAGGGTGAGTATCTCAAAAGCGTGGGCAAAATAATTATTCACAAGCATGTGAAGCGTCTTCAACTTCCACACAAGTGATACAAGACCATACCTGCAAATGAAGCAAAGAGCAAAACAAGGCTAAAAGGTGTGGAAGGGATTTTTCCTTCATCAGCCCTTCAGGTTTGGCCCTTTGACTACGAAACCACGGTTGCCCGCTCTCCGTTGTAATTCCTCCTTCCTCTCTCGGGACTGTGGGGAACACCGTTCTTCCGAAAAGCACATCGCCGCATGTGGTAAATGGTCCGTGCGTGCAGCCTTCGGCCTGCCTGAGCCCTCTGCCAGTGTGTATTTTTAATTAACTTCTCTGCTGTGCCGGGGGAGGTTGCGAGTCGTTACTGGAGGTCGGGTCATTGCTCTCACACTGCGTCTGCGGGAGATGCTGCTCTCTAGGAGCCCCGTGTTGGTGACGACCAGTTGGAAATCCAGCCCTTTAGCTCCATCTGCAAATTTTGCGGAGATATTGCGTCACGTTTGTTCACGATAATGGGCGCGAATCCCCTCAACGCAGTTCGAATCCACTGAAGTCGGTGGAGTTAGCCACTACCGTGAAGATGGACAAAAGGTAGGGATGCACCTTATCTCTGTGTAAATAATCATCCATAAAAAACGTATTAAAAGAAAAAGAAGTTGGGTATGAGATACAGTCTGACTGAAGTGGGATCCAGCTTGGAAAAGGGACAGGACCTGATGCTGTGTGTGATTCCAGGCGTGTGCCAAGGCAAAGAGACTGCCCTGCGTCTCCTGCAGAAAACCCCGGGGTGTGCTGCAGTAATCGTGCCAGGCGGGACGAGCCAGACGCTTCGTAGGTGTAGGTGCCGGTCTGTTCTGCCAGGTGTGTTTGCAGGGAAAGGTCACCCTGAATCGATGCCTTTTATCTCAGTGGTTATATTTGTAAATTGCCTTTTTTTTTCCCCTCGTGAACCACGTGATGAGTTTAGCATGATTAGGTGAAACGGGATGTTGGCTTTGGGTACTGTTTCTCTTAATGAGTAATTAGACTTTTAAAATAGCAACTGTTTCTCCCTCATATGAATACGGCCGGGTTATCGGCGTCTGTGGAGTTAGGAGGCTTTTGAGGAGCAGACAATGAGTTGTGGTTCGAGGGGGGGTGGAATGTGTTAGGTCTGTCAAAGTGTTTTATGGAGAGTTGTGAAAATGGAAACTGTACTTGATGCCTGCAGATTATTCTTATATTCCTTTTACAGCAAGGCACACCCATTCTCAAAAATATAATTGTGGCTCTTTCTCTGTAGATTTAACACAGACAAGAAAAAGCATACACGTTGAAGCTGGAAAGTGAAGCCAGGCTTCGCTTTTGCACTGAGCACTGCTTTTGGATAGAACTACTTTCAACTCACAGGCAACGGCTTCATAGAAAATGGGTTATTTACAAAAAATCTTTATGCCGAGACAGGGTCTACACCAGTAACATAGCAACTGTAGGTATGAACCTTAGTTTTGCTCAGAAAAATGGCAAGCAAATAAGCCATTAACATGCAAAGGGGACTTGTTAATTCCCAGTCTAATTACGTGTACTAGCCACATGAAAAACTGACTTGTGATGCTGACCTGAGTTATTCCAACCAAAAATCTCGCTTATTACTGCTACTCACGTAATAAAAACAAAGGAAAAATGTAGTATTTAGATTTATGTAGTTTAGCCAATATTTGAAGAAATTCATTAACTGAAAATTTGAGTGTAGATGTAAGAAAACACACAGAGCATGGAAAGCTTGTGGTGAAGTACTGTTTGTGACATTTTTGATATTTTTATTAAAATGTTAATTTTTATACTGTCATATACCTTCACAGTTCTGTCTACTTGTATTTGACAAACTGTCTAAGTTTGGGCTATGATAATCTCCATTTGTTGCAAAGAAATAAAATAAGAAAATAGATCTGTGTAGCATTGCCATAAACAAGTTTGATGGCATTCGAAGCTGGAGTGTAGGGTTGCAACTGCACCTCTTCCAGCGGGGCTGGGGAGGCCCTGCGGCAGTTTGCAGAACTGGCAGGACGGTCTCCTTCGGTGGTTTTTGGGGGGGTTTTTTTGGTTCATGCTTCATGTGTGTCTATGGTTGGAGTCAAAGCCGTAACTGTAATTCCTACCTTACACGTAGTGGAATCTTCAGTGACAGCGTTACGGTAACTGAGCTTTCTTGTAGGGGTTTCTTTGGTTTATGGGAAAAACCAGTGCATCGCTCAGCTGATGGCGAGCAGGTGGGAGCTGTCGTGAAGGTACATCCTGCCCCGTTACGTATGTGTACGAGACCTAGGCTCACCTGTGGAACTGGAGCGGGTGGGATGAGAACAGGAGGTTTCGCAGGCCTTGGTTTTCAGCTGAGCAGAGCTCACGCCTCAACTCTACAGCAAGAGGTTTGGAGGATATTTACTGCGGGTTGGCTGTGGGGCGTTTGCCCCGACACGTCAGACGCGCTGGCCAACGCCGTCGGTCCCAGCGCCTCTGCCGCGGACGGCCCGTGACAGGGCTCTGGCGCGCCGCGGTCCCCTGGCAGGCTCGCTCGGTCCCCCCTCCCCGCCTGCTCCCTCTGCCCCCGGCCCTGCCCTCAGCGAGGCAGCCTCTGCCGCAGAGCCCCCGCCAGCGGGGCCGCGGGGGGGGGCAGGGGGGAGGCACAC
>NW_008795298.1:1769965-1784384 GCF_000699145.1 Aptenodytes forsteri
GGGGTCTGGGGGGGGGCAGGGGCAGGGCTCTGGGAGCCATCCCCGTATCGCTGACTCGCAAGGAGGAGGACAACATGGTACAGAAGGAAGGTCACGAGGCCAATGCTTGTTAGTAGCTGCTCTGCTACTTTTTACACGAACACTTGTGTTTTGTATGTTAATGTCTTTGATAGCGACTTGCCGATTCCTCAAAATGCATATCCCACTGGTGTTTTCCAGTATTTTCAAATATTCTGTATCCATTTTTCCCCCACGTGATGTTCTTGCTTTCACTGGCTGTGCTGGAAGAAGTTTAGTCTTGCTGCCCTTAGATATAAGCAGAGCTTTTTTAAGTGACTTTTTCCGTGAGTGTATTGCCCAATTTCCTTCACCGTTACTTACTGTGATTTATATTCGAGTGCCAGCAAAGAAATTTTCCCTCCTGAGCATGCGTGTCTCTTCCCTTAAACTGAACTTACGCAGGTGTGACTTACTCCAGCGAGTTTAATTGTGGTGATCACCAGGATAAATCTGCCTTGTCTGCAAACCTGTCCCGCAGCTTTTACGGGCGGAAGACATCAAGAGAAAGGGTTTTGAAGAATTGTCAATAGCTACGTGATGGAACAGTACGTGTTCATTTAAGCGGGAAACCATATGGCTTCTGCTGGTTTTAACGAAGTGAAATGAGGGGCCTGAGCCGTAAGGGCTTCAGAATATATATGGGTTAAGGATTAGCAGAACATTGCAGTACGCAGTGCTCAGCGTGCCGCGCTTAGATTACAAAATAGCTGTGCGTAACGTGCAAGTGGTCAACTCCTATGTGACTTTGGTCTTAGTTGTGTTTTTGAAGGGGTAGCGTATCTCATACAGATACAAGATCGTCTCTTAATGCCTTTGAACAGTGGCCTCAGCCAGATGAACGTCCCCAGCGTGCAGAGGGATATCGCCTCTGGCAAGAAGTCCATGCAAAGGAAACCCGGCGGTAATTTGAGTCTTGCAGTACAGTAATATGCTGAGTGCTTTGTGCTTCGCCCCTCTTGATATTTGTTTTTAAAGCATCAGGCCAGGTCTTTAGGCTCTCGAATGACATATTGGCGTGCTTTCTGTCTTCCTCACCAGGCTGGAATGATAAGAACTGATAAGGATGAATACTTCATTGAGCCTTTGGAAAGAGGAAAGCAAATGGAAGAGGAAAAGGGAAGGATCCACATGGTGTACAGGCGATCAGCTGTAGTGCAGCATCCCACCGATACGCTCCCTGATGTCCATACAGAAGGTACGGTACCCCTGTGTTGATTGTTTACGAATCTATTCCAGGTAACTCTAGCCTGCGGTAGCTTTTGAAAGAGGCAGTTTTGACTGAGCCGTTTGAAAAGAGCGCGTTTAAATGTTTTGCTGAAATACGCCATCAGAGTCTTACATGCAGTTTCTCTGCCGAGAGCAGTGCTCGTGTGCTTTCATCTAGGAGAACAGAGCTCAGCCACGAAGTGTTCTCATCAAGAAATGTTGCAAAACGCTTATTTTTTCCTTCCTTAAACCAAGGGCAAAGTTTGTACCGATTTAAGTGGAAACAAGTCTGAGCTCTACATAAGTTGGTAAGATGCTGTGGGACATGAGATGTTAAAAGAAATACTCATATGACTAATGTTCTAAGTTGTTATTAAGGCTCGCCTGGCCATACAACTTCTGTTTAAAGTTTGGGTCCTGTTTCTTTCTGAGTAATAGCTAAATTGTGCCAATGACTGATACTGTTTTCCTTTTTCTACTGGTTGCAGTTAATGCAGTTTGAAGGTAGTTGTCTTGATCGGATATATTTTGACATATCCAAGGATTCCCCTTCGCCTTGAAGATTCGTGTGGTTGGTCCATCTGAGAATAATTACTGTGTAGTTTAATCCATTTGCGTCTATGTTTTTTCCCCCCTTTTAATATTATACAATTCCTTACAAGCCAACGCATTGCATAGTGAGCGTTGAGGCTTTTGACGCTATGGGCTGCGGATGAAAGAGCAGCTCCGTTCCCCTTCAGTGCTCTGCCTTTTTTTCAGTATCTCTCAGCTTCTCAAATTCCTGTTTGTACTTTGTGTTCACGTGTTCTTGGAACTTAAAAGGGTTTGAGAAGAACAAGAACAACTACATACAACACGCAGAACTAGAATTAGACACAAATGTTAAACAGGGGAATCAAGCAGTCCCTCATTGCCGATCCTCACGGACTTAAATGATTTGGTGTGGGTTTGGAGTTTTGTCTCTCAAAAAGCAGGTAGGAATTGACAGCCATTTCGAATAAAACCCTGTCAGGCTTCTACTAGTCTTTCAGAAGGTAAGTCCTTGCTGCCGACTGCAATACGGCACAGCGGTATGACAGCAGGCCGGGGGACCAGCAGCAGTCTGAACCGTGCAGGCTCATCAACCTGGCTTTTCTCCGAGACCTGTGCTGCCAAAGGTACTTTTCTTTTGGCACCCCAACAAGGTCATTCAAATCCAGCTCGTGCATCTCTGTTGTGTGATCGACTGAACAGTGCTAAGTAAGCCTTTGTGGTAGCGGCAGGGGGGGGGGCGCTGTTTCTGCGTTGACACCACTTTGTCAGCTGGGCTGGCAGACTCAGACCGTGGTTAGACACAGTGCGTACTTGACGATGGACCTTCTGGGTCTGCTTCGGCGAATTCAGCATCTCTTTCCTCTACAATCTTTCATGTGCTCAGCGACGTTATTTGTACATGTTTTGAATCCTTGGCGGCCTTTGCAAATTTCAGGTAGCTACGACACGGGGAAGGTTAGCAGGAGCATGCAATAGCTGAGGCAAATGATTCAGGAATTTCTAAATCGCAATTCATAATATATGAAGATTAGCGAGACAATAAACCTCTAAATGATGAGTCGTACCTCAGAATCTTTGAATGTTGTTTGGGATTTGGTCAGTCGCAAAGGATACAGGTCATCTTGGCAAGTGGAACCGAGAACCAGAAAGGTGGATGTGGATACCTTGAGGGCATTCAGCAAGAAATTGTTAGATGAGTTTCCTCCTAGAGGTGAGTTGCCGTTGGTCTGCAGTTTTCAGATGTGTCTAAAGGTCTCCACTTAACAGTGCGTTGTGAAAACTGGAAGTCTTTCTGATTTTTCCTGTTTTTCAAAGAAAAAAGTTAGATGGAGGCTGGCTAATTTTCCCTCCTGGTTACTCTTCAGCTGGAGTGATTTCTTTGCTTTTAGCCACCTTTCGTTATCATTGACTAAGCCCAGTTACTGACTCCTCCCAGTCAGGTAAAGCCTGACCTTTATTGTGCTGTTATCCTCATTATGCAAAGTAGACTGTAGTCTCGTCTGCCCTGTTGTTCGGTAGTTCCACCTTGGCTCAGATTAGGCACAACAAAGCAGTAAGTGATATTGCCTTTATCCTTATGTCTTCAAGATGCTTTTTAAGATCTAAGCACAATCAAGGTTAAAGCAAGCTGCCGAAGCCCGTGGAGCCTGAGGAAGTGTTTGGCCCATGTGACGGGTTAACATTGCGGCTCTTCTAACTAAATAAATGGCAAGCGTTACTCTCGTTCACAGGAAATCTCTTTTACTTACTTTTGACAGTTTAGAGCTTTTACACGCGTTTGAGTTCAGGAGAGAGACCTGGCTATTATGCCACTGTGAAACGGTCTGCAGTGGTTAAGCAGTCTGCTACATACAGATGCATGAAAATCTTTCTCGATCTTCTCTGCCCCCGCTCCCCACCCCACAAGCCCAGTGCCCAGGCCAGAGGCAGAAATGCAGAGTACAGTCTGCCGGCGGTTTAGAAGTTCAGCCGCGTATTTAGCCGACACAGAGAAGAGTCCGAGGTTTCAGTAATGGATGACAGATGACTCAACGAACTAGACATTAAGATCAAAAAGTACTTAAAATCGTTGTTGTCAGTGAAGTCGTTACAAAAAACTGGGAAACGCTGTGTCAAAGCCTTCCTCCACGATGAAATAGGACACGCTGCGTTGTGTTCTCTCTGCAAGAAGTCAGTCTGATAAGATGCTATTGTCGTGAAAGCTTCCAACTCCAGCTATACAGAAGAAGCTTTCAGTCTGACAGGACATCTGGTATTCCTGCAGGATTTTATAACGTTTGGGAATTTGTTGGACATTTTTCAAACAATCGGACAGAATGAGCGTAGGAGTTCTAAGGCAAAAAAACTACCATCTCAAGATCAAGGTTTTAGCAACGATCGCAGCGTAGTGGAGCATTTATTGGTTCCTGTACTGTGTTCTCATAGAAATAAGCACACACATATGATCTATCTACTCTTTCCTGGTTTTCTTTGTTGCAGTTATTTGTGATGAAGTTTCAGCGAGCTTTCTTAGAAAGGTGGGAATCAGAAATCTGGGCTTCTGGAGAAGATATTAGGATGCCTCAAGCTGCTGGATAGCGTGGGTTTAGCCTTTCCACTTTTGCAGCAACATAACGCTGCCCCTGCAGCAGCACCCTGTGCTGATTCCCGTTCACAGTATCCATGGCTGCCTATAGCCTCTTTAGGGTACGACGGCGTATGGCGCGCACTGCCCTATTGTTGTCGTCATTTGCTTTGTGTAGAGATTGGCTTCCTTAGAAGTGCATTACATGAAACACTCAAGAAATCAGATGGGAAATCCTGCCTCGTTCATTCGAGGAATGCTGTAGGATTACAAACCTGTTGGCAGTTATAGAAAGGCCTTGGTTTTCCTTCTCTCTGCGTGTCTGTGCTAGGAGGAGTTCTGGGGAGTTTCTGCATCTTCACACACCGAAATGCTTGGGCAGTTATGGAAAGGCCTTGGTTTTCCTTCTCTCTGCATGTCTGTGCTAGGAGTTCTGGGGAGTTTCTGCATCTTCACACACCGAAATGCTTGCATAGTCTTTTTGTAAGTTTTTTGGGTTTTATTTACCTCTTTCATTAAGCATAGGGAAGAGCCCCTCAAAGCACTTGGCAGAAGATGGGAAGAAACGTGAATATTTCAGAAAGAAAAGTGAAGTCATAAGATAGCACATGCTTTTCCCCCCCCTTCTTTTTTTTTCTTTTTCAATTTTTTTTTTCAATTTCATCATCTCTCAAGTTAAGGAGCTAGGAAAACGTACCAGAGGCTGAGCCTTTGAAGAGATGGGACAGATATCCTTTGAACTGGTGGGCATCTGTTGTTCTTTGTGTGTGTGCGCACCCAATTTGAACTCCTTGAAGGAACCCTTCACTAATTATTGCCTTTTTATACCTCACTCTTTTCAATCATTGTGGTGCAAATGTGATCTCTTGCATATTTGGTGGTGGTTTATGCTTATAAAATGCTTATGCTCTCACTCTGTGATGTCAGGGAAATGTGGATCATTTTCCGTATTTTGTCAGACTGGTGGCAGGACGCACCCAATTTAAACTCCTTGAAGGAACCCTTCACTAATTATTGCCTTTTTATACCTCACTCTTTTCAATCATTGTGGTGCAAATGTGATCTCTTGCATATTTGGTGGTGGTTTATGCTTATAAAATGCTTATGCTCTCACTCTGTGATGTCAGGGAAATGTGGATCATTTTCCGTATTTTGTCAGACTGGTGGCAGGAGTGGTTATTGGTATTTCATGGGTAATCCATCTGCTAGTTCAAAGGATCTTGTTTTACTGTATTTCTTGGAACCTTATCTTTCTTCTGCCAATGTGAGGCAATGCAGGGACCTGCAAGAACTAGTAAGTCTTGACCAGGTAACGTTGAAATACTTTAAAAAAACAAGCGCCTGATTGGTACCCGCGGTCCCCATTGCACTGGGTAAGCCTGTTGGCTGGTTTGAAGTGCTGAGCTTGGGTTAGTTCTTCTGGACAGACAAGCCCTTCCTCTTCTGCAGGATGGTAGCCAAGGCCTCCCCCGGGAAGTCCCAGCTCTTGAAATCCACTTAAACGTAGTAGGATGTGACACGGCATCAACAAACGCCAAGTGGACTTCTCCCCTGGGAACAGAAAAGACTCTTGATTATTCTTCCTTGTGAAGAACCGGGTCCGACGGGAGTCGCACAGAAAACCATGTGAAAACTCGTCAGCTCGTAATGTTTAATGTAATCGTGACCTGCAACAAGAATACTCATACCACGTTTTCAAAACACATGTACTGTCCTAATTTTTGTCTGAATTTGAGAAAATGACTGAAAATTTATATCTGTGCTCAGAGGCGAGGTGGAATCGACCATCGTGAACCTGGTAGGAGGATATGAATGAACAGGTACACGCTTACAGCAAGTGACAGTGAGCTGAGACTACAGAGGACCTTCTCACTAGGCTTGGTAGGAATACAGAGAAATAGGTGGCGCTCGCAATTTCATAGAAATTCCCAGGTAATGCAGCATGCTTTCGTTTGACTTGTGCTGGAGGAGAAACACAACCCAGAAATGCCTTCACTGGCAGCGGGGACTTAGCAGCCCAGCAATCCTAATGAATATTTTCAGCTTTAGACAAGGTGATAGATGCGCAGAGGGAGGAGGAGGTATTATTTCCACAGCCAACAGCCTCTGACCATCCGTTAATCCGGCAGTAGGAAGAGGGGAGAACTCCTGGTTTGAGCTATGATGGGTTGCCACGTTTAACCTACCAAACAGTTATCGTTAGACTGGAATGAGTGAGCCGCTCAGAGAATAACCCTGTTCTGAAGTGCTACTACTTTAGCATCATCCGTGTCTGGTACTGTATCACGAAGGCAATTTATGCAAGGCTCTACACCGTTTCTGAAAATATTTTAAGTAGCTGCTATACTGTAGAAGCCCCGTGAAAAGCTCTGTGACTCGGCATCCCCTGCTGATGCGGACATACCTTGTGGGGCAGCAGTTCGCAGGACGCCACCAAGCACGTGCTCTGCTGCAGCATTTGACCGCGCTATGGGGTCGCTCATCTGGGGAGCGGAAAAGGCTCTGCTCGCTGTGTGAGCGTCGATGCTCAGTAAGAAGGCTCTGCCGGGCCAGGAGGAGGGAGCAGTACAGCCTCTGAGACTTGTTTTTAAAGCCACTGGACGTCTGTTTTCAAACATCTGGGATGAGCATCTGGTTAGGTATAGTCTGGGAATCCTATCGTAAGAGCAGGATGATCTCTGGAGTTCTTCATGGGTGTAAATATGCACGGTTGTCTCCTAACGGCTTTTCCATGTCAGATTGCCCCGGGATGACATTTTGTAAGCTCGACTTCCCCAGCAATTTAAGTCTTGATCCTAAAGACAGTGAACATCTGTGCTGCTCATTTTAGTTGGGTGCTACAGGTACTTGCAATCAGTGTTCACGTCATCAGTGTTATTCCTGAGTAACGTCTGTTAAAGAAAAAAATACTTATTCTTAAGGGCAAAAAGAAACAAAGATCAAAAGACTCCATAATGGGGGCGAAGGGTCTGGGGGACAGAGAGCGACCGAGCTATGCATAC
The DNA here is from genome assembly GCF_000699145.1 of Aptenodytes forsteri. Lineage (NCBI taxonomy): Eukaryota > Metazoa > Chordata > Aves > Sphenisciformes > Spheniscidae > Aptenodytes > Aptenodytes forsteri. The sequence continues at coordinate 1,777,331 of NW_008795298.1, forward strand.
AAAGCTGAAAAAACTAGAAGAATGTATGAGGCTGTCATGTTAAAACATCATTCAAATCAATCTTTAAGATTTTATCACCAAAATAGCTTTTCACTTAGGAACAGAAAGAAATGCTCTCCAGACAAGCCTGAGTTGGAAGGTTTTGAAAGTATAATGACGGTATCTTTCTGTCTGGACAGGGTGAAAAGAATCTGTTCTCCTTTGTTAATAAGCTGACAAACATCACCGAGATGTGTGATCATTAACCTTATTCCTTGAAAGCGTTCAAGAAACAATAGAAACAGGCAAAGAACTGTAGAGTTTAGAATCAAATTTGCACCCAGGAGGCCGCCTTTGCAAGTTCTACTGAATCAGGCTCAGGAGTATGGCGAAATGAAATCCAAACCGTATTTCTCAGAAATGTAGAAGCCTGATCCAAGTCCACTGGAGTCGGTGAGAAGACTCAGATTTACGTCAGTGGGCTGCTGAGGCAGGTTTTGGATCATATTCTGCTTGAGCTGATCACAAAAATTTCAATTTATCTTTCGTCCTGTTCATTCATTTATTATTTTTTTCCATGCCCTTTCTTTTCATATAGTATAATGATGACAACAAGCTTGGAGGTTACACAGCACGTTAATGTGCTCAGAGTTTTCCTATTTTATCTTCCTCTTCACATCATAGTATTTTTTTTTTTAAATGACAACCTATTCACCCAGAGAGCACTTCAGATTAAAGTATTTCTGTAATTACTTCCTAACAGTGGGAAACAAGGAATAGGAGCCTTTATCTCCCAGCTTCCTTTCAGAATTTTCATTTTCCCTAAAGAACCAAAGTGCTTGTGTGGCTGATGGGGTTGCCATGGCACTGGGTTCGAGTGTCTTTGTCCCAGGTGGGAAACATGTAGGAGGAAGAAATGATTTGGGAATTGCTCCTGGTTGCCTGGGAATGAAACCCTGGAATAGAAGGTAGAAGAATGGGAAGACTATTGCCTGCTCCGGAGACCTCCCTCAGCACTTCCCCAGGCACATTGCTGTTTCTTAGAGACGTCGTCGTGCCAGAAGGTGTCTGAACTCTTTCTCAGCAGAATTTCTCATGACCTGTGCTCTGATGGAGGATATTTTAGATACTGCTCAGCGCACCACGCGAGTTTGTGCATCAGTAATAACGGGCGAGATGGAACTGATTTCTGTGGAGACTTAGTACACCACGTTTTGTAACACGCTCTGTTACAATATAGGCATTCTTGCAGAAGTTGTACTGGTGGCGATAACCTGTGTACGTACTCATCTAAAGACGTCCTGCCTCTTTATCCAGAACTGCTAGAGCTTTTGCTTTTAAATCAGCCTTCTTGTATAAAATTGTAACTTAATAGGACTCATTGAAGTTCTTGATTGAATATTGGTTTGGGGGGTTAGGGTTTTTTTCTTTTTCTTTCAGGTAACAGTGTGCTTAATCAAAGGAAAGGTAGTCAACAAAGTACTTTTCAAACAGGAACAGCACGGCACGGTGCAAAGGAAAATGAGTATTGGTGATGGATGTATTTACAATACATGGGGAAAAAAGAGAGGGGATCTAAGGAGGAGGAGAAGTGGGAGGAAAAATAATGAGAAAACCATCAAGCACTTCTAGAAGTGGAAGTAGATGAGTAATATCTTTGAGTGCAATGGAATTACAGCCCTCTCCAAGGGTTTGAGCGTGTGTTTGCACCGCAGAGGGAACTGTGCTCTGAGCCTGGTTAGGCATAACCTGAACTAGGTTTAACCTCCCTTGCTTGGATATCAGCATCAGTCAGTACAACTGTGGAATCAACTGATTACCGCAAAATAGAACGAAGAAGCTACGTGTATTATTGGATTCTGCAAGAGCCACTGTTGCTTCGGTCTCAACCCAGAATGCTCCCTGGTGAAGACGGCCCGGGGCGCGTCCTCCGTATGCTTTTGTGCTGAGGGCTTAACCCATGATTAGGTTTCAGATCTGCTTTCTTTGCCCTCAAAGTTCACAGTTGAGCTTGGCCCACTTGTCCTTGGGTGGAGTTTGGGATTCATCTTCTACTTGGAAAGTGTCTTTGTTTTAGTATTTCCTGTCTCTCCTCTCTTTTTTTTAATGATTATCTGTCACCAGAGACATACAGGGAGACTGGACAGTTGGGTATGGAGTTGGCTTAGTGAGGTGTTTTTCCTCCCGGTTCAAGTCAACTCCATGTCGTGTATTCCCACTAATGTGCTGGGTGGTGCAATTTAGCAATTAGTTGCCAGAGCTCAGTGATGAACGCTACTGTCTTCCCGTGTGCAGTTATTTACATCCAGCTTCAAAAAATAAAAACAATCCAATTCTTCCCTTACATGAGCATCCAACATTTGTGACATGAATGGCGAAAAATTAAGGTGCTTGTCTGTAGACTGTGAATTAGATGCTGTCTTCTGGAACATCTCTCGGTTCCCTTTGTGCACCTATCTCTGTGGCCTCTATGGCTCAACGTGTCATAGAATCAAAGCACGGTAACTCAGCAGTTGTGTGTTCAATATTTCCAAGGATGGAGATCCCACAACCTTTCTGAGCCCCTGTTCCAGTGTTTGATTAGCCTCGTTATGATATTTCCTCCCCCGCTCCTATCTAATTGCAATTTCCCTTGTTCCAACTAATGTCCATCACCTCTCATCCAGTAAAAGCGTTTTGAACAGTAGTGATCACTGTGTCCAGAAATTCAGTAGGCGGTGAGGTAGCTGGGTGTTTCCGGGCAGATTCACTATCCAGCATTGACTTCTCACGATTGATTGAATAATTGCTCTACATGAAAGGTTGAGTTAATACACGAAAAGCGTTTGCATGAATCATAACTGGGCATGTTAGACAGCAGGGCTGAAAAGTGTAGGTAGTCAGGTGGAAAACGTAATCTGCTGTAATCAAACAGGAGGTCTGTGGCAAAGCTAGGAATAGAAATATGTTTGCTACAGATACTCACCCCTCGTTTTAAAAAGAGTTGTAAGAGTTAGTAAGATGTATTGAAATTACATTCAAGGTACATCCGAGAAATTATATCCAATAAATTATATTCACGAAGTGCACTGCTTTAGGGCTGCTGCACTGCTTGTCAGTGAGGCCGTGATAACGAAGCTAAGGTTCAGAGCGATGCAGCGCTTGGGAAAGAGTCATAGAATCATAGAATCATTAAGGTTGGAAAAGACCTCTAAGATCATCGAGTCCAACCGTCAACCCAACACCACCATGCCCACTAAACCATGGTCCCTAAGTGCCGCATCTACACGTCTTTTAAATACCTCCAGGGATGGGGACTCCACCACTTCCCTGGGCAGCCTGTTCCAATGTTTCACCACTCTTTCAGTAAAGAAATTTTTCCTTACATCCAATCTAAACCTCCCCTGGCACAACTTGAGGCCGTTCCCTCTCGTCCTATCGCTTGTTACTTGGGAGAAGAGACCAACCCCCACCTCGCTACAACCTCCTTTCAGGTGGTTGTAGAGAGCGATGAGGTCTCCCCTCAGCCTCCTCTTCTCCAGGCTAAACAACCCCAGTTCCCTCAGCCGCTCCTCATCAGACTTGTTCTCCAGACCCCTCACCAGCCTCGTTGCCCTTCTCTGGACACGCTCCAGCACCTCGACGTCCTTCTTGTAGTGAGGGGCCCAAAACTGAACACAGTGTTCGAGGTGCGGCCTCACCAGTGCCGAGTACAGGGGCATGAGTCCCTTCGTGGTAGCCAGATAATTATAAGATTAATTGTAAATGTAAGATCCCTATTCTCTGTTGTACAGGCTTTATCCTGTTTGCTCTGAAATGTGTACGAGTAAAAGAAAACCCAGACTTCATAGCTGAGAAAAACCTTGTAAAATTTTTTTAAGAAAAAAAGAAACTTGAGCAGGAATGCATCAGAAAGTGCTAGATAGAAAGCGACTTACGCACTCTGTCTGTGTCAGGGAGGTTGCGCTTACCTCCCGATGATGGGAGTAGGGACACCCATCTGTTTAAGTCGTCTTCAATTCTTGGCAATAACAAAGGAAAATAATTCTTAAATAAAACCAAGGATAAAGGCTTGATTCCAACCGCAGGCACCCAAAGCCAGAGTAGTAAAACACACAGAAATCTGTATGAAGGGAAAATTGAAGAAATGGAGAAAGATCAGTACATGCAACTTGCAGCCATTCCAAGGCTTATACAGTTTCCCAGTAAAAACTCCTCATGCCCCCAAATTATATAGGAAGAAGAAAACTTTCAGCGAACAGCGGTGATAACGGACAGCAGAGATGTTTAAATATTCTATAAGCAGCTGTTCCCACGTGAAGGCAGCCTGTTTCGTTTACAGATGATATTCTTAAAGTAATCTCCTAAGAGGTGAAGGCATGCCGAGGTAAGGACCACCCTTTGTGCCCTTTCAGCACGTGTCTGGCATAATGGACAATTCCGGTGTCGTGTCAGAGAGGAGCATCACGGGGGACTCACCGCGGCCTCCGATGGATAAGGAGATGTTAAACCCGGCACCTGGTACTTTGTCTGTGATGGTAAACGCTAGCCGGCACTCCCTGTCTTCTCCCTAGCACAACGGTCACCAGAGCTGGTTTTGTGGTATGTGTCAGCTCTGAGCAGCTGACGCACTGGAGACGATGCTTTTCAGAGCAGCCTGATTCCCAAAACAAGGTTCACAGTGTCAGCTAAACATACAGGGAAAGAATAAGCAGCTCTTGCCGAGATTTCGTCTCTGCTGCCAGTTTCGTTCCCGTTGTTTGAGGTGGGAGGCGAGGAGAAGCTTTGAAGGGAAAAGGATCATGTTAATGTCGATCAAAAGTGCTGGACCGCGTTGTGGAACTGAGCTCCCTAGCTCAGATGAGAAGCAGCTCATTTCTGCTGCTGAGTTCGATAAGGAAGGTGCATGTGAGATGGTTAAAAATGCTTTGAAGTTGGCTGGGTGAGGTAGCGATGAGAGCAGAGGGACCAGGGCGGTGGTACCCAGCGGTGCGTGCGGGGGTGATGCCTTCTGCCCCTCCCCAGCCCCGCTCACCTCCAGCCGTACAACAGAGTAGGTACCGGGGCAGTCCCCGTCTGAGAAAACACGCTAATTGGAAGCAGAAGAGCTGCCTTATCAAGATGAATTTATGCGAACTAGAGGTCGGGAACATGAGGAAATGAATCCTCCCACAGCTTGTGGGGGCCGATACTTGTTCATGTGTTTTACATGCACGTCACACGAATTTAGTACTGAAACGTGATGCTTTGAAACCACCAAGAGACTCTCTTTCACCCAAAGAAAAGATCCTTTTTTAATCAGTCTACATTCTACGGTTGACTTTTTTAACCTATATCTTTGATGGGAAAATGAATTAAATGTAGCAATTTATATCATAATACAAAATGGTAGTTTTCGTACCATGTGACTGTTGCTGGATGTTCTTCCCCTGAATTTTAAGCAGTTCTGGCATTTTTCCCCATTGTGAGACACCTGGTTTTAATGGGTTTGTTGCTCAGTATATTTTTAGAAAGATTTTTAGAAATGCAGAATTAGGTAAGAATCCAAACCGAGGGGGACCTAGGCAACTTAATTCAGTTCATATCTTTGAAAGTTTCTGGATGCGATGTAGTCATCCCTGGTTTATGATAAAGAGGAAGGAAAACCGATCTCGTGTGCCCTGGATGAGCGATGCGGATGCTTGCAGAGACCGGGGGGCGGGCCGTGCTCCTCCTTTCGGTGGTCCGCTTCCTCTGCGAGGGCCGCGTGGGGCTCCTGCGCGGTAACTCTTGCCGTACTGTGTGTATTGCACCGAGATGTCCCCTGGAGTTCACTGGGGGTTGACACAGTATCGGGCGACCGAAGCTGATAGGAATGCGTATGGAAATGGCGAACGTGAGAACATCATCCTTGCAGTTAATTTCGCTCCCAGCGGACCGAGTTTCTTCAGATCCATTTCTGGGTTACAGAAGCGCGTAAATCTTTCCAAAACGCAATAGTAAAACACCGCAGAGTAACAGCATGACCCAGCTGTTGTTTGCTATGAAAACAGTGGGGTTTTTTGCCAGCATGCCTTGCCTAATAATTCTTTCGAGTATTCTAATAACATGGGATAAGATCGTCAAGATAGTTAGGATTCTGGAGGTTATTAAAAGACACTCAAGTCTGAGTCTGCAATTTGAGTTGGAAAAGAGCGGAGTGCTATCTAAGGGAAGCTGGCTTCTCCTGCTGCAGTGACGGGGAGAGGCTGACCTGTGGGAAATCTGGGCTAGACTCTGTCAAATACTGTGCGGTTTGGGAAGAAAACCCAGTGAGTGATGAGGAGCTTTGCTGGCTTGTACCTTTAGGAGTAGCCAAGGAAAGCTTTTTGTTTGTGCGTCTTCCTTTGCAGTGTGACTGGCAGTGCCTTTTTTTAAACGTTCCCTGGGAAAGTCTGAGGACGTGTCTGGAGGAGAGATACAAGTATCGGCTCGGGTGCCTCGCCGGTGCATCCTTTGGAGTCTTAACACTCCACCCAGATGACAAGCAGGCTGCTTCACCTGAAAAGTTAGAGGGTGACATGCGTGCCAGAGAGCAGGTTTACCCCAGACTAGGATGGAGTAGCTAACTGACTCGGAAGACTAATGAAGGTAGAGTTGACACACAATTTTCTGTCCTTGCCTTTCTTCTGTGCCTTTCTGTAAGTCAGGGAAAAATGACTGTGTGGGGCTCAGCAGGCGTTGCAGTTCAGAGGCCTTTCTCGTACTCAAACGTTTGCTTATGCTGGGCTCACGACTTACACCCGTAGGTAAAAGCTCTCCTTTCTTTTGCTAATGGCAAGGGGCTCTGTCCATCAGGTGGCAAGAAACAGTAAGATTTTCCTCCTCCCGTATTTCTGCATGGGCTACCTAACTGTGGGCCTAGGCACCTGCAGAAAGTTGGTTTTGTGCGCTCACATCCTCCATGGAGGACAGGGAGTGATGGGGTATGAGTACGGAATGGACTCAGGGGCTCGGATAGCTGGGCTGGAATGAGGGACGGATAATGTACTGCCGGTCCAGCTTAAATATCAGCCCTGATCTGAGGGATCTTTGCCTGGCGGCAAAGGACCTGGGGGTGTTGGTCGACAGCCGGCTG
>NW_008795298.1:1786294-1815095 GCF_000699145.1 Aptenodytes forsteri
AACTATGTTGAGAGGGGTGGAGGTGCAGTTTCGTATCGCCTCCCGCCTCTCCCAGCAGCTCTGCCGGTGCCGGGGTAGGAAAGAGGTACTGAAGCACGGAGGTTAGGAGGGGACTCTGGGGAAGAGAATCCTCTGCTGAGGATGTTCCTTGGTTGAGCAGAACCGGTGGGGATGATTGCAGACTTCTCTGCCAAATATCACAGTCCTTGCTGGCCTCTGAAAGAGTTCTATTTTAATTAAAAAAAAAAAATTGCCGAGAACGGCTGGGCCCGCGGGGGGAGGCTGTGGGTTTGAGGTGGTGTGCCCCTTAAAAGGAAGAAAAAAAACCCCAACCAGCAAACCTTTCTGGCAGCAGGAAAGCCTGCCTTTCCGTCTCTCTAGTACTCCTTTGGATAGCTGAACAGAGTCTGGTTCTTCAGTGTTTTTTCAGAGCAGTAACAGGTAATTAGATTGCTAGGCTCGCTCACTTCAGGGATGCTCTGTTGTTTGCCCTGCTGCCTAGAGCTGTTACCTTCTACCTACTGAATATGGCTTAAGGACAGGGTGCCTGGGGCACTGGCGGTCCTGTTTTAATATGAGGGGAGTTACCCTGGAAAGCTCGTCAGGAATAAGGCGAGAAGCAGTCCCAGAGAAGCCAGTTTGCAGAAGCAGCTTGAATAAATGACATAGTCACAACTTTATTAAAACGTTTGTGAAACGTAAGTTGTTAAGAATTGATTTTGTCCAATGGGGGAAGATTTTTGGATTGTTGAAAAAAATCGTGAAGGTAATTTCATTTCATTGAGAACTTGAGAACCTATGATTTTCACAACTGGAAGCAGTTGAAAACACAACAAAAATACCTCTTTCAAATCACGTCTGTGTTACCTTTCTTATAATGTAGAATGCATTTAGTGCTTGATGTTTTTTGGTTTTTTTGATTTATTTTTCACTTAGGTCTTGGATTTCCTAATTGAGTCCAGCTAGAAATGAGTGTCTCTTGCTTCTTCCATTTTTGGACGTGGGTTTTCATTTGGCTTTTTTTTTTTTGGAGTATCTGTGATTTGATAAAGTTTCTTTGCAGGTTTTTTTCCCTTGCTTAGGGCAGAAAGGAAGGCCTTTAGCATTTTTTTTTTTCTTCCCCTGTAAGATCAGTTCTTCGGGAAGCAATCCTGGAGTAAAACTGGACCTTTTTCCTTCCTAAACTATGTGTACAAACTGTGGTATGCGTACCACAGCCTACTTGAAAACGGTATGCGCCGGCTGGCCAAGCCGCGGTGCACGTGGTGTGCCGTTCACGAGCGCCATCCAGGGCAGAGCTGCACGCTGCTGCCTCTGACAGCAATACCTGAGCAAACAGAGCTGGGCAACTCCTGCCGAGGAGCATTAGGAAGCTCTGAAAAACCCCTGTGCCTTACGCGGAACAGTTTTCAGGTTAAGCGAAGCTGCATTCTCATCTTCCAGGTCTTCTCACAACATAGAGTATCTCCAGCTTAGCTTAAACATCGTGTTGTTGAACATTTCCGCATGCGTTAGGGCCAAGACGCTTGGTCCTTTGCACCCGTGTGCTTTCGGGACTCAAATGTCATTCACTTGATTTTCTGCAGATTGTAAAAAAGTCTCTTGCTCAGTTTACACCCATGACCCCTTTCATGTGGAAGCGGCGCTGTTACTCAGCTGCTCCAAATTCCAAGTGCCAGATACAGTATGCTTGTTAATTTTCCTAATGCTGTTTTGTTCTCACATCTTGTTTTCTCTTGATAGGTTACCTGGTTTAGGCTTCCTTTATTACTCACCAAAGCTCGTTTTGCCATATTTCTGGAAAATTCAGCTGGTACTTCTAGACTGAGAGTAATTCGAAGTATATCTGTTGCTTTAATTTGATCTGTGGCAAAAGCTGTTTTGAAAATCCCTGAAAAATATCTTCCAATGAAAGGGTAACTCATTATGCTCTGTGGCTTATGAATAAAATATAATTAATAATCGTCACTGATTATATAACTAATAGCATCATAGATTTTGTTGATTTTCAGCGAAAGCCCTGGATTTCTTTTTTAGATCTGCGATAGCAACAGAAATTCAGTTCACAAAATAATTTATTACCTTTTTTTCTTTTTTTAAATGCTCAGTTTTAACCAACATGCAGTGGGTATCCAGGAACGGTATAATTCATTTTGATAACTATTGTAAATAGTTTATCCTTAACAGTCCTTGAAACAGTCCTTGAAACTGCACTACCATATATAACTGGGTTACTCAGGTTCTTCCACTAAACGTTTTTTTTATCACTGATTGCAAGTGAATTTGCAAACAGATGCATTTGAGTCTGTGCTTTGGTATTTTAATCGTATTTCTCAATTTGCTTTCACAGGGTTGTTTCTTGATTTATTTCAAGTCCTTTTTCTTAATCAGTTTGCAGAGTTTTCCCTGCCAAGAATAAGTAACAATATATTTTCATTACTTCCAGCACTTCAAAGGTTCCAAGTTTCTGATGCCCAGAACATTTACTACTAGAAGAAAAAAGAAGTCTTCCTTTAGTTAGCAGTTGCTCTTTAATAGGGGAACACAAGGTGAGATAAATCAATTAAAAGAATCTGGTATTTGAGGGACCAGCAGTTCAGTGCACGTCATGCCGTGCAATGTTTTGGTGGCTGATTATACGCTAACTTAACTGGACAAAGGCCGACAAAGTTCTGACCTCCGCAGATCTGCTTCGTTTGCTTTTTTGTCAAACATGCTTTTCATTTTTGCTGGCGAGACAGACTCATCATTCATATTTTTTTTTTTTTTACATCTGAAGTTTGTCGAGCTGCTTGGAAAAATATGACAACGAAAGACATCTGGGCATCCCATCCACTTTCTATTTGGAAACATCTGCATCGTTATTAGGAACTTCTTACTAGCCCTGCAGTGAGCAGATGCGTTCTCTTTCCGTCTCCAGGCTAATTTACAATTGCTGGTAGTGAAAGAAATGCGATAGGCACTAAAACCCAAATACCTGTTTCTTGACCAGGCTTTTTAATACCATATATTTAGGATGCCTTAATGTTTGTTCCTGTGTAAAGAATAAACTTGTGGCATTTGTGGGGGGAAGTGATGGAGAAAAGCCAGCAGTGTCTCCTTCAGCTTATTCGTTGTCTGTATCTGTAGGATTTAAAAAGCTAAGCGCTTGTATTCTTCAGTCTTTGCCACGCAGGTCGATTCACAGCTGTTCATCAGATGTAATGCTCCTTGTAAACCCAGAGTCCTCTGTCTCAGGCTGCCCCTTCTCTGCTTTTAAAGCCTAAAGAAATCTGCATTAATACAAAAAAATCCCTAGTCTGCCTTTCCTTGCTTAATATGGGAGAGCTGCTGAATTGTAGTGGCTACAACTAGAAAACATTATTTGATGAAGCTTGGCTTTAACTGTGGTACAGGCAACACATGCTGAATCACGTAGTTACGGGAACAAAAAATTGTCCGTACTGAGTTCTAGTAAAGAGCTGTTCAGTGCAGTAACCCGTCTCTGACATTGGCCAGGAGCTGACGTGCGGAAGGCGTATAGGAACGGCACTCCGATAAAGCCCTCCTGCCCCTAATGCACCCTGCCAGCGTTCAGCGGTGTTAGACCTTCCGGGGCACTCTGTTCACCAGCCACCCATGGATCTCTCCAGCCTTCGCTTGTTTAATGCTTTCTGAACTTTTCCTGTAGCAATGACTTACACAATTCAGTTAGGTGCTGTGGAGGACTTTTTTGTTTGTTTGTTTTAACCCTGTTACCTGGCCATTTCATTTGATCCACCCTATCTCCTACGTTAGGAGAATATTCTTCAGCTTTTCTTTGGGTTTTTTCGGGTTTTATGTCGATCTCGCTTCTCCCTCCTCATCGTCTCTTTTCCAGCCCAGCGGGAAATACTTTATTCATCACTCACGGTCTGTAAGCAGCTCCTTCTCTGCGGCCATCCCTGCCACCTTCTCCACAGCCTTCCACCCCTGTCCTTCTGGTGGAGGCGGCGCGGGTGGCTGCATGCGGTGCCCAGGGCATAGGCGTGCTGTGGGTTTGTGCAGTGGTACCACGTTTTGCTTCTGTGCCTTTTGTAACAACTGGTGCCTTTTTGGCTTATCAGTTGAACACAGTTGGTTTTAGAGAACTCCCTGCATTGAATTTAGTTTCCCTTTTCTGAGGGACCGTAGGTAGTGACACCGTGCATAGGTATACGTTTTGCTGTGCTTTCTCCCGTGTGTTAGTTTTCAGCAGCCAGTATCTCCTAGTAAGTCAGTATTTTGCAATCCATGTATAAGTTCTTCATTTACCTTTAGGTGTCACTGCTTTAATAATCAGAAACTTCATTACCTTCGTGTGTATTACCCTTTCCAGATAACTGGTGAATATCTTGAGTAGCACAGCTTCCAGCATAGGTTTGTATGGCTCTTGAAGAAGAGTGGCTGTTACACAGAAGGGGACTGCGTTGCAGACCGCCTGGCTCACATTTTGTACACTGTACCTTGTGAAGAAAAAGCGTAATTCTTCTTACCGGGGAGGATGAACAAACCATTATTACCTTTAGGGTGAGCAGAATTGAGCTCAGAGAGCGTATTCCTTTCCGACACTTACTGATGAAAGGCAGACCTCAAACAGGTGAATGGAAACCCACGCCTTTCGATGGGACCGCCCTTAGAAGCCGGTTGAGGTAAGTATTTCAGGTTACATACTGAAAGATAACTTACATTATGGTAAAATCTTCCTTTGAATTGCTACGGCTGAACTCAAATTCAGAAGAGAGTGACTTGGTTTGTCTGTGAGCGCTTAGCGCTCTACATATTTTCATTCATAATCTCCGGCCCTCTCATGGATTATTTAGCATATTTTACAATAGACTCATTCTTCTCGCTGAGGAGCAGGATCCACACTGGATATGTATTAATGACGTGAGTGGTGCTTTCAAACTTTCTGCTTCTTGGGGAATTCCTTCGTTAACAGATGCTTGGCCTATACATGGTTTCTCTTAGAAGCATTTTCTTTCTACGAGGTTTTCCATTGCGTGTTTGACAGTGAGCCTGCTACCTGGTCACAGGATTTGGGACAGCTTTTTTGGCAATATGTTGAATATTGAGCACTGTGTTTACAGCCTGTGCACACGTAAACTGACGTGAATCTAGCTAGCTTAGCAGCTGCTAGCGGTGTCAGTCCGGCAGCCCCCAGCCTGGGCTTGGGAAGCCGGGCAGCCCACGGAGCGCAGTCACGTCCACGGCGATGCTGTGCACCTGAAGAGCAGCAATGCGTTTCATGTGGAGCAGGTCCACCACGGGGACCGCGACCAGGTTTGTCACTTTGATGTTAACGTGTGAGCAGTTTTATTAAGATTAGAGGAAGAAGAATTGGGCTTAAAAATACCAACTCATTAATTTGCTTTAGAAAATTAGAAGCTTTGATACAGAATATAGATAGTATGGTTTGTGGACGACATCCCTTTGGCTTAGAACGACCTCACTTCGTTCTATAATAAGAAGTTAAAGTGGCAATGTGCTGTTTTTCTAAAATTGGATTGTGTTTAGGCTGGACAGAGAGGTTGATGTGATGCAACTGGTAAGACGTGGAATACATGAGTGTGACTGTAAAACGTTTGAAATGCTGGAAGGGAAGTGAAGGTAGCGTTGCGATCGTGAATAGAAATCCTGGTGAAGGTGTGTCGCATCAAGAGAGTAGAGTATCTCAAGTCAGTTATGGGCTTAAATATACCACAAGTGGGGAGCTACTAACTGGGAGAATTAGCTGGTTTGGAGATAAAATGGGCGTAAAAGAAAGGTTATTTGTAGTTTTTTTTTCCCAAGCAGCTGCTCATCTCATTTCAGCTATGCCAAGAAAGACCGTTTATTTCCATTTCATTTGGTATTTGCTAAACGTATACTACAATAATCTCGATGTCAGTGACTAGAGGAACAAATGGCCAATATGCTGGAGTACGTTGCACTGGTGAGCATCGCACTGAGCGGTGTGTTGTACTGGCCAGTAAAAGCCGTTTTTTCAGACTAGGCCACTGTACGCTGTCCAGTTGCCAGTGGCATTACTTAGAGGACGGTGTTGTGGTCAGTGCTGTTTAACGTGCTCATCAAACAAACTGGATGATGGTAGCGAATGCAGCTTCAGTAAATTCGGAGAGCACGCCAAACCGGGGGGATCCGTTAATCCGCTGCAGGGGAGGGCTGCTGTTCGGGGGTCCCTGGGCCGGCTGGGGAATTGGGCTGACAGGAACCTCGTGTAGTGCAGCAGAGGCAAAAGGCAAATCCTGCACCCGGGCTGGGACAACCCCGTGCCCCCGTAAGGGCTGCGCCAGCTGTGTAGGAGGCAGCTTCACAGCAAAAGACTTGGGGAATGCTTACAGCAATCACCAGGCTCAGAATTATAGCGGTAACAAATGGAGGCCTGAGGATAATCAGTAAATTAATTTTTGAATTATAAATATTTATAATTTCTGAATATAAAAATAAATTTCTGAACTATTTTTCCTTACTCTCTGGTGCTAGCAATGTCTGTACCATCTATAGAAGAATGTACCATATTCTCCTTTGTTCTTGAAAGCTCTTTTTATGTAACGGTCACGGAGAAATGGAAGTGTCACGTTCCTAAGGCTGAAGATAGACTGCTGTGGAGAAGGCTCACCCAGACTGTCGCTTGCTGTTTGGATGAAGCTTTCAAATCTCTGCTGCCTGATGTTAGCTTTTGCCTCGTTTTAATATTACTTCCTTCCTTCGTTAACCGTGCTAAGACAGATGAGCTATTGATTTGTAGAATTATTTCATTGCTTGAAGGTTAATCCTGAATTGGTTGGATGTACTAATAATCTTTGGTTTGGCATTTTTTCCCAAAGAGGGGAGATCAATAAGCAATTACATTCAAAATAAAGTCTGTTCTGAAGGCTCGTGGATGAGAATTTTGAAATGGAAATCTACTTCCATTTGAACATAGAGTGCTTCTACTTAACTCTGTGTTTGCTTTGGTGTCATACAACAACTTCTATGACAGCAGTGTTGTCAGCAAATCTTTCTTCACCAGGAGCCTGCCGCGCGGCCCAAGTTCTGTCTCGAAAGCACTCACTGGGTCTGCCTTGAACTTAAAACAAGTAACATGGAATATGAAGCAAAGGAAAACCATGATGTTTAAATCCTTGTGTGTTTTTTTGTTTCTTGTTCAAGAGCTCTGTCAGGTAGCATGCAATTGTATTTTCCCCGTTTTGTCCGCTTTTAACTATTTCTTCCGTCTCACAATCTGAACAGGCTGTGTTCTGACCTGAGAAACAGCGTGGAATGACTTGGAAAGCACATTTATGTGGCACTGAAATGAAATTTTTCTAACTATTTAAGTATTTCAAATCACTTGATAAAAACATACCTCCATCTGACTCACACCGTAAGAACTACTAAAAGCTGTTAGTATTACAGGCTGGCAAACATCACCGGTAGAGCTTTTCTAACCCTCTTTGTTTATCCCCACACCTTGTGGGTATCATACAGTTTCTGTGACGCTCCTGTTGTTGGTAGCACGTCCCAGCAGCTTGCACCTCTCGTGCTCTACTCGCCTCAAGCCCTGAAGGTCCCCTTTAGGCACAGAACGCCCTATAGAGATCAAGTGCTTGTCCGCACGCACGCGGGTGTTCGTAAAGGTATTCACAGTAGATCAGAAGACGATGAGATTTTACTCATTTGGCATAAATAACAGGGACCTCTGGCACCTCAAGTTTCTTGTGTCAGCGTTTAACAAACGTACCGTAGCATCCCGCCCTAGTCACTACTGATATTGTTAGCTTATCAGCAGCTTATCGACAATAAGAATGGAGAGGCTGGTACACTTGTGTACTCCGGGACTCGAGTGGGTCCTGGGTGCTTGCTCATGTCCAGGTGAAAGGAGAGAGAGCAGGAGAAGTAAGATTTTTGCTGAGTGACGTCGATAGAGGAAAAAATGAAAACTACCTGCCAGGTGACTGAGAGCGCTGGTCTTCTAAACAGTACTGACGTTTTTGGCACGTTATCCTTGAGCCAAAAGCATTTGCCTCTTCCTCAGGAGGTGGGCATTTGCCTTCCTTTCCTTTTTCTACATAAGGTAAGCGAACAGTTTCCCGACCTGTTTTCAACCGCTGCAAAGGTCAAAGACAGGATTCTGGGTCTAATGCCAGGGAAACTGAGGCAGCAGCTGGCTTTCCTTCCTGGAACCCAGCTTTCCCTGCTTTGGAAAGCCAGCTGCTTTGCTGGGCAGGGAGTTCCCTCGGGAAGGCGAAGACTTTGGCCATTTTCCTCTTAGCGAGTCTTGCCTGTTCTGTGCTCGGTCTCTGTTTTCTTTCTTGATGAAAGGAAACTCCGTTTCCGTTTTGCCTTGGAAGAGTAGAGTTGGACAACAAGAGCCTCCATGAAACCTTTTAGTTACTTGGGACATAATAAGGTGCGCTCAGCACCTTCTGTGAAGGTTTATTTGGGATGATTATAATATTTACAGCTTGAGTGGGGTTTTCAAAGACATTGCAGATTATTATCCCAACTAGAAGTGGGTAAGCTGATACCCAAGGTTAGGAAGAGACTGCTCCACAGTTAGTGGCAGAGCTTAAAACCAAATCTAAACTTCCCGAGTGCCAAGCAGATACTCTGTCTCGCTAATGGCTTCGTTGAATTTCAGCTGGCATAACTGAGAGCTGACTTGGATGTTATTTGGTTTTCAGTTCAGAAATAGAATGATCTTGTTGTTTTATTGCTCTAGTTGTTTTATTGAAGCTTTTTGCTGTTTCGTTTAAACCCAAGACCTCATTTGTGCAGATCAGCATGTTTTGTTGGTGCACCCCCTTCCCCTTTTTATGTGGTGTTAGAGGAGAATGGCTTCGTACGTATTTTTGCCGTTATCTTGGACGGTATCGTGGTACATGTACTGTTTGGAAATAGCTTGGGTTTGGAGACGTTTGTTGGTCTTGGAATGCTGACTTACAGTGCATTCATGGAAAAAAAACAGGAACCCGAGTTCAACAGCATTCAGCGATAGTTTATAGTTGGAGCTTTTCCTTTATATTTATGCCAGTGGAATTTTGAAAAATGGCTGAAATTCCGTGTGGCAAGAAAGAGAGGCTTATTATCTGTGACTAACGCTTTGGTGCATTTTTTAAAATTGGTATTATCTGCTGTCATGCGACTTCTACGCTTCTGCTATACTGGTTGCTTCTGTTGCCTCATCACTTTAAACAGCTTTTCTTCTAGCTTTGATTGTTACTCTTACGTTACTCGTGCTGCCATCCTCCTTCGGGGATCTGGCCAGTGCGACCACCCTATCAAATTTGAATCCAGAGTAGGGACAAGCTAGCCTTTGTGTTAGTTAGTAATTGAGTCCAAGCTGAAGTCTGCATTTTTGGATGGCAGTACTGAAATTATATGAAAGAGCAGAAATACCGTATGGACCTGTTCAGTTCATTGTCTGCCTTGCTCATTCAAGGTAGGTGTTTTTCAAGATCAAGTGGTCCCACTCTTTAAAGCAGCTTTTTAAGTCAGAAGAGAAAAATTGGTTTCCTGTAACTTAGAATCCCAGTTGACTTTTAGATCTAGCAGTACTCCTCTTTCCAGATATCAGCCGCCTTTATTTTGTATGGTTTGAGAGTCCTCTGCTTGTATCTGTGTTGACGTGCAACAGCCTGGAAATATAGAAGTTTTGCCATTCTTAAGTAGCATTTAGAATTTAATTGAGGATAAAAATTGGGTTAACCTTCTCAGAAAAATTCCCTGAGGATAATACACCTCTGTGCAAATCAAAAGGGTTTTCCTTCTGTGTGTCTCTAAGCCCTTCTGAAAAAGTGACTGTCTGACAGCACAGTTACATGTGCCGGGAGAGACAAAACTCGGCTTTTCCTTCTTCTGTTCTGTCTCCGTTAGGGATGCCACTGGACCGTTTACGCTCCTGTTGATGGAGGTGACAGTGTAGATACTTGTTACATGGGATAAAGAGCAAGGGTAAGATTCTTGCTTTTGCAGCGGTCTCTCTGCCTGACGAAGGCAGAAGGGCAGCCCAGCGTTGGGGAATCCACAACTTGCAACTGGAAGAGAAATTGTGCTCGGATACGGCGTGATGCTGCATGCAGCAGTTTTGGACACTGGAAACATTTCGGCAGGAGAAGAAAGGTGTTACTGCTGCCGTGGGCATTTGGAGTAGCGCAACTCCTGTAACTGCAGCAAAGTCTATGGGCTGAGTTAACCTAAGGAGCGAGTGAGGACTGGGAGGGCACCCAAGCGTTTAAGAACACTTTTGGTCCCTCTTTCCGAGCTGCTCTGAGAGCCGCTGCAGGGGACCCCACCTCAGAGAGCGGCTAATGACTTCTTGTCTGTTATCGTCGGCGATGCTGCAGCAGCTGAAGGCCTGAACCAGGGTTTGGGGCCGGAGAGCAGTACTTGCGCTGCAAACGCAGCGGGGGGACTATATCCCAGGCTGCTCAGGGTCTGGAAAGGCAACGTGGCCGAGCCTTGTTAGCAGTTGGAGGGAGGAGGGGAGCGGTGAGGGAGGGAAAGGCAACGTGGCCAAGCCTTGTTAGCGGTTGGAGGGAGGAGGGGAGCGGTGAGGGAGGGATGAAATAGTCAGCTCTCATATTTTGATGAATCGGGTCTCCATATTCACTTAGGAGTTGAAAGAGGCTGTCTTTGTAGTGCTGCTGAGTGGGAGAGGAGTTGCAGACCGAAATGGCGGGTGGTGAGAGTCTGACATCTGCAGCTGTAGCGTCGTTGCATGGACCAAGTTCCTGATGCTCAGGCTTCTTTTTGCCTGTGCGCAGCTCAGCGCTGTGCATATGTGTATGCTTCGTTGTGTTTTCTGCTGTGAGCGAGTTAGTACTTACCAGCAGTGAATTTCAGCTGCCAGTATCTCCTAATCAATCTATTTGGCAAGATCCCTCTACGAGTTCTGCAGCTAGTTTTACACGCGGCTGCTTTGCTAATCACAAAATGCATCAGGACTGTATCTGCTGCGTCGTTAACCATGTCATAGAATCATAGAATAGTTTGGGTTGGACAAACTGTCAAGATACTTGGCTGTGCAAAAAGACATTATCCTCTACACACCTTGTGTTTTCTTCTAACGCTGGCTTCAGCTCTCCATAAACCATGCTCTTAATTTCTCTTGGTGCCTTGGACTGTCTTTCTAGCTGTTATTCACACAGTATTCCTGTGCTCCTGCAACACAAATATTTGACTAAGCATTTTTTCTTTGTAATTTTGTTCAAAAGTCATTAAATTTACTGATTAACATTAGCTTAAGAGGTCCTTTTATGTGTCTAAAACTGTGAAAGGGCAGACTAAAAAGACGGCAACAAATTTGACCATAAAATGCTGTCTAATCTGGACCTCTCGTTTCTCAAAGTCGGAGATAATCCTCAGGACTTCTAACTTGGTATTATTTGGACATCTTAACCACCCTCATTCAGTATAGGCTTGTTACCAGGCTGCCTGATGAAATGGAACCTGCTGTATACTCAGGTCCAGGGATGACTTACGTACACTTTAAAACAGTTCTTGGGATATTCTGGCCCCCTTTCTCCCCCGTCTTCACCCTCGCCCGCCCCACAACAGTGTGCGCCCTAGGGCTGGTTTCCCTCTAGCATTTAAATCTGCCTTTTGAGGAGGACTGCCTCTTTTTGTCATATTTATAGTCAGACCCATTGTATATTCCATGGAAAATTCTTCCTAAATCTTCTCCCGTCTCAGGTTATTCTTTTTTTTATTATTATTATTTTTTCACCATCTCTGCTAGCTTTCCGCCAGACTGGAGGGCTCGTTAAAGCATACTGTACAGGAAATCGAGAGAGGCGCAAGAATGGGACCCTGCTCGCCAAATAGGGAAAGTTGGCAACTCTCCGCTAACAGGGAAATTCCTTGGCTTCAAGGAGCAGCTTCATAGAGAGAGCGCGCTATTGAAGAGGCATACGGGGCACGAAATGCTGCTCGCAGTGCCCTTCCACAAATAAATGGCATCTTGGATATTCACACATTATGGTGAGGTCCTATCAATAACGTTCAAATATTGTATTCAAACTAATTTGAATGTAAGAGTTGGAAATTTACAGCTTTATCTGAGCGGTCTTGAGATCAAGCTGCGAGTGTCAGGAGGGAGAAGATCAGTTCTGGGGATAAAGGAGTTAACGGCGTGCGTAGTGATCTCGGATCAGAAGGTGTTTCCAGCAGACTTGACCTCCGCTGTCAGACAGGACAGAGCAGAAACGAACCTCTCTGAAAAAACTCTCTCTCCTTAGTTACCGCTCTTCCAAGCAAACGTAAATGGCACCATCTCTCAGGCCAGGAAGAGATGGAGGTCAGAATGGGAGAATTTATGACTCTCTGCTATTTTGGACGGGATTGGGATGGGGAGAAGGAGAGGGGAATGATCAAAATATCCTGTGTGGAAACACTGTGAGTTATATTCATAACACATCTGTGCGAGGTGCAGTCAAGGTTGGCTCGCTAATAGGAATTTGGTGAGATGGAAAGAAAAGAAAAAAGTGCTTCTTTGTATAAGAGTCTATATGAAAAAAGGAAAGTATCAAAGGGTAGTGAATCCGTCATGAAATAACTTGTGTTGCAGTTACTGAGGGCATGGTGTTTTGGGCCTTGCAGAAGACTTCTTTCCCCTCCCTGAAAGGAAACAGGAAAGCTAACGTGGGATTCTCTCCTGTTTGTAAACCGGCTTTGTGGTATGACAGCCAAAATTAAAACTCGCAAGCTGCATATTTGCTGTTTTTTTTCACTGAAAATACCGTGACATCAGTATGTATATAATGTCAAACTGTATGGTTTTATAAGTGTATCACACTTGGGTCTTGTTCCGTATAATTACAGCCAGAGCTGTGGGTAGGAGAGGTTCTGCTTCATAAGGAATTGTGAGATTTGAGAACTGGCTTCCAGTTCAGGGCTGCTCCCTCCCCCTTTTAGCCCTTCCAGTTTTAACATTCTCTCTTACGGAGAATGTATGGCTAGGGGACAGGAGAGGCTTTGACTGACTCGCTGTGATGTCACTAAACCTACAGTAGTGCGCGCGTGTGACATCGAATGTTATTTTGTAATAACAAAGAAGAATCAGAATTTGTCAACCCAGAATGGCTATCTGGAATATATTTATAATCCCCCACTAGAAGTATTTTTTTCCAAAAAAATTATTCCATCTTCATTATTCCAGCCAGTTCTTGTGTGCAAGTTAGTTAAAAAATGAAGTATTTCAGCCTGAGATAGGGTTGACGGCCAAATGAAACAGTCCTCAAAACTTCCGTTTTATACACCTTAATGGCTAAACAATGTAATCTAACGTATCTATCTAAACGTAGTGTGCATGTGTGTGCGTACAATGCGTCGGATGGTGCTCTGTAAGAAAGATAACCTTGCGTATATATAGTTTCCTTCTTACAGTGCGGTAATGATGTGCAGTGTTTACTAGAGGATGGGGTGTTGATGGTTTGGGTGTTGAAATGCATCACTCAGTACCTTAGATAATCCGTGCACGTTGCCTTGACCCAAACACGGCAAGAGTCTTTGCGTTGAAGTCAACGGGCTTTGGAGTAGATCCGCAACCTTACATGTTTGCCCAAATCAGAGCTTGCTGGGGATTTTCGGATAGAAATTGCCACACTCCAGACTAAACATCTGAGGGAACTGTTTTTCAGCTGCCGGGAAAACTTGGCCAAGATCGTCCTCGGTTGCCATCTGTTGGGGTACACGCACAGAGCTGACAGCTTTGCGTCCTTCAGCAGCCTGTCACGCGTGCAGACTTTTATCTAAACCCCGGCTCCTGATGCTGCCTGGCCGTTGGCTGCTTGCAGCGGAGGAACCCTGCCTTGGACTTGGGCCGGTATCGCTGCAGGTGCGTGGGCCCATCGAAAGGCCAGTCTCCGAAAACCAGCTGTTGGGCTTTGTAATGTCAGAAGGTTGGAATCCACTTAGTGACAACTGAACAATTAAGGACAATTATGCTTTCAGCTACATTAACGAGTAACTCGTAGTAAGACATTGGAAGGAAATGACCCATTGTCGAACACCTGCGTAATTTGTGACTCATGACATCATTGGAAGGGTGTTTGAAGTTCTCTTTGTTTTGGTAATATGGACAGCATAAATATTTACCCGCATTTTTTTCCAGTTTTACACACTCGGTTATTCCTTCTATGTGACTGAATACTGTGAATTCCATTCTTCTGTCTCCTTTAAATGTTTATCTCCGCATAAGCCATCTAGCAGCTGAGTCTGCCCGTTATGTTGGCAGCCTTGGCTTTAGTCTGCGCTGGTGGCCACGTGAGGAAAGCACGCTTGGAGTCACGCGGCGAGTGCTGTTCCCTGAAACCTCCCCTGGAAAAATACTCTCTGGGGTGGGGTCGCGATCGGTAAAGCAGCGGCTCGTCAAGCTTCGGGAGGTGAAGCTCACTCATGAGTCGGGAAGCGCTCACCTGTGCCCTGGAGTTTCCCAGCACAGTTATTGTACACCAAACGCTGTCTCAAAATTGTTTATAGAATTAATTGAAAAGCACGGAAGAAGCGACACAGATTGGACGAGACGGATGTTTAATGAAACCCTTTAATGCACTTCCCGTGTCATCATTTTATAGCTTCTGCCAAGCGGATGTTATGTCTTTCTCTTGTCTTTTCTGTCTTTTTAACGAATTAATGACCTAGTATAATTCACAGTATTTTTCTGTAGCAGTAAGGCTCCAACATTTTAACTTTGTCAGAGAGGAGAGCTCCTCAGTCAAGTACTTCACTATATATCGCTCTTAAAATGACCGTTTCTCATTCACGATGACTTGAGTGAAGCACTTGAAAACACGGTTTGAAGTGTTTACCTGTGTACACTAAAGTAACGCTGATCCTTGGTCAAGTTCCGTTTTAAAATTTGAACTGGAGAAGGCATTAGCCAAGCCGCAGTGCTTGCTTACGCTGCTCTTGTCCATATTAGCATATACTTTACGAGAACATCTTTTTCAGCGTTTAGGTTAACTATTTTCTCCTTTCAGCTCTACCGGCTCGGCTGAATGATTTTGTCCTTCTTATTTTCCCTTCGAAATGAAGCTGAATTCTTGTCATTAAATTCACTAACACAAAAAATAAGTCTAAACGTCAAGTGTGATGAAAGAGAAAAATTACTAGTCAAACACGGTACTTTTTCCTGATCTAAATTGGGATATGATTGCCCCTGCAGCTGCTGGATAGCTATTGTAGGCTGTCCTTACGGATATCGCATAATTTACCTCATTCACTTCTGTAAGTACTGTTTTGTTAAAATGCCAACGTTAAATATCTTTTCTGAAACGAAATCTGGTGTTTAATAATACACAGAGATGCTCATGTATTGCGACCAACGCCTTACTTGCGTGACCTAACCTACCGAAGCTATTCCTTCACAGACACGTCAGCCTTCCTGGACGGGAGAAGGCAAGTGTCCTGTCTGTGCGCCCAGGTCAGTAACAGCTGATACCCGGACACATGAAAAAACCAACAAACCCGGCCCTGCGTCTGTTGTAACCACATCAGAAGAGAGGCTGAAGATGCTGAAGAACAAGTTTGCCTTTTACACCTGTAAAGAGGTTCATTCAGTTTGGAAGGGAAACAGGCCCAGCTATTCCTTCTGTTACGCCTCTTCTGTGGACAGATGTGAACGTATGAGAGCTAGAAAGAAATTACTTCAGCCCCCATAAATTCAGAAATCTTCTTTCATTTCTTTATGTGCAAAGCTTCTAGCTTTGGCATTTGGACAGAGCGTCATCTCTTCCCTCCTCCACTTCTCATTTGTCCTTTTAGACTTCAGATGTTTTATAGCATCAGGCCGAATGTCCACTCTGGCCAGTGTCCTCCAGCTGTGTCGTCCAGATTCCACAGCTCCATCTGTACAGTTGGCGACACATCGGAGGAAGGCTGGTAAGGCAGTAGAGAGTACCGAACTCTCAGCGTTAACGGGTCATTCTTGCTAGTTTGTGGTGTTAGTGGTCTGCTCAGACTCTTGGAGGTTCAAGAGAACTCGGAACAGTCAGCGAGAAGCGTGCTCGTGTCTGTTTGCAGTCAGTGCAAGTCAGCGAGAAGCGTGCTCGTGTCTGTTTCCTTCTGCAGAAAAAAAAATAAAGTACCTTTTAGGGTTTTCCAGTGTGTTGCCATCAAAATGTTCTTGTAGTTCAGCATATTTCAAGTAGCAGGTTACCATGCCCCACCTCTTCACAACTGACATTTTTTCCTTGGATTTTTACGATGTGTTTTCACTGTTGGTAATTACATTAATGGAAAAGCTTAGCTGCATCAGCTTCAGCTTTTCACAGCTCCCCTCTCCAGCTGGATAGCAGTTTTGGCTCAGACTGTGTTAGTAATGCATAGCCCTTCAGCTCGAAGCTCTTTGGTGAGGGCGCCGTTCCTTCTGCTGCTCCGTGGGCAAGAGAATACAAAAGCTGTCCTGGAAAAGGGCGAAGACTTCTTCCTGAGCTGATGAGAGAGCTTTCCCCTCGCATGGGTCAGACTGACAGGCCCCCACTGCAGGGATTTTGTGTCATTCGTGGAGCTGGTCCACGGCACAAATTTTAAGATACTTATTTTTAGGTGAACCATTAAATTGCATGTTGGTGGCATATAGAAATCCTTCCTCAGTAGTTACTGAGCTCCACACCTTTCATCGACAAGAGCGAGGGAGAGTCGTTTGTCTATTTACTACTGTTCTGCTTTTAGCGAGGCTTGCCTCCCTGCTCCAGCTCATCCCGTATCAAACGGAGCTGCGTTCTGTCTTGATGTCTTGGTGTTCTGTCTGGACAGTGTAGTAGGCTTTGCAGACTTTCCGAGGCTTAAGGCAGATAAAGCGATGATTAGAGTGTAATTGTTGTTGACAGTACCGTGAGCTGCTCAGTAAAGATAATTACTGTGGCTGGGAGTGCAGATGAGCACGGGCCGGGCCGTGCTCCTGTTACACGTTTACTGTGGCAATAACAGGTTCCACGTGTTTAGAAACAAATTCCTTTCACAGCATTTAAAACTAAGCAA
Source organism: Aptenodytes forsteri (assembly GCF_000699145.1). Taxonomy (NCBI): domain Eukaryota; kingdom Metazoa; phylum Chordata; class Aves; order Sphenisciformes; family Spheniscidae; genus Aptenodytes; species Aptenodytes forsteri. The sequence continues at coordinate 1,803,260 of NW_008795298.1, forward strand.
CTGCATAGAAACACATCTCTCCCTTCATCTAGGTGAAATGAACAACCAGCGTAGTAGTTAGGTGTCCAACAAAACAGAAGATGGAAGAGCCGCTTTGATGCATAAGGAAAAACGGTGAAGAAAGTCTATTCCAAGAAGAATTTTGTTAAGCTTTTATGATTAAGAAACTGTTCTTTCGCTGATTTTTGCTCTTCCTCTTTCCCATGCCGCCTGCAGTTTATCTACTTATAAATACACTTTCCTGTTTCTCTGACCTGGTAGGAAAATTGTCTCTCGTTCCTGGCTTCTGTCACACCAGAGGTTCAGAGCTTCCACTGCCGATACGTACTTTGAGACCAGTGGGAGGTCTACAGTAGCAGTGGTAGTCGGTCCTGGCACGACTACCCCTGGTCTTTTCATGGATGTGTTCTCAGGTTGGCTTAGAAAGTTTACAAGGAAGTTCAACATTTCAGAGTTGAAATAAAACAGAATAAATGTCATTTTGAGGAACGCAGGTAGCATCAAACAATAAATAGCTAGCTGTCACTGCTTCAGGAAGATTGCAATCCACCCAGAAAGGCCTCTTGTGTCCCCTGATCTGCCCAGATCGTGGAGGGAAATTGTAAGCTGCTTTTATAGACAGTAACTGTAAACGTGCTTTACAATGGCATTCCTTACAACAATTACCTAACAAAGCTAAATACTGAGAAATACCCATTTGAATGGGTCTGAGGAACTCTTTTCCTCCCTTGGGGAGACGGTAGCTAAAAACCTGGATGCAGAGATGTCTATAAACAAAGGATGACCAGCAAGGAAGGTATTAGCTAATTGCTGACAGTGTTGAATACCCCATCTTAGAAACCAATTTACCTTTTCTGTTACAGAAGGATAGCAGGTGGTGAACTGGAGGTTAGCAGAACTTTTCTTCTCTAATGAGAAATGTGCTTTAAGAGGGTCATTTGTGGCACGCTGCTGGTCAAGAACGGGAAAGCAGATGATGTGGTCAATTTTAAACGTTAAATGATCCTAGGGATATTTCTGGACCTAGGAGATACAAGCTTTTGATAGAAGTTCTGTGGCGTTAAATGTGTTTATGTATGCAGGGACGTGTAAAGCATGACTGAGTTTCTCTTTCTTGGAGCTGTATTTTTTGCTGCAGTTATTCCTGTTTTTACGGATAGTTTGTGGGGGCTGATCCTCTACCGTCCACCTCCCTCAGCCCCGTGCTTTGACATGTGAGCGGTTTCCTTTTTTTTTAACCTTGCTTTCAAGATGAGCCGTGGCCAGAAGCCAGCTGGGTGGTGGGTGTGCTTCTGCTTTAGTGACATGCACGTTTTAGGCCGGCTCACGGATGCGTCCCGCTAACTTGACATGCACGTTTCTAGGCCGGCTCACGGATGCGTCCCGCTAACATAGCTGGTATCAAGGTGTGAGATGAGGAGGTAATCTGCCTCTAGGGCACACGGCAGTTAACGACTTTCAGTCTTATCTGAAGCTCTGTGGGAAGAGCTCTCCGTTCCCCGGTGCCCCATGGTGCCTACACGTGATGTTTCCTGGGACTGTTCTGAGGTAGGCGTCCGTCTCGTGGTCGCCCGCGGCTGCAGAGGACTGACGGCGGTGCTCCTGCCGGTCCCCCAGCCCTCTTCTCCTGGATAGGAAGCTTCGCTCTTGCTTTCGAACAGCTGACAGAAGCTGGGTCAGATGCGGAGGAGTAAGGAATCCAAACCATGACTGAAATAATTTTGAGACCTTATTATAACAACTTAGTGAGCACTGGGGGGCTACATCTCTGTTAAAGCAACTTCCTCAAGCATTGAAAATTCGTAACGGTGGTCTGCTACTGAAAACACCTGTTTTAAGAGTTTAGGCCCTGGAACTCTTCTGAAGCCTTTAGTGATCTCAGGGAAGCTGTCCAAAAATGCAGACAACTCAAGCCGTCCAGCATTTCTTCTTCCAGCAAGTTCCGAGTTAGCAAATAAATTATGAATGCAACCTATGTTTTCAAAATGTGGTGGACTTCAAAGGTACCCCCCTTTCTGAATCACCCTGTCCTTTCATAATGCATTATTCAAATTATGACTCCAAGGACTCTTTAAGCGTGCTCCTGCATGAGCTAAAAATGATTTTCAGATTGATTTAATGATACGTGAAGGCATGAGTACTTTTAGGGTTGCTAATGCGGAGCTCTCTGATGTTCCTGGGAGAGTGCCTGAGTTTGAAAGTCATGCACTCTGCGCTGGAAACTTCGGAAGTAAAGGGCTGGCCGCTCTGAGCTGTAAGAAGTAAGAGAGTCCTCAGGCACCCGAACAGACCAGGTATCCAGGTATGCATTTCAGCAGGGGACCTCTCTGGAAGTGGTTGCTGACTTACTTTTTCTCGTTTGCAAGCTGAACACCAGAGCCTCTAAAGGTGCTTCTTCCCTACTTTTAGACATTGATACATCCGATGATTTTGCAAAACGTGACTTTTTTCCTTGTTATTTCTCATCTTTTATTACAGTTGTGTTTAAAGGGCTCACTTCATGACTGCTTTTAGCGTTAGGTATAAACGCACAGTTCTGGTCTTGGAGCTGTTTGGACGGTACGGGTAGTACATGCAGCCGTGTTGTTTGTCTGCAACGATGACGTGAGCTGTCATGCTAATACACTGGTGTTTAACTGAAGAACTTAGTGTTGTGTAAGGTAAAAAAGGAATGGGTCTGCTTGCTTTACGTGTATCTAATACGTGACCCGCGAAGTTCTGCTGTGTATCCTGTATTTGTCTGTAACCAGCAGCGTAAGGTATCAGTGGGGTCTCTGAAAGAGCCAGGCCCAAATGCTCAAGTCGTCTTCATGTATACAAATAAATTATGGCCCTTACTTGATAGAACGTTCTCGTGGTATTAAAGTGCAAAAACTTCAGTTTATTACTGACCAGGGCCATGAAGGCAACTCACTCCACCTATCTGGAGAAAAAAAAGAAAAAGCTATATTTATCACTTGTGTGTTTATTAGCAGTATCTCAATTCATGCTAAAAAGCTTCAGGTGGTGCAAAGATCATTTCTCTCTGCGGCCCCCTCTTGCCCACCTCTACTTTCAACTCCTGTTCTCGAGTCATTTGTGCAAGCTAAATACGCCAGCTCCCAGCTCTGCTAGGTGATACCAGCAGCCTGCCTGCCGTAGTCCAGCGCGCGCCGGGTGTCTGGCCAAGGCCATACTTGAGCAGCAAAGTATATTGAGAAAATCCACACTTTTATATATATATATATATATATTATGCACTATTTCCTCTCCTAGGAGTAGTTGTTGTGGGATTTGTTGATGGACAAATCCCTTCTTTATCCAGAGCTTCCTTTTTTGAAGGCGGGGGTTTGTTGCTAAGCTGTTAGACAGGGGAATTACGTTTCGGGAAGGTGGCTGGAAGGATCCTGCTTTCGCTTCAGGAGGACAGGAGAGCCTTCCTCCATGAGCAGTCTGTTCGGTAGCTGCTGAGTTTGTGTGCCCAGGCACCCCAGTGGTACTTCTCTTCAGGTTATCGTTACGGGCGGAAGAGAACACTTCCTGCGTGGATCCAAAACGCTCAAAATTTATCGTCAGCCTCATTAATGCTTTAACAGCCTGATCAAAATACAGCCATTATTTCTAGTGCAGTAGCAACGCTACTAACAGGTGTAATTCATATTATCCGATTACTTTAAAAATGCAGCTAAAGCTGATAGGCAGAAACTTGCAGACACGTGCCCCTTTCTTTGCTGTTTCGCCCCCTGTGCTGGGCGCTGCGGCAGGGGTTGTCGCTGGCCGGAGTTCCTCACTTGGAGGCTTCTGCTCCTGACGGTGGTTATTCCCTTGCTCGTCTCGGGTCCGCCCGGCGTTACCGATGCAGGTTGTCAAGCAGTCTGTTTCTAACTCTTCTTTCTTACAGGTCCGCAGGTAGCGTTACGCCGTGATCACTTAGTTTTGTTAGCTTTTTTCCTACATATAGCATAACTCCTTATGGTAATACTGCACAAAGGGAAGCTACGGCTAAAACGAGGTACACGTCAATCGTCAGACTGTTGGCTAACTCGGCTGTTAGGGCTAGACAAACCAGGCAGTGGTCACCTGTCCATGGGCGATGCCTTGTTACCGCTAAAACCAAGCTAAAAATAAGGTCAAGAGCAGATGAGCCAGGGCAAGGCCGGACAAGTCCTGAGGCCCGTGTTAAGCTAATGCAGAGCTGCAATCTGGTATTAGTGGCAGCAAGACAAAGTGTTAATGTGTTCCTTAGGCCATGGGGCTATACCGAAAGTAGGCTGTGAATCGTTGCTCTCTATTACTTCTCCTCTTTGCTACAGTAGTGGATGCGGAGAGTGTCCTTCTTGTGCTCCTAAGCTTCTGATTGTCGAAGTAGAAGCCAATAGTCCTTGAGCAAAGGGCGAGCAGCCCTTGAGCAGCGTGTTCAGAACAAGCTCGGTTTGATCCTGAGACTTACTCGTCATCTTCTTGACAGCCGTCCACTAAACCTGGGGTATCTGGGATGACTTGTGTTTTAAATCCCACTGCACCTGTGGCACTTTCTGCCAGTCCGTCTGAGGACCTGACGAGCGCCTTGTGTGAGTCTTTGCGGTATTTCTTACCGCAGAGTGGTGACAGCTGGTTTTACTTAAAGCTATAAAACGTATTGAAGGAGTTTCCAGCACGCGTAAATACCAAACCAGTTGATATCATGTCAGGACTATGGAAGGAAGGTCTTTAGAGAAATGATCTCATAGGCATTCTTTGGTGTAGATCTGGCGCATGCCGTGGGCTTCATTCTTTTCTAAAAACAACTCCCGTCTTTTGAAGCTGGCGTGCCTCAGACGTATGCCTCCTGCTTGCTTTACATTAACCAGACTCGCTCTGGCTCTGGAAGTTAAAGGCTGTAGATTTATTCAGTAACTTAGATATCCAGTTATTTACAGTAGTGCTCTGCCTGCTAACGCCCCTCACCCAGGTATGCTTGCTAGCTGCTTCTTATCTTAGCGTGATTGTATGTGTTAGAACCTGACAGCGACATTTCCACTTCCAGCAGCATTTCTCGCGTCCTTCTAAGACCTAGAGCACGGCAAGTTTATAGACAAAGCTAAAAGTGCTTTCCCCGTGAATCAACTGAATGCAGAACTGTTGCAACGGGAACTAACTACCCTGTTAGTGTGTCAAGTGCAGGCTTGCACCAGCAAGCTCGTGTTCTGCAGTAGTGAGAACTCTGGAACTGGCTGAAGTTCCTCTTTTGCTTTTTGTATTATCAGTTTCTGGTCATGGGATGGAAAAAGAACAGTTAATAGTTGGCCCAAATTCAGACATACTTAATTGTAGTTTCCTCAATCGCGTTTAAGTTCTGGCTTTGTTTTGTGTACGTTTGCTGCCAGGTAAGGATAACCTACAGTTCTAGAAAACCCTCATGCCAGGTAGGGAAGTGATGACAAGAAAATTATGGGGTAAAATTCTAGCCATTTCCATTGGAAAAGTTGATCCCGAGTTGGCTCTAAACATATTCAAATAAATACACAATTATGCCTTTGGTGGTTCTACGTGGCTTCCTAAGTGTGCTGCTGGCATCGATCCGTCATGTAAATGAGTGCTAAGAACTGTTTTCGCTGATGATGCATGGAAGGGAAGAGTCCTTCCCGTTATGTCAGAGCAAAGCTGGCTCCGCAGAGCCAACAAGGAATATAGTGCAGGAAATCTCCCATCCTTCCCAGAATTATTCTGCAGCTGGAATTGCTAAGGTACCCGAGAAACAAATATTTTATGGAAGCAGTCAGCACTGCAAAATATTTTCTTTTCTCTTTTAAGTCTAACAACAAAGTAAGATAATGTTTGTGTTTGTGGCCCGTTGAGTTCATGCATTTAATGAATAATCCTGCAACCCAGAGGTTCAGACGTTCCTTTAATCCCTGTTTGTTTGTAATTCTACCAGTCACTGTCACTCTAAGGGCCCCACTGAAGAGAATATAAACAGAGCTAATGCTCTAAGCTGTAATTCGCTTAATCATCTCAGGAGGGTGAAAGATATCCAGACTGCATATGAAGTCACAAGAATTTTTTTCTCTCTCTTAATTCCTCAGTGTGGTTAAGCTACTGTGAAAGTGGAGTTACATCTGAACCTAATCGCTACTATTTTTATTTCACAGACTATTTCATCAGACCCGAGTCAGCATTACCTTGCAAATGCAGGCAGTCTTGCCGTAGGCTGGGAGGTCCTTCTTCCATTTTGGTGGTGTTTCTTCCCCCCAGCTGTCCCCTACCCTCTCTTTGCTGCGTTACCACAGCTCTAACAGCAAGTCACTCACCAGATGACCGTCTTTGGTCACATTTGCTGCTTCCTCCTTAGCCCATCTCTGACACCAGTCAAGCACCCTTTAAATAATCCGTGCCAACTTGGAAGGAATCTCACAGGCGATTGATGAAGAACAGAAACACTGAGGGAGAGGGTATTTCTCCAAAAATCTTCATTCCATCTCTGATGTCATATCCCTGATCCTCAAGGGAGACCTTCAAAAAGAGATAAGCCTGGAAAATAGAAGTTCATAATCTTACTAGGTGGAAAAACTCATGCACTCAATGGGATACTGGTACCATGGCACATTTTAACCCCTGCCCTCCAGTCCTCAGTGTCCTCAAGCTCTAAAATGACCTATCACGCCATTTCCGTTAGGAAATGCTCTAGCGTCTTTGTCCTCTGCTAGTGCCTCCTCTGATCCACAGATACCAATTCCATTTCGTGTCACACAACCTAAATGGTAAGTATCTAATCAAACTCAGAACAGTTGCTTCCAGCTTGTACTTCTCTTGAAGGTTTGTTGCTTCTGTTTCAGAAGAGCAGCTTGCGTGCTTGCAAGGTTGTCGGTATTTTCCAGTTCTGCTAGCTGGCTTTACAAGATGTAACATCTACCAGCAAACCTTGCCTGGCCACGTCCTTAGACTCTCACAGGCACAGCAGCACTTCCATCTGCACATGGTGGACGACGTGCAGCAGAAGGAACACCTGATGCATGTTCATGTCTTCAATTTTGCTTTCCCATGCCTACATTTCTTGGCATTTCCTGGGCAACTTTATTCATATTGAGTTTTTCTTCTTAATGCTTTAACTCCTAAATATCTTCAGTTAATATTTTACACACTGCATTTTTTAGTCTGTAAAGCGATGCCTCTGTCTGTTTTGGTTTTCAGTATTTTCAGACTACTTTCATGTTGGTGACAAGCTGGTTTTTTGGCCTTTCCTCAGCCCCTTTGGCTACCCTCAGGTGAAGGTTACTTTCTGTAAACGTATTTACGCTACCCCTTGGCTCAGTTAGGTTTTGACATGGAAATGAATTCATATTCTTTTTAAGATAGATGTATTTTTTAAAGCTCAAAATGAAATACGTTCTCTGTTTTACCTAAAACTTCACAAACTACAGCGCCTGTTCAAGTGATGGAAGCACCTCCTTCTCTTTAAAATTCTATACGTTTGTTACTGGTACAGCGTAGGTTTGGGTAGGTGAGGATTTGACCTGTCTTCCCCTCTCTGTGATAGATAGCAGCCACGTAATTCCTTTCAGAAGCAGCCCTGGGAGGAGGAGAGTGTTCTGACGGCTCCTGGTCTGGGCTGTGCGGCGGGCTGGGTCTGCACCGGTGAGAAACACTATCCACAACACTTCATTTAGATGAGAACCCAAGCGAAAAAAGTAGGAACAAATGCAGGACTGCGTGCTCAAACACTATTCCCAGTGTCATTTGCTTCAGCGGGACCTGTATGATTTTCCTTGGGTTTTTATTTCACTTCTGAATTTAATGTGATTTCAGTTTAAAAAGTAGCCAAAAAGCCTGGAGGAATTACACATCTAAAGATCCAGGACTGTATTTGCCGTGGGGCTGCAGTTCTCACATGGGAGGCATGGCTTCTGAACTGGTTTTCTCTGCCCGGTTACGCCAGTGAAAGAAATTGGGCGTTATGAACTCAAGGTTCTGGGTTTTGTGTGAAATCTGCTGATTTTTGTGTGCAGATCTTTAGGTTTACCACAGTGCAAACACCACCGCTGTGGAAAGCTGCACGTACAGCATTTCAAACCTTTTTTTTTTAATAGAAAAGGTTTGCGTCTTGGTGGTCCGGGTTTTCTTCGCTATCCACTCACTACTGCACATCTCGCTGCCTCTGTCATTCATGCTCATGAAGAAAGAGCCCGGTGCTTTTCTAAGGCTTTTCAACACCTGTCCCTTTTCCACCCACATTTGACGCGGTGCCGAGAGCAGCTCCATAAAGTAGGAAACGCTGAAATCTCACCCACGTTCCTTCTCAGCCGTGAGGATCCCAGCAATCGCTAACGCTTCACGTTGGTTTCAGCAGGACTTTCAAGAGCAAGCTAAATACCTCGCTCCCACGGCAGGCTGTTTTCGACCCTTTTGAAGCCCTGCCTGAACGGTTTGGGTCAGAGCTGGCTGGCTGGGATACCAGTTGCCCATGGGTTTTGTTGGGAAGCAGACAGAGCAGCATAACTGGCGGTGGCACCCAGGTCACTTTCCGATAGCTTGGTTTTCTACTATGCTGTTCAGCCTTTTGCCAATAAATGTATGGTAGTCTTCAGAGGAGACCTGCCGTTTGTTCTGGGTTTTTTGGTTTGTTAAGAGGAGGAATGACTTGCCGTTTGTTCTGGGTTTTTTGGTTTGTTTTTTATTAATGCTCAGGTGATTGTTCTGTCTCCCTTGAGGGAAATGTTAAATCCGATTCTCTCCTCTGTAACTGCACTATGTTTCTGCAGAAGAAGAACTGGCTTGCTTTGTGTTATCAAAATTGCGTGGATAATATTTATTTGTTGTGAAATATCCCAGAGAGACGCCCTGTAGGGTGCCCGCTGGCTTCTGGAAGCACTTAACAGGTAGAGCCCTTAACATACGGTGAAACATAGAGTGAAACCGTGTATTTTTGTGGCTGACTTGCGTGGTTAGGCTTGCTTCAGATACAAAACTCTTCCTTTTGCTCAGCCCCCAAAACCAACCAAGCGGAAGTTTTGGCAACAGTTAAGCAAAGAGGAACAACGAATTCGCATACACATTCCGTCAAAGACAGTAAGAACATTAAGGAACCGAATCTCAGAGTCAAGGTTGCAAGTCCCAGTGTAGGTGTTCTGCGTGGGAAGGGGGGATTCGGGGCAGTGGCGCCGAAGTAAAGGACGGATTCTTCTCATGCCACAAAGACTGTTGTGGTACTGTTAGAAAGTCATTCTGTTGCTTCTGGAGTAAAAGGCAACTTCATGCAATTCTGCAAGAAAAGATAAGGGAGAATGCTTAACTTTGTGGGATTTTTCTTTTTTTTGTTGTTGTTGGTTTTTTTGAAGGACCTAATAAATCAAAGCACGCAAGTTTCAGCACATCCCAGAACCTAATGAGAACATCCTGTCATAATATTTTCCACTTGACAGCCTGGGTGATTTCTTTTGCAAGCACTGATCCCTCATAATTAGACAGTACCAGCAGTGCCACAAAAGTTTTGCATATACGTGGTTCCTGGGGAAATAAGTTAGAAGTCCGTTGGAACCGCTGGGAATCAGCGTTTGACCGACATGATTCTTCTTTTCTTCCCTGGCTTTTCAAAAGGCACGCTTCAAAATAAGCCTTAGTAGGCAAAAAATCAGGGGCTTTCACAGGTTTATTGAAGTGCATATATTGACCTTCGTTATAATTAAGCAACCTGCTGTGTTTCTCATACTAATTTTTTGGCAAAACCTCCGCAGAAGCCAACAGGTATTCTTGTGTTCCTGCTGAAGTGTGTGGGAGCCAGCTGCCAAAACATCTGACCATCCGCTCCTGGTAGCTTCTTGTTCCACATCTAAAGGGCCAGATCTTTAGAAGTCATCAGCATCTTAAATTGTCCTTCAAAGGTAGTTAGTAAAGAAAACGAAACAGTCAGCAAAGCGTGTTGTGGAACTGCTAAAAATCCACTGTAATACTTGAAACTCTTCTAAATCTATCAGAGTTCCATGGGTGCATTTAAATGACAGATGAGCTTTCGTATAAAGCAGGTTGCTGAGGACCTTTGGCAGTCTGATCCGCATTGAGCTTAGATAAAATCTGGATAAAATCTCAGTCTTTGGCTTTAGTAGGCTTGAAGCTGCAGAATAACTTTTTCATGACCGCTTTTTTATGTCTTGAGGACAGTCGTGTTTATGAGTGCTATACAGACCCCCGGGAAGAGCGAGACAAGTAATGCGGGAGTATTTGGTAACAACATTGGATAGAGGGAAGACGTCTCAGAAATGTTCGACAAGAGAACAAGAGGCAGCCGTCACAACTCGGAACAGGGGGAATTAGAGTAGATGGTAGGAAAAAATGGTTCGCTGGGAAGGTGGTTCTGGACTGGGGCCCAGAGAGGCGCTGGGACCTCCATCCACTGAGAGTTTCGACGCGGCCAGGATGAGTCTCTGGGCAGCCCGCTGTAACTTTGGATTTGGCCCTGCTTTGAGCGGCCTCCGAGGGGACCTTCCAACCCGAGTGCTTCTCTCGGTGAATCTCATTCTAAGAGCAAGGTGAGGAAAGGTCATTTTCAGGTAGTTTCTTCAATGAGCAAGCCCTGTTTCTACCCTTATTCAGTCTTTTCGACCTGTTGGTCAAAGATGCTGACGGCCCTCCCTCAGCTGGAAGCTGTCAGTGGCTGACTTCTCGGGAAAGGGTGTGAGATGTCATCACCTCGGCTGGCCCCCGACAGTCAGGAATCACAGCCCGGCCAGGCGACCTGCTAAATACCGAAATCAGCCGGATCACCAGTTACCTCTATGCAGTTTATTCCAGATGTGTTTTCTGTGGAGAATTCTGCATTACGAAGAAAAATATCCCCAAAAGCAGAATTCCTTGGGGTACCTTCACTGTTTACTTCACAAAGTTGCTTCGCTTTTTAAATCTCGTGCTTTGCGAAATGAGCAAGGCTGCCTTCGAGGGTTTTACACGTTATCTTCAGGGTGTAACAGAGCCGCTGATACCATCAGCTGCCTTTCCGAAGTGAGCCATCCTTTCCTCCGCACCTTTCTTGCACTTGATTGCAAGAGGAGCTTACAGCTCATTTTTTGTGTGCAGTAATTTCTCTTGTCGCTGTCCTGGATGCAGACGCACAGGAGTTCAACGAAATAAAATAAATAGACTAAGCTCTAGAGCAGCCTGAAAGAGCTGAGCATTAAGACTGGGAAAAAGGGCAGAGAAAAACTTCGTGCGCATGCCTGTCTCCACCCTGGTAACACAGGTTTTGAGAGCTTCCAGAGTCTGTAACTAGGAGAGAAAGCAATCACGGAAACTCATATTCATCCAGTGGTTAACAAGTAGAAAAACATGCAACGGCTACTTAGTGCAACTTCAGAAGTGACTTTATGAGTTGGCCTAGTTTCCTTTCTTTGAAAATAGCATGATGGAATTTTTTAGTTGCTACAGAATACAGCTGTCCTTGGGGACATTTTCTGCATTAACACACTCGTTAAGAAGGGATATACATTGATCTCAATTTGTTCCAGGCTGATTTTTTTCTTCGTTTTCATTTTGAATTAGTGAAGTTGTGGAGCTTCCCTAGGCACCGTTGCCAGCTGTATTTTCAGGAAAAGGCTAAATTAGGCAGTTGCATGCTTCCTTCTCCTAAATTTGTCAGTGGTCATAATCTCTCGCCAAAAAGGAACTCCGGCTTGCGGCTGACTCGGTGAGATCACCCTGCTCCTAGAGAGTCTGAATGCGTGGCCCGCGTACCGTTGTGCAGCAGGGTCGGTGCAGGGACGCAGCCGTAGCTCTCCCAGCTGAGAGAGAGCGCCTGCATCGGCTCGTGCGGGCAGGCTCGCGTGCTGGCCTCGCAGGCGGTTTCACCGGTGCGCCCCGACACACAGCCGGCCTCCTCCGGCACCGCTGC